>NC_090268.1:377324744-377649327 GCF_040414725.1 Anabrus simplex | reverse complement strand
CATCTCATCCTGGGTAGGCGAAATAGATGAACATGATACAGAATTACACTTTAACAAGGGAATTCTACAATTGGACGCAAATTTGAATGTGCACGACCTACTCTGGAGATCGAGCACAAGACCAGTGTGAGAAATGAAGTCCGCTCCCAATATGATGGGGCAAGACAAACGCTTGGCCACAAACAATTTGATCTTCCATGTAAATTTAAAAACCCGAATTTTGACATGTAAGGAACCTAGAATTTCTAATGGAGATGAATTAGCCAAAACATATTTAACAGGAGATGAGTCATAGTCAGGGAGTTTACAAACAGATTTCAATTTAGAATACCAATCAGCCGAAATAATGGAACAAACACTGCCTGAATCTAAGAGAGCTGTTATAGGCTCGTTATTTAACTCAATCTTAAGAAAAGGAACAGGTGCGGGGGTATCCGCCGCAATCCTAAGACACTCTTTAGGGCATTCAAAAGATGAATTTGAAGGCTGGTCGTTCTCTGCATTTACAACCTGTTTACTAGGGGCTAAGTCTCGGGAAGATGGATTAGTCGGCTCAGCCGACGCCACTAGTCACTTTTTATTATTGGCATAGCTGGAATTTGCACCAGAAGTTGAGCAGGAGGGGGTGCTATTTGAGTTTGGGCAATTCTTGGCGATATGTGAGAAGGCCCCACACTTAAAACAGCCTTGTGATGACCCTGCTCCATTCCTTGTCCCACTTGACTTGATCAGAGGACACTTATTCCGCAGATGGTCAGGCGACCCGCACGCATAACATTTACGGGGATTGACTGGTCGGCGAGGTGGAGGCCGAGTGTTACTAAAGGAAGGCGGGGGTTCTTTCGCGACACGCAAAGAATCGGCGTATCTAACTCCTTCCGCTGAGACGGCCAATGCTTCAAGTTCAGAGAAGGTTTGCGGACACGCCGCGAAACACAAATATGACCTGTAGGATGGCGAAATACCTTCTACAATAGCCTGCACAATCTGATCTTCAGGAAAGTGCAGAGCAAACACCCTAGTGTAGAATTTGATATCTTGAATGAAATCAGCCAAGTTTTCATCCAAGCGCTGTACACGGTAATAGTACTTCTGAATCAGGGAGGACCTGGCCCTAGCCGGGATGAAGTTAGCTAGCAAATGGGCATGGAAATCCTCAATAGATGATTGCTCGGCAATGGCTCTTACGATTTTATCAGAGAGAATACCAATAGCATACGGATAGATAATTTGCAAAATTTGACATGGCGAAAGAGAAAAAACAAGAGCATGATCCTGAAATTCCACTAGAAATCTTAAAAATGAAATTACATCACTGGTGGTGTTGACGGAAAACTTAGAGATACCTCTAAGCAACATTGCCAATGGATGAGGCAAGCTGCTAAACCCGGGCGACATAGTAGGTAAAGGTTTCAATGGCAAGGAAGTTAATTCAGCACGTACATTGTTCAACGATGTGCGGCGTTCAGACTCGTTGTCCAATGGGGCAGAGATAGTTTGGGCAGCAACGGTTATCCTATTGCCTTCTCCCTTAGCAGGTTCTTCCTCACTACTTACATTCACTATGGTGGGCTGATCAGATTTGGGAGGAACTTCCCCAGTTAACAATTGAGTGACTTTACTAGACAATTCAGAGATAGTTTCAAGGAGCGTATTAGCTTGCTTCCTCTGAACGTCATTCACCTTCAGAGACAACAGATCATTAACTCTATTTGAAAAGTGATATAATCTGCCTTGCACACGCTTAATTTGGTTAGGAGACGGATCATTTTCATCAAAAAAACTAACTACGGAAGCTAGCCCAGTAATATTCTCCGTGATCGTGGAAAGAGAGTCGTCAATTTCTTTCTCTCCCAAATTGGGGATGGAAATGGGCAAATCAAGGGACTCTCTAAGCTTGTTAGTGTCTATTGCAACCGTGCCTCCAGATTGAACGTTTCTGATAGTTAACTCGTATATCAACTCCTCTTTGCGCAAATAGTTAAGGAGGAGAACATCGCGAGGGCCGGACATGATGACAGAACAATTTTTAAAAAAAACTCAAAAAATTCCAGCAACTGAGAAAATTGTTAGAGTTCGAATTAAAGCAATGTTTAGCCGTCAAAAGGGGCTAAATTGAGACCCATTCAACCACGCTCTGCTACCACTTGTTACGGAGATATCCGTGGTAGGTAGAGGTGAAAGAAGGTGCGGGTGTGAATGGGTTTCAAGCTACGAAATTAACGTGCAATGTAAAATTAATTTAAAATTTAACTAGGTTATATTTTCTTTTCAAAAACAAGAGATAACAATCATAACAGGTACAGAGTAGCAAAAATGTAGGTACAATATTACTGGATTCGGGCTCAGTGCCCTTACTTCATAACTCTTGGGCAATCAGCCCCGCCTTACTCCAAAAAAAATTTTAGCCAAGGGGCAGAAAACCCCATTCATGCCCAGGAGCACTGGCTCCAAACATTACACATAAAGCCTGCACGAGGCATACAGAAACAAATTTCAAAGAGCGATCCGCTCTCAAAATTGTAAGCCTATCACAAGGCCACACCAAACTCTACCTTCAAGCTGTCCTTCTAAGGACGTATTCACAGGGGTAAAATACCCAACCTACGGAGGTCTATTACATGAAAAGAAGGTTGATTACATGACCTCTAAAATAACAATTTGAGAGGAGGCGATCTTGCACTCCTAATACACTTTGTTTTTAAAACCTAATCTGGCTCTGGGCCGCTAACGCAAGGGCTAATCCCATACTACAGAGGTGACTTAGAGAAGAACACTTTACATTACATAAACGAAGAATAGTTTGAAAAAAAATAAGTTCACCTCAAAACAAATGTGAGTGGGAGCTCGAGAGGGTAGCACTCTCTATCCCAATATGTAGCTTTACAAGAAAAAGATGAAAAGAGTAATTACATTTTAGGAAAAGGTTACATGATGGAAATGCTTCGAACCCGCCGCGAGTGTTAAACTGCCAACCTAGCAAGAAAAGAAGTTATTAATAGGCCATTACCTGGTGTTGAACGGCTGAAGAAGAAAGAGGCGCTTCCCGCCTCCTGCTATGTACTTAATACACTGAAAGATGGAACAGAAGTGGCCCGGAGACCCTAAAATCAGCAGTTTATATACTCTCGCGGAAGTTTCTAGGCGTTAGGGGAATGAAAACACCCGCCCACAATGTTTTTATTGGATAGGACCCCGCAACAGATACAAGTTGGGGGAAGATACACCAGATTGGTCAGAAATTACTAAAAGAAATTCGGGATTGGATAAATCTAAAACAAGGGGAAAAAGAGGGGTATACAGCCAACTTAAACAATAACAGAAAGAAATTTAACAAGAAACAAACTTTTGAAATAAAGATTTCTCCAACAAAATAGTTCTTTGACTCCGCACTAGGGTGCGCTATTGTTGATCTTCAGTAGTGTCCTCTAGAAGAGAAAGTTCACACTTCTTACTTCAAGCGAAACAAAAACACATCAAAAGTGACACAGTTCAAAAACTCAAAATTTTCCACGTGGTGACATCTTCTGAGAAAGTAGAGAATTAATAGAATAGATAAAGTTCAACCTTCCTCCAGAAGAGGAGTTTCAACTGGCGCAACTTTTAAATAAACGGTGTAGAGGTGTACCGCCCGGTACAATGATAATTGAAGGTTTTACGTCAGTTACAATGTCGTACCTACGACAATTATCCCCTCTAAAACCTTCAATATCTACCCTTTACATTCCCTAATTCTAGGTCTTAAATTATATCTAGGTGTCCTTATATCTATTTCTACGTCTCTCTTAGTCCTCGCTATTCAGTTACACTTAGGCTACCTCAATCACATTTGTCTTCTCGTTGGCGTTGTTAAAATCCACATATCGCAGCTAGATAGTTCAATCGATATCCACCACCTTCCCATGGGGGATCCGCTGGATCTGGCTGACGATGTCCCTGTTCTCCGTAGCAATGATCTGCAGGTCCTTGCGTGGCAGTCGACACTCCACTGACTTTCCCCTTGGTCGTGCCTTTGTGTTCTGCCAGGACGTTCGCGTCTTTGTAGCCCACCGGTGTGATGCACGGGAGAGGCTTGCACATCGTGGTGTTGGTCCCGTTGAGTCTCCTCTTTTTCCGGGGTGCTGAATTCATCGTTCCTACCGGCATATGATTTTGTGCCGGGACTACTCTCCTGATTACGTGGCACCCTCGTTTGTCGGTTGCAGTCGCCACAATGATCCCGTCATCCCGTGGAGTTGTCATCTTCACGACGCCGGAGCCGTCATCACTGCTTGCGGGCTTCACCCGTCTCTCCAGAGCTGTCGTGCTTTCACACAGTGCACTCGCTGTTTTCACTGGGCCTTGAACTACGGACTCCACCATCGCTGCAATGATCCCGTCGTCCCGTGGAGTTGCCATCTGTACGACGCCGGAGCTGCAATCACTGCTTGCAGGCTTCAACCGTGTCTCCGGAGCTGTCGTGCTTTCACACAGCGCACTTGCTGTTTGCGCTGGGCCTTGAACTACGGACTCCACCGAGGCTCGTACTTCGTTGTCCAACGACTTGATTTGGTCCGATATTCCTTGAGACTGGGCCTCGATTATCCATCCAAGTTTTTCGGACTGGGCCTGAATTTTACCCTCGAGTTTTTCGGACTGCGCCTGAATCAACGCAGTTAGTTGTGCAAGCATACTGCATACCCGGTCGTTGGTTTCTTCCTCCGAGGTGACTTCGAAGTCGAAACTGTCTGGGTCCTCCTCGCTGTCTATCAAATCCTGGCGTAGCCTCTACTGTAGGTCCGCTTTGCTTCCAGCCGTCGGTAAAACTCGGGATGCCAGCGCTTTCTGTAACATCGCCACGGCCATTTGTTCGATCTTCATTACTGAGTCTTGAAGTGTCCTGTCACGGTCGCCAATTTATCGTTCTACATTGCGATTTTATTTGACGTAAATAAATATCACACGAGAACATGTTCACTTCCTTATACAAATTACTTTATTTACACTGTACGTCACAACACACAATTATACACAGTAGCAAATGACACTATATACACATCAAAGAAAGGACAATAAGTTCCACCTTTTCAATACTATATATTGTGTGAAAGTTTTACATTACAGTTAAAACATCACAACTTTTGTACATTCGGTACCGGTTTCGACAGACTCCCTGTCATCATCAGCCAAGAATAATTAAACAAAGACAAGTATAAATCATGATTCTTATGGTGTGATTACAATGGTGGATTAAAAATATACATTATATGATTAAAATAGTATATATATGTATATACACAAATAAAAGGTAAGTAAAATGGGAATGGTCATTATTCTATGAGGTGTACACCTTAATATTTCTAATTAATACATACATACATAAATACATAGTGAAAAAATTAACTCATCTATTTCTGCTTGCATTGAACATTAATATAATTCTTCCATTCTTAAGTCCAAGTTGAAGCTCCAATCGAATTTTATTGTACATATTTTATGTGGAACACCATTCGACTAAATCTTTGTTTACCTTTTTAATGTGTCAAACATGGCTACATAACTTCAATCAATTGACTGGTCAAAAAGTTAAAATATTACAGATTTAAGCCTACAATCAAATTTCACTATAGGCCCTAATTATATATTACAAGAACAAAATTTCTTTTAACAAATTAACCTTTTAATTAGAAATATTAAGGTGTACACCTCATAGAATAATGACCATTCCCATTTTACTTACCTTTTATTTGTGTATATACATATATATACTATTTTAATCATATAATGTATATTTTTAATCCACCATTGTAATCACACCATAAGAATCATGATTTATACTTGTCTTTGTTTAATTATTCTCGGCTGATGATGACAGGGAATCTGTCGAAACCGGTACCGAATGTACAAAAGTTGTGATGTTTTAACTGTAATGTAAAACTTTCACACATATATAGTATTGAAAAGGTGGAACTTATTGTCCTTTCTTTGATGTAAATCTTGTTTCAATACGGAACCTAAATATGAAATTCTTAACGTTAAACTATATACACACTCAATAGCGGAGTACCCTGAAGTAGATTCTGACAAGTGCAGATATCAACGACACTGACGCGCGCACTATAACATACTCTATCTTGAATTTGCCGCCTGACTCACTTGAGTCCAGTACTCAGACTCCACCTCGGAGCCCAACAGTCACTCCCAGACCATCACTTGCCTGAGTCCCAAGAACCAAGATCTGCGAACTTAGAACTGAGAACTGCCGTCACTGACTGACAGCTTGATATTTATACTATTCGATCGACCATCTAGAATGATCAACTTCTGGAAGGGTTCCTACAACACTCTAATGAAACACACTCGAAACATCGATCGACCAGCTAGTCGAATGGGTACTCGAATGTTCTTTCGATATTTAAAAATGTACATGGAAATATCTACAACATTCGTAATGTCTCTGCATGTATCTGAATAATAAAACCTTACTGTAAGTTTCCAGAACCCTTCAGATATACCAAATATAGTACAATAAGTCTAATATAAGAACATTATGGAATTTTCTTCAGCTTTCAACTCTATAGATTGTTAGGTTATACAATACATATTTGAGGTTATACAATTTTATACTACATATTTACAGAGAAACCATATACTAGTCATGTTTAACACTTAATAAAAGATAATTTAGCCTTAAATAAACTCTAATTAAAATATATTAAACATGATAATTGAAGGTTTTACGTCAGTTACGATGTTGTACCTACGACAATGCCAATAATGAAATCATCTTGGATGTGGAAGGGAAACTCAAACAATGGAAGGAATATATAGAAAATCTCTTCAAAGATGACAGAAATGATCCTTCTTCACCTGACGAGAGAATAAATGAAAATAGCCCTGAAATAACAAAAAGTGAAGTTGTACATGCCGTAAAACTTCAAAAGAATGGTAAAGCAACTGGACCTGACGGTGTGTACGCTGAAGTTCTCAAAGTAATAACAGAACAGGAATCTACCGGCCTCAATATCTTAACATCATTATTCAATCAAATATATGTATCAGGAGAAATACCATCAGAATGGCTGAAATCAACCTTCATACCACTACCGAAGAAGCCTAACTCATCTCAGTGCGATGATTATCATAAGTTTGATATCTCACATGCTCAAAATATTCTTGCGAATCATTCACACTAGAATATACAAAAAATGTGAATCCCACATGGATCAGAATCAGTTCAGTTTCCGAAATGGCATTGGTACACGTGAGGCACTCTTCTCGTTAGATGTGTTGTTACAGAGGTGCAGAGATATGAATGTTCATGTCTATGCCTGTTTTATAGACTATAAAAAAGCTTTTGATTGTGTCAGGCACAATAAGCTGATAGAGATTCTGAGATCAACAGGTATTGACTCTGGTGACTTACGTATAATCAGTAACCTGTACTGGAATCAGTTTGCAAATGTCAAAACTGATCAAGGAACTTCAGAAACTGCTTCGATCAGGAAGGGCGTCCGCCAGGGTTGTGTACTGTCACCTCTGTTGTTTAACATTTACTCAGAGGCAATCTTTAAAGAAACATTGGAAGACTATGGTGGGATCAAAATTAATGGGAAAATCATCAACAACATCAGATATGCAGATGATACTGTTGTCATAGCTGATGACATGCCTGCCCTTCAGTGCATGATTAAACTCCTTAGTTCAGCACAGTAAAGAGTTTGGATTATATGTTATCCCCTCAAAAACTAAACTGATGGTGTTCTCTAAGAAGACAATTCGGACAAATCTCACAACAAAAGATAAAATAGTTGAGCAAGTGTCTTCTCTCAAATATCTGGGTACCATCGTGGAAGACCAATGTAACTCCAAACGGGAGATAATATCTAGAATTGAGCAGGCCAGGAAACAATTCATTACCAAGAAGAAATTCTTTGTGAGGTCAGATCTCAGTCTCCAAGTACGAATTCGTATGATCCGCTGCTATATATTTTCTGTTCTCCTATATGGATGTGAAAGCTGGACTCTGGATCCAATCATAGAAAAACGTATTGATGCCTTCAAAATGTTCCTGTATCGCCATCTTTTGCGGATATCCTGGGTAATGAAAATCTCAAATGCCGAGGTCCTTCGTCGGATAAAAAAGCAAAAAGAACTACTGCTCACCATAAAACAGAGGAAAACACAATATCTAGGATATATCATGAGAGGTGAGAGGTATCAATTATTACAGCTTATTATCAAAGGGAAGATACAGGGGAAGAGATCTGCTGGGAGAAGAAGAAATTCATGGCTGAAAGACCTTCGAAGATGGCACTGCTGTACTTCAGAAATGGCATTCCATTCTGCGCTGTCAAGATCAGAGTAGTTACGTGGATCACCAACCTCCGCTCGGAGACGGCGTCTTAAGGAGAAGAAGAAGAAGAAGAAGATGAATAGCAACACTCCAATTTTTTTTAAAGTCCAAGTTCAGCCCCCTTTGGGGTGGGACGCAATGGGGGACTGAGATATAAAAAATAATCAAAAATAGTGTCGAATCCATATTTTTCAGGGTCGCTTAGATGAATAGTGACACACTGGGGATTTTTAAAGTCCAAGTTCAGCCCCCTTTAGGGTGGGGGACAAGGGGGAAGTGATATATAAAAATAATCGAAAAGAGTGTCGAGTACTCTTCAGGGTCACTGAGATGAATAGTGTCACTCTGGATTTTTACTATCAGGAGACAAACCACGTGGGGGTAGGACACCCCAGAAACCCTTGGGGGTGGGGGGTAAGGGGTGTCATATATAAAAATCATCGAAAGTAGTGTTGAATCCATACTTTTGGGCTCGCTAGATGAATAGTGACATCCCAGGATTTTTTAAAGTCCAAGTTCGGCTGCCTTTGGGATGGGGGGCAAGGGGGATGAGATATAAAAATAATCATAATTAGCGTCGAATATATAGTTTTCGAGGTCGCTGAGGTGAATAGTGATACTCCGTATTTTTTGTATCAGGAGACAAACCACGTAGGGGTAGGACACCCCAGGAACACTTAGGGGTGGGGAGCGAGGGGGGTGAGATATAAAATCATCAAAAGTAGTGTCGAATCCATACTTTTTGGAGTCGCTGAGATGAATAGTGAGACTCCGGATTTTTTATAAGTTCAGTCACCTTTAGGGTGGGGGACGAGGGGAGATTCATACAGTATATAAAAATTATCAAAAATAGTGTCGAACCCATAGTTTTCAGGGTTGCTGAGATGAATAGTGGCAGTCTACAATTTTAGTATCATGAGACAAACCACGTGGGGGTAAGACACTCCATGCACCCTTAGGGGCGGGGGGCGAGGGGGCTGAGATACAAAAATCATCGAAAGTATTGTTGAATCCATACTTTTTGGGGTCATTGAGATGAACAGTGACACTCCGGAATTAAACCAAGTTCAGCCCCCTTCGGGGTAAGTCTACATTCAACCCCCTTTGGAGTGGGAGACAAGGGATGAGTGATATATAAAAATAATCGAAAATAATGTCGAATCCACAGTTTTCGGGGTCGCTGAGATGAATAGCGGCACTCCGGATTTTAAAGTCCAAATTCAGGCCCCTTCGCGGTGGGGATTAGGGGAGTTTGAGATATAAAAATTAATCGAAAATAATGTTGAATCCATAGTTTTAAGGGTCGTTGAGATGTATAGTAACACTCCGGATTTTTAAAGTCCAAGTTCAGTCCCTCTTTGTGATGAGGGTTGAGGGGGTGAGATATAAGAATTAATCAAAAATAGTGTCAAATCCATAATTTTCGGGGTCACTGGGATGAATAGTGGTGCTCCGGATTTTTAAAGTCCAAGTTCAGCCCCCTCCAAGGTGGGGGCGAGTGGAGAGTGATGTATAAAAGTAATCGATAATAGTGTCGTATCAGTAGTTTTCGGGGACATTGAGATAATTAGTTTCAGTCCGAATATTTTATAAGCACAAGTTCACCCCCTTTGGGGTGGGAGCGTGAGGAGAGTGATAAATAAAAATAATCAGTAAATGGTCTCGAATCCATAATTTTCGTGGTCGCTGAGATTAATAATGACACTCCGGAATTTTTGTAAAATCCATATGAGATATAAAAATTAATCGAAAATAATGTTGAATCCATAGTTTTAAGGGTCGTTGAGATGTATAGTAACACTCCGGATTTTTAAAGTCCAAGTTCATTCCCTCTTTGGCATAGAGGGAGATGGGGTAAAACAGAAATTTTCAAAAATGACCGATATAATGGATGTTCCGGCATAGCTTTCAACCAAAATTGATACAAGTATGACTTACTATGTGGAGAAAGTACTGTTTAGGATAAGACACCCCAGGAACCTCTAGAGTAGGGTTGATTTATATAATTATGTAACTAAAATCGAACAATAATAGTTTTCGGGACTGCTGGAGCATTTCACTCCAAGCCTGGTACACTTATGACTTACTATCAGGAGATAAACTGCGTGGGGCTATGACAAATTAGCACCCCTAGGTGTAGGTGTTAGAGAGGGTGAGATATTAAAATAATCGAAAATAGGGTCACATCCAAGGTCTTCAAAGTCGCTGAAATGAATAGTGACACTCCGGTCACTGGCGTAGCCAGGGGGGGGGCCCAGGGGGGCCGGGCCCCCCCCAAAATATTTCCTGAAACTAGAGAAAGGATTAGCCGTTGTTTTACGTACGGTACGAACAACTTAAAAACGTACGCCGAAATGTTAAATTAACGTAGCGACAAGAATCTATGAGTAGGGCTCAATAGGGAAATACACAATTCTCCATATTTGTACTGCTTGAATGAAAGGAAGACACTTAGGATTGTGATGCGCGAGGATATTTTCCTGTAGAGGCCTCAGTATTGGGAATGAAACCGTGTATTGACAAATGTCAAGACATGAAGAAAGGGCCAATTAGCAAGGGATTACTCAGTAGGGGGCCGGAACGTGACCACCGAGATAACGGGGGCCACGTCCAGAAACAGCTGCAAGCTTACAACATCGTGTCAGCTTTTGCAGATCGGTTCCCGGAAACAACAATGTCCTAGGGATCCTCGGGTTGCACCGTGGTTGAGAGATGTGCTGTGTTTGAGTTGCAGCGTTGGGAAGACTGTGACAGGATTGTGATCTGCACGTTAGTTCCTCGTTTTGTGCCATATAAGTAACATTTTGAAGAGGGACCGTTTTGTTACTGAAAAGCCAATACTATGTGCATCCTCGGTAAGTTATGAAAGAGGTTTTTTTTTTTTAAATTCTTACAGTGCCAAGACAATCGCGGATGCGTGCCTAAGTTCGATAGGTAGGCCTATATATTTTGTCAAATGCCCGGGGACTGATTGGAACCTCAAATGGCACCATCAAAAGTGCGGGTAAATACTTTATAATTGGCGGGCATGATAACTCCGTTCCAATGCTTCTATCTTCTCATCAGGACGGCCCAGGCTTGAATCGCAGTCGATACATGAAACATTTTTAAAATGGGTAGTCACGTTCTACTGATACGGATTCTACTTAAAACACTAGATCCCGTCCCTTACCTTTCTTTATACTTTTGAGTCAGAACCGCATCATTTATGGTGGTGTATTTTGAGTATCCAACCATTCTTCGGACTTACCTTGTACCTTAAATGGTGAGTGGATGCAGTGGCGTACCCACAAAATAATTTCAGTGGGTGGGGTGCAAGTCCAGGCCAGTAGTGTGGATACAACTTTCCCTTGAAAGGGGTTGTGAAAAGATTTTTTATTTTTTATTTAGAATTTGCTTTACGTCGCACCGTAGGTCTTCAATGGCGACGATGGGAAAGGAAAGGGCTGAGAGTGGGAAGAAGCGGCCGTGGCCTTAATTAAGGCACAGCCCCAGCATTTGCCTGGTGTGAAAATTGGAAACCACAGAAAACCATATTTAGGGCTGCCGACAGAGGTGTTTGAACCCACTATCTCCCGGATGCAAGCACACAGCTGTGCGCCCCTAACTGCACGGCCAACTCGCCCGGTCAATATGAAAAGAAAGCCGGTCCTACCGAGTGCGGTGAGGGATCTTCAGTAGATATTGTTGGTTTTGATTGTTACCATGTACAATCATAGCTTTTTTCCTTTAACATAAACTGGCTGCATTATTGAAACTGTTCGTAAATATCGTTCTTCGTTTGTGAGGAAGTAGAATCTTCATTTAATTTGTCTTAAAAAATAGGAACCACTTTGGTACTACACCCCGTGAAGGTGACTACCTTCCAGGCCGTATATATTTCGATTACGAGAGACTCAAGGAAAACTCTACTGCACCCCAAAACAAGGCTGTATCCTCCCCATCCCATGCCTTTCTTAACTCTGTCAGTGCCGGGAATCGAATGCAGGATCTTAAGTCAAATTCGAAAATAAGGAGACCTAAAAGTACCAGCCGGCCCCACAGTGTACGGGTAGCATGCCTGCCTCTTACCGGAGGCCCCGGGTTCTATTCCCAGCCAGGTCAGGGACTTTTACCTGGATCTGAGGGCTGGTTCGAGGTACACTCAGCCCACGTGTTTATAATTGAGGAGCTATCTAACGGTGAGATGGCGGCCCCGGTCTAGAAAGCCAGGAATAGGCTAACAGCGGAGAGGATTCGTCGTGCTGACCACACAACACCTCGTAATCTGCAGGCCTCCGGGCTGAACAGCCGTCGCTTGGTAGGCGATGGCGCTTCGGGGCTGTTACGTCATGGAGTTTAATTTGGAAAAGTGAACAGAGAAGGAAGCGACACCCCTGCAAGGTTCCTTAGCTTCCAGCTAGTTCTTCTGTCCGGCCTCGTGCTTTTAGGACAGTAAGAAAACGTACGCCTTAATAAATGCTCCTCATAAAACCTTTGTAAAAATACTAGCTGCATCTATTTATAACAATAATCACAAACGCCTCCTTTTCATGTGGCTCAGTTGGTTGAGTCGCTGTCCTTCTGAGTATGAGTTCGCAGGTTCAAATCCCGGGTTGGATCGGTAACCCTTAAAACGGTGTTGAAATGGCAACAGCTCAGTGTCGTTGATTTCTGGCACGTTAATAAAAATTATAGATACGAATATTAGCGTCACGAAACTCTAACTTTATACTACAATATTTTGTATCCCAGACTTGCGTGGAAAAGTAATTAACAATTTACTTTACGTCACCCCGACACAGATAGGTCTTATGGCGACGTCGGGATAGGAAATGCCTAGGAGTGGGAAGGAAGTGGCCGTGGCCTTAATTAAGGTACGGCCCCAGCGGGAAACCACGGGAAAACATTTTCAGGGCTGCCGACAGTGGGGTTCGAATCCACTATCTCCCGGATGCAAGCTCACAGCTGCGTGGCCCTAACCGCGTTGGAAACTAACAGGACAAGGTAAACCCTACATAGCATTTGTTGTAACGTGTATTTTTCTTTACCAACTAACAAAATATCTATACCCATACGCTTTACATTATTTATTTATTTATTTATTTATTTATTTATTTATTTATTTATTTATTTATTTATTTATTTATTTATTTATTTATTTATTTATTTATTTATTTATTTATTTATTTATTTATTTATTTATTTATTAGTGTCTTCAGTACAGTGGCGAAGTTAGGGCTCCAGGCCCTCTTGTACACTTAACCACATACTAATCAAAATCTTAAATAAAATACTGAGATTCTTAAAATAGTTAAAACTACATAAATTAATAGAATTTAAAATAAATTTAAATAAATTACTTACTAAATATTCGGTGGTGGGGTCATGTGAGCCGAATGCAGGAGGATAGGTTACCTAGGAGAATAATGGACTCTGCTATGGAGGGTAAAAGAAGTAGAGGTAGACCAAGACGACGATGGTTAGACTCGGTTTCTAACGATTTAAAGATAAGAGGTATAGAACAAAATGAGGCCACAACACTAGTTGCAAATCTAGGATTGTGGCGACGTTTAGTAAATTCACAGAGGCTTGCAGACTGAACGCTGAAAGGCATAACAGTCTATAATGATAATGTATGTATGTATGTATGTATGTATGTATGTATGTATGTATGTATGTATGTATGTATGTAAATTAATATTAGAACTAATTTATATTAAAAACTCTTAAACATGGCTATTCCTCAGGAACGCACACATTCATATTTCAACCATTCAGTCAGCTGTCCTCAGCAGGTAGTCTCGGCAGGTGACCTTAAATCGTGATTTAAAAAAGCTAGTTTCTCTGACCTGAACTGGCAGGGAATTCCATAATCTGGCGACAGTCACCACAAATGATCTAATAATTTTATTTGTGCGGTGCAGTGGAATAGAAAGAATGGATCTAGAACGTGTATTAATGTTGTGAAATGATGATAAAAAGACGAATTTAGAAGAAATATACATTGGCTGACTTTCAGCTACCACTGTGATCACCATCGTTAAAGTGTGCAGCTGCCGACGTTTATCAGACATCAGCCATGAGACAGCCTGATAGTATGGGGTGATATGAAAATCGTACGGTACTCGATATTGTAAATAAATCGCAGGCAGGAATTCAGTGCTCGTTGAAGTTTAAGTGTTTCTTCTCTCGTCATGTCAACTAAAACAACGTCACAATAATCAAGAATAGGGAGAATGAGTGTCTGTATTAGTTTGGCCTGTAGCTCAAATGGAAATACATTCCTCTGTCGTTTAAGAGGGTGAAGTACTCCAAAAATCTTTTTAAGTATTTCTTTCGTTTGATCAGACCAATCAACTGTTACATTCATCATTACGCCGGGATTTTTAACCGTTTTACTGTAGGGAATAATGTTACCATTCAGTAGGATAGGCGGGACTGCGACATTGTTTGAGAAGCTCAGTAATTTTCGTGATCAAATTATAATTGTCTGAGTTTTTTTTTGCAGTTTAGTATAAGAGAGCTTCGTTGTGCATATACACTGAGTCGTCGGAGGCCCCTGTTAATATCTTGTCTTGCAGTGTCGATATAGCCTATTTAAAGATCGTCAGCACAGAGATCATGTGTGTTATTTCCTGTCACAGATGGTATGTCATTGATATAAATACAGAAACTTAGGGGCCGTAGAATACTGCCCTGTGGGGCAACACTAAGTTTCATTTTCCATTTAGAGGCCTTGTCGTTTACTGTTACACGCTGTTGACGGTTACTCATAATGTTATGTATAAAAGTAATAGGAATATCATATACACCTGTAGTCTTTGATTTTATCGAGTACAAAGCCTTTTAACCTGATTTTCTGTGACACTGTGAAATGTGAATGGCAGATTGGCTGGAGGGGAGGGCGGTGAGTCGGTGCAGTTAATTTGGGTAGGTTGAATATTTATTCTACTAAAGAAATCGTTCAGTTCGTCAAGTGGAATGTCAGGAGTTGTCTGTCTCTGTTGATGTTTTCCTATTCCCAGAGCTCTAAGTTGGTCCCATGCGCGATTAGAATTTAAGTTGTTAGCTGAAATCCGAAAATATATGCATTTTTTTAAATTTCTGATTAACTGCTTTGTGCGATTTCTTAAGATGCGGTTAGATTCGAAGTCTGTGTCATCTAGGGTTTGTTTATAATGTCGAAATAACGAGTCACGGTGGGCCATCATTCTCTTGCCTTCATCATCTAGCCATGGACAAGAAGGACGAGAAACCTGTATTCGACGCGCGCGCTTGCGTTTGTGTGTGTATTTTTGCCGCATTATTTGTATAAAATGTCACTTATTTATTGCTTATCACATGACCATTATTATTATAACATTTCCGTATTTGTTCTAAACCAGAATATTGCATCCTTACTCAAAGTGTTTATTCTTGCATTCATTTCACTTCTACGCGGAATATATGAAATGCTGCAGTTATGTTGGGATGGGAGTAACAGAGGTAGCCGAGGGACCGGGGCTTGTCGTCCAAGGAGTCCAGACACCCCAGGAGTTTTAACAAAAGTTCTTTTATTGAGCATTTTATATATAATGTGCATTAATATTAGCTTCCGGAGTCTGACTCATTGGCTGAATGATCAGTGTTGAGGCCTTCGGTTCAGACGGTTCGGGGTTCGATTCCCGGCTGGGTCGGGGATTTTAATCGCGTTGAATAATTCTTCTGGCTAGGGACTGGGTGTTTGTCCCAACATATTCATATTCAGACAACATACTACATTACCAACCACCAAATAAACACACAACACTGATCAGATCCCTCTATATAGGGTTGGCATCGGGAAGGACATCCGGCCGTAAAACAGGGCCAAATCCACATGTGCGACACATTTCGCACCCGCGACCCCACAGATGTGGGAAAAGTGGGGAAGAAGAAGAAGGAAATTACTATTAGCTTCCGGAATCCGCACGAATCCACCACTCTTACTTGGATCCAAGGACACTCATTTCCTTTTTCGGTATTCTACACCACCTAAACTATGGAAGTTTGGACACCTATCAAAATAAAATTCTGGATGAATGGGCCCCCCCCAAACTGAAATCCTGGCTACGCTACTGACTCCGGTTGTCGTTTAAGTCCAAGTTGATCCCCAATTGCCAGGCAGGTGAGAAGGAGTCAAGAACAGAAAATATCCAAATGACCAAGATAAAGGATTTTTCTTTTTACGTTCCATATAACTGTCAGCAGAACTTGGTACAAATACTACCTACTACCTGAAAAAGTACTGTGGGGAAAAGACACCCCTAGAAGCTTTAGATAAGGGGATGAAATATAATTATGACTAAAAATGACCAATATTAGTGCTGAATCCATACATTTCGGGCCTATGGGAGCGATTTCATACAAACTTGGTCACTTATGACTTATTATCAGGAGACAAACTGCATGAAGGTATGAGATCCCTAACACACCTACGAGAGGGTGAAATGTGGAAATAATCGAAAACAGTGTTGAATCCATTCTTTTCGGGGTCGCTGAGATGAGTAGTAATGCTCCATTTTTTTCAGAAATCCAATTTCTGCCTCCTTTCGCATAGCGGTGAGAATAAGTGAAAAACAAAATTTCAAAAATGGCCGAGATAATGGACGTATGTGTGTATTGGACCTATTGTCTGGAAAAAAAATACCTTAATGGAAGAGACTCCTAGCCCCTAAAGTAGGGGCAAAATGTAAAAATTAACTGAATACGACCGATATTTGTGTCTAATCCATAGTTTTTGGGGTCGCTGAGATGAACTGTGACATTCTGGATGTCGTTTAAGATAAAGTTCAGTCCTAATTGGCAGGCGGGTGAGAACTAGCAAAGAAAAGAAAATGTTCAATTGGACAGAGTTTAAGGACGTATGTGTGTATGTTCTAGCAACCTCTCAATCAAATTTGGTATACACATGACTTACTACATAGAAAACATTACTGTGGGGATCGGATATACCTAGCCCCTGCTGGTGTTGGGGAATGAGAGGGGCTGACATGCAAAAATAAGGAAAATAACCGATATTAATGTCGAAATCCATTGTTTACGTGTCACTGGTACGAACTGTTATGCTCCGGATACCGTATAAGTCCACTTTCAGCCTCCATTGAGGCAGGAGCTGAGAAGGGCTTAAAAGTAAATAGTATAAAATGACCGAGATTAGTGTTAAATTAAATTAAATTAAATAACCTAAAACTTGAAATCACATACATTAAAATAACTCTAAAACTACAAAATAGATTGTAAAATCAACATCTCAAAAAGAATTCTATAAGCATTCACTTCACACTAAACTGGTAATACAATTATTTTTTTTTTCCTAGTTGCTTTACATCGCATCGACACAGATAGGTCTTATGGCGACGATGGGACAGGAAAGGCCTAGGAATGGGAAGGAAGCAGCCGTGGCCTTAATTAAGGTACAGCCCCAGCATTTGCCTGGTGTGAAAATGGGAAACCACGGAAAACCATTTTCAGCGCTGCCGACAGTGGGGTTTGAACCCACTATCTCCCGGATGCAAGCTCACAGGTGCACGCTCCTAACTGCATGGCCAACTCGCCCGGTAATACAAATATTACAGGTAAACATTAAAAAACTATCCGGGCAATGCCGGGTACTACAGCTAGTGCAGAAATAACAGTCATTGGTATGATTTTCTTGTTTGCACCATATCATTGGAACTCCAAATGGCATGTGTTGTTTCTCCCCTTTTAACCACTAATTTAGTTTTACATAGCATTGGATGCAACTTCTATGTGGTGCAAAACGTTTATCTAGGTCACCAAGCAGACAAACAAAATTCAGGTGATATGCAGTTTTCAATAGTCTTGTAATTGATTTCTTTTGTTTACTATGAGGGCTGATCAACAAAGACTGAGCCTGATTTTTTTTCCTGTAGCTTCTGTGATAGTTTCCTATCCGTACATAAATATTTGAAAAGAGCGGGTTTTTATGTATAACTAGCAATTACCTGCGACTTCGCTCGCATGGATTTTTTAATTTGATCAAAGTAATCGTTCCTCGGCATTGTACTAAGACATTGTCTGAAAATTCCTAAAGTATAAAAACTCACCCAAACATTGAGTTTCATTTACCCCAGAAATTCTTTGTAAACCATGTTTGTGGTATTACCTTTTGGGGCTAAGACGACCATGCGACTTAGAACTGTACATGTGAGAAACAGTCTTCTCTCAAGTTGAAAAAATAAATACATGTTTCCTCATTATTAAAGGAGATTCCAAATACAATTTTCACATCTTTAATGTATTTAGTTTTTGAGATATAAGTATCCTCATACAAAGAATTCAACTTTTTTAAATTAATTTACCCCCCTTAAGTGTATTTTCCAAAGACAAAAGATTACGTGTTTCTTTACTTTGAAAGAAAATTCCAAATACAAATTTTCATATCTGTAACATCTTCAGTTTCTGAGATATAAGTATCCTCATGAAAAGAATTCAACTCCTTTTTCACTCCACTCCCGCCCTTTAAGTTGGTTTCACCCCTCCCAAAAAAAAGTATGTTTTTTTATTTTTCAAGGAGATTCCAAATATCAATTTCCACGTCTGTAACCTTCAGTTTTGAGATATAAGTTTCTCCAGAAAAGGAATTCAATTTTTTTCACTTCCTTTCACACTCCCCACTTAAGTGAATTTTCCAAAAATAAACAGTACCCGTTTCTTTAAAAGAGCTTCCAAATGTGAATTATCACGACTGTAACATCTTCAGTTTTTGAGATATTGTGTCCTTGTAAAAGAAATTCATCTCGGTTTTCATCTCCCCTACCAAGTTGATTCCCCCTCCCCCAAATGCGTGTTTCTTTATTTTTAAAGGAGATTCCAAATACCACTTTTCACCCCCTTTCCCTTTCAAGGTTATAAACTTCATAGTTGGTTCTGTATTGAATTAAGATTACACATAAAGTAAATACAAAATTTAATCCACCTTCTCAATACTTAACAATCGTGCGATGTTTATAAAAACATTACAGTATACTATTATAAGGTACTAGTTTCGGTCCTATAAGGGCCATCATCAGCCTAGCCAAGATACATATGTATGTACCATAGTCCTAAAACAGAGTTGTGCGGTGAGATGAAAGATGAAAGAATGGACTGGGGATGTGGTGGAATGATAGACATATAAAATGGTGAATATATGAACTGTTGTAGATGTAGCAATGTTATGTTGATCAGTGACAAATAAAATCTTTTGATATATGTCTCATAAAATTACATATTAATCAACAATTATCTCAAAATTGAATAAAATAAGCTCTATTTGATGAATAGTCTAAAGTTGCACATTTAAAAAATTTTGGGTTATGCCGGATTTTAAACATGTCCAATGTTTCTATTGAGTTCTAGAAGATATGAAGTTCAACATTGGCGCAGAGGGAATTATTTTGCGTGATGTCCAATAAATCCACTACAGAGGTTAAATGTTGATAAAACTGTTGGACATATCTTGTGATGTATTGAAATCTTGCCGTGTTGCAAAGGAATATTCCCAATTCAATAGGAACCAAATGAAACTTGCGCGCAATGTGAAACAAGCTTGCCGGTGGAGGGCGACTAACAGAGTCATTTTTTAATAATATTTTTTGTATTTTTTTAAAATAAATACAAAATTTAATCCACCTTCTCAATACTTAACAATAATGCGATGTTTATAAAAACATTACAATATACTATTATAAGGTAGTAGTTTCGGTCCTATAAGGGCCATCATCTGCCTAGCCAAGATCCATATGTATCTGTTAGTTGCACTCCACCGGCAAGCTTGTTTCACATTGCGCGCAAAGTTCATTTGGTTCCTATTGAATTGGGAATATTCCTTTGTAACACAGCAAGATTTCAATACATCACAAGATATGTCCAACAGTTTTTCAACATTTAACCTCTGTTGTGGATTTATTGGACATCACGCAAAATAATTCCCTCTGCGCCAATGTTGAACTTCATATCTTCTAGAACTCGATAGAAACATTGGACATTGTTTAAAATCCTGCATAACCCAAAAAATTTTAAATGTGCAACTTTAGACTATTCGTCAAATAGAGCTTATTTTATTCAATTTTGAGATAATTGTTGATTAATATGTAATTTTATGAGACATGTATCAAAAGATTTTATTTGTCACTGATCAACATAACATTGCTACATCTACAACAGTTCATATATTCACCATTTTATGTGTCTATCATTCCACCACATCCCCAGTCCATTCTTTCATCTTTCATCTCACCGCACAACTCTGTTTTAGGACTATGGTATATACATATGCCGGGCTGAGTGGCTCAGACGGTTGAGGCGCTGGCCTTCTGACCCCAACATGGCAGGTTCGATCCTGGCTCAGTCCGGTGGTATTGAAGGTGCTCAAATACATCAGCCTCGTGTCGGTAGATTTACAGGCACGTAAAAGAACTCCTGCGGGACTAAATTTCGGCTCCTCAGCGTCTCCGAAAACCGTAAAAAAGTAGTTAGTGGGACGTAAAGCAAATAACATTATTATATACATATGTATCTTGGCTAAGCTGATGATGGACCTTATAGGACCGAAACTAGTACCTTATAACATCGCATGATTGTAAAGTATTGAGAAGGTGGATTAAATTTTATATTTACCCCCCTCCCCCCCATTAAGAGTTGTTCCAAAAACTAAAGAAGACATGTTTCCTTATTTTTAAAGGAGATTCCAAATACCAATTTTCACGTCTGCAACATGTTAAGTTTTTGAGATATACTGTAGATATGCTAATTTTAAAAATTCACCCCCTTCTTCAGTTCCCCTTAAGTGGATTTTCTGAAAAAAATGTTTATGTTTCTTTACTTTTACAGGAAATTCCAAATATCAGTTTTCAAATCTGTAGTATGTTACCTGTCAGATAATTTGCAGATATAGTTTTTATAAAATTCACCCTGTTTGTCACTCCTGTTCACCCCCTATTCATCGGATTATCCAAAAACACAAAAATACTTGTTTCTTTATTTTCAAAAGATTACAAATGTCAAATTTCATGCATGTAACATCTTCAGTTTTTGAGATATAAGTATCCTCATAAAAGGTATTCAAACAATTTTTCACCTTTTTTTTTTCACCCCCGTTAAGAGTTTTCTTCAAAAACATTATTTTTAATGGAGATTACAATTACTAGGTTTTATGTCTGTAAACTTTTATGTTGTTGAGATATAGACATGCTCATTTAAAAAAAATCACCCCCCTTTTCACCTCCTTAGCGATGGAATATCTAAAAATCCTCCTTTAGTTAGCCCCTACACTCGAATATAAATGTATACCCAAAATTTAATTTCTTTATATCCAGTAGTTTTGGCTGGGGGATGATGAATCTGTCAGTCAGTCAGGACATTATATTTTATATATATAGATGTCCGTAGGCAGCAGTGCTCTCATATCGGTAGGTTCATTGTAATGCTCCGTTTTGTAGACGCTACATGCATTTCGCATACCAGACAATGGAGGTGATGCGAGAGGAGCAGTACAAGGCAATCAAATTCTGTTTTTGTTTAAACCATACAGCTACTGAAACTTATGAAAAGCTGACAGCATTATGATCCTGAAGGAAACCAAGCCAGCACAGTGTGGAAATTGCCAGAAAAGGCACAAATTGTTCCATCAGCAGGGAAAGTGATGGTGATCACATTTTTTGACTGTAATGAAATGATTTACCAGCATTCAGTTCCCTCTCACACTACTGTTACTACACATCAGTATTGGCTACACGGAGGAAACACATTGAAAAGAAATGACCAGAACTTTCTCGGACTGGCTGGGGACTTCATCATGACAATGCACAACCTCACGTTGCAAATCAAGTCATGCAGTTTCTGGCTCGATTCAACATTACCTGTGTACTTCATCCATCTTATAGCCTTGATTTTGCACCCTGTGATGTTTTTTATTCCCATCACTAAAGGCAAAGCTTAGGGGCATTCGATTTGAGAACTCTGAAGCAGTGCTTAAGAAAAGTGAGGCGATTCTCAAGGACCTGACAAAGAATGGTCTGCAGCATGTGTTCAGGGACTGGCAGAGATGCTATAAAAAGTACACTGAAGTAGGAGGGGGCTACTTTGAAAAAGATCATGTAAACATTGAAATGGAGTAATAAACATCTGTGAAAAGAAATGTCTCAGTCTTTGTTGATCAGCCTTCATAGTTGCGAATTCTCCACAGATGTAACAGAAACAATCCGGGGAATTGATACATACATGTTGCTGCTTCTTCATTGTTTAAGCACAAAAACAACACAGCAAAGTATAAAATTTCACACTGTATGAAAGATATAGAACCTACCACCACGGTCTCAACCTGGATACTAACTAATAAAACTCCAAGATCACACTCTGATAAGTTCTATAAACACAGCTTCAAATTCCACTTCACATACAGTCAGCACTTCTAGTCAGATAAGCTTACGCAAGTATGTATGCATGCAGATGCAGACAGGGCGAGTTGCCATGCAGATTATTTGTAATAAAATCCAATACTTCCCTTCCCAGTTCCCAAAACCTTGTTGAGTTGTGTTATCGATAGTCCCTGGACTCAGTGATGGTCTGTGTTCACCACTGTCACTGTTTAGTACACCAGTTGTCTCCTGCTTCCTTACAATCAATAAAATTGTTGCCTTTGTTGGAACATCATGCACATTGAATGCTCGTTGTGTTGTAACCAAAGGTTCTGTCTTCCAGTATGTTTTCACAAAAACACACTCTCGAAGAGTGTACTGCATGTTTCCATTATGACTGCCAGCTATAGATTGCGAACAAATTATTAATCTGCCAACAGTGCTCGTTATTGTCAGGACAATCAATAAAATTGTCAACAATGGGCAGTGGTACAGATTCTCCCAGAGCCACTGAAATCATTAAAACAAATTTCCAGTTTCTACAGGCTTTCATAGGGGAATTATGACCTATTAAAGTAGTTCAGGTTTACATGGATCGTTCTGTACAACCCACAACACTTTTTACTCTGAAACTGCTCACTGTAGCTAATTGCAAGACAGGCCAAGTGACCTTTTAGGATGTTGTAGTTGCACATGGCAATCTACCACTCTTACTACTCTAACTTACGCAGAGAAGCAGTACATTTATATAATATGAGGAACCAGTTTTCAATTTCTGAAATTTTGATTGCATGTTGAGAATAAAACTGGTATTCATTAGAAAGTCTACAATCAAAATACATAATTATAATAATTTAATATTTTTTAATATTTTGGCCATGTCTGGTCTATAGGTTAGGTACTATTGCAGTATTTGCCTGAAGTTGAAATGGGTAACCGTGGCAAATACCTTCTTAGACTGACTGTAGCTGTGGCAGATATTAGAGCTACATCAAACCTGGGCAAAAGAGATAAGCAGCTGCCATGTTAACCCATAGACCATGCTGGTAGACAATACAGGAATCTCAGTTTAAATGTTTTATAAAAAAATTTCTTCTGAAATACCATCCGGGTCTCCTTGAAAAAACAAGTATCATAACAAATCATTATGTGTTACCAGTATAGTTTGATTTTCATTCCACTCAATGAAAACTGTTAAGTGTTAGCATTTTTTATGTATATATTTGAATCTAATATTTATTATACAAATCACATGTATTTTTCTTCTTTCCTCAGGAGAGTGAGATCCGATTCTGTGGTCGCTCAAGCATTTCCTCCTTGTCTCCAGGCATGTTTGTGTTCTGTTTAGCAGCGTGGATACTTAGCAAAGTACATTCATCATGATCAGTCGGCATCTCCATATATCATTGTTAAATCCAGTGGAGTTTTCCCTGTGATGATCAAAACTATTAGGATGAATTTTTAAGCCTGTAAAGGCAAAACTGTTTGTACAAGTGAATCGTTTGCATTAAATTAAGTATTCTAATTAATCATAATATTAATGATTTCTTAGGTACTGGTACATTCTTTTTTTCTTTGTTATTTTCTGTATGAGTACTATATACCAGTACTTCATTTGTAATTTCAATTTTCATGATCAGAGTTATTTTTTATCTCCAACATAATACAGTCAGTGTTACAGAGTATCAGGGGAAGTACAATTTATTTTTGAAAGATATCATAATCATTGTAATTGATGTCTGAATTACAGACTGAACTCCTAGTTCAATCCAAATATTATGATATGAAAGGTGGGTAACCTAAAAATTATATAATAATCAATGCCATACATACAATATCATGACTTCCATAAATGTTATTTATTTAACCTGAATTCTTCCTGAAACTAAGTGTAAGTAAAATTAGTGCAGAAGAATTTTTTCAACTAAAATGCATTGTAAACTTCTCTTGTAAATGAATCTCAGGATCCTTACATCTGTACTTCTTATGAAATCATTATATATTATGCTTAATTCAGAATTAAAATGCAATGAAATATTGCTACAAGCAGCTGAAAGACTCTTCACGGAGTATTATTATACAAGTACAGCAAACACCTCAAATATTTACAGGCAGTGCTTATAAAAATGCCATTGTTGGATTTGGGAGAAACATGAAGAATGAAACTAATTTAAATAAAGTTATGATTTTTAAGGGTAATGTAACCCTCTATCCTTGTGTTATAGTGTAAATAGTACTACTTTAAATGTTTCTTCATTTAAAAAAAGAATAGGCTGTACATTAAGTTACTAATATATAAATTTTCCTAAAAGATATATATATGATTGTTATAGATTTTATATAATTTATGTACACATAGATATTTGTCTTCATATGGTCAGTGTGTGTTCATTGACATTTTGGCTCAGTTTACATGTTATTAAATAGATTTCTAGTGTTTTTAAAACAAGGGTTTTTCAGAATAAGTTGAATGGCACGAGACTGAAAATGACAATAGCCTAGAGTTTAGAATTCAGCTAGGAAACTGAATTGGGTGTGTATGTACATGCGGTTCAAGGCCAACTTCATAGGGTTTTTTAAAAAGTAATTTGTTATACAAATCCTTAGAGCAAATGGGGATTTTTAACAATGGCACACTCCACATGATAAAATCAACCAGTCATGTTACAAGTACCAGTTGGGAGTCCTGTCATTGAAATATGTTGTCAAAATTTATAATAACAAATAGACCAATGTTTGTTTAATTATTTTGTGATATGTTTCTGCATTTAGTCGTTAAGTCAGAAGTGTTTTTCATGGGACTTTCATGTGTATAAATATTGTTAAAAAAAAAAAAAGGAAACTACCTATCTTTGAAATGTCTTGCTACAAGGAAATTTAGACTAATTTTTATTAAATGTTCAGTGGTAGTTATAATAACTATCATAATGATGTCCCCTTGTATATACAGTAATAATAATGGTATTAATAATGATAATAAAATATCCCTCATTGATAAATTTTCACACATCTAATTCATACAGATTAACAAACTCATTCTCTCTTGCAGCCATATCAACTTCCTATCAATTGTTTATATTCATTTACCAAAAGCAAGGTATCAGAATCATTGCACAAACATATCCATTATGACATATCTGTGAAAAAGAGATATACCTTCTAAAAGAAAGATTTTAACATGGATGCAGCAGAGAATTGTAAAAGATTTTTAAAAAGACCAATTTGCTGTGAAATCGGGCTTTTCATTGGTGGAAATGTGCTACCAAAGGAATTCTTTTGTCTTCTTTTAGTAATCTACATCTACTATTAATGTAACTCTTGCACTATGTACAATTTTATTGTTATTTTGCACAGTTTGATGTCCTTAGAACTTAGACTGTATATTGTATAACGTCCGGGGTTAATGTGATCTCAGTATCACATATTGGAAAATTGTTTAAAGTGCTTTTATGACATAATTTATGAGATATTTTCAAGGAGAAGCACATTTTTACCTTGGGTGTTAATGCTGTGAATATAAATTTCATTAAAAATAAATACATAAGAGGGTGGGTGGGTGGGTGGGTGGGTAGGTGGGTTGTGGATGGGGATGGAGATGGATTTCTTTAAACATAGGTCACTAGACAATTACAATGCACACACTGTGTTTAAATCAAGTTGTAAGAAAGCATAACACTCGTTAAGTTTTAAAGCAAAATGAGTGGTCTTTTGCCACTCGGACACAATAAAGCAGAATAACGTTTTGAGTTTCCAAACAAAGTTTTGAGACAATAATATTATTAATAATAAGAAATAATAATAAATATAATTCCAGAGACTGATAAAACCAGCACGAATCATGCACCCTTCAGTAAAGAGGTATACTTGCAGAGTAAGCTTGAGGATCATTAACTGCACATCTAAATTTTCTCTTCTAAATATATATCATCTTCATATTTTATTTCTGTTGACCATTTTTGGGGATACCTTACAATATAATTTTAGTTTTCCTTAAGCTCCTGGGTCTAAACAAGTATGTCTGGAAGTTCCAATTTAGGTAAACTTAATGATTAGCATATCTAAAATATTTGGCTGCTTATATATTACTGGGGCTGCAAAAATGGACTCTCCAATGCCTCTAAAAATACCTCATAAGAGAAGAAAATTAATATTTAAACATGAATTGGTAGTCTTTTCCTTTTTTTGGTGTAAGTGTTATACAGATGATGTGTTTTTCTCTATTAACTATCATACAGAATTTTTTTAACCAATGTGATTATGTAATATTTTATAATTTGAATATGTAGTTATACATGTGCGTGTGTGTGTGTTTGTCATTATCTTCTGCTTCTGGTTAAAATGTACCTCAAAAGTCTAAACCAACACTTACGGAAGTAAACAAAACTGATAACTGAAATCGTTTGCACACCATACGATGAACTGTTGCTCTTTGATGATTTTTCCAAATGGTGAGGACAGCATGAATTTGTATTTTATTTTACCTTTTAACTATTCATAAAAACTAACAGTTGCTTCACATCATGTGGTGACGAGTAAAGAAAACAGAGAAGAAGAAAACTGAACGACGATACATTACCATCCTTAAACCGATGCGGCCTATCACACATTTACATCACACATAGCAGTTTGAAATTTTACAAAGTAAAAAACACATGGGAAATATAATGGACTCATCACATAGAATGATCCAAGAACTTGATAAGTGAACATTTGGGTTATGATGTGAGAAACAATTGAAATTAACTATGGTGTGCATGTATTTTCAAAGGAGAATTATTTTTTATCTCTGTATACTCTACTTACTAAAGAAACTTAAATATTGAGGAGTGACATTGTCAGTCAATGCAAAATGGAATCGAAGCATAAAAGTGTGAAAATAGTTTCAGTGTATGTGTGGCACAAAAACTCAGTTCGAGTCAGTGAGGAAACAGTAAATGGATCATCTTTTTTAACTGTTCATTTTTTCATCTAAAAAATACTGTAATTTTTAAACTCATGTGTGTTTTTCCAATATTTTCTTCCTGCTCTGCAGTGTGATTTGTAACAAATAACGTAACATACGTAATGAAAGTTCAGTGATGTGGCTAAATTAAAAGAAAAGAAACAACTTATTTGGTGAAACAATGGGAAGAAATAAACCTGGATTGCTGATTGTTTGGATGCCTTAAATTGGAGAATGTTTGGGTTTTAATTCCAAGCCTGTTGGTTGTTTGCCAATTACTCTTGCAAACATTAAGTCTTCCATTTAAGAATATAATAAATGAGATTAGTGTATTGTAGTTGTCAGCAATAGTGTGGACAGAAAGAGCGAAAGAGAGTTTAAACAAATGTAGGCAAAGGAATGGCACAGTTATAATTAAATAATAATTTATTTTTTGGTATTATACTAAGATATTAAGAAAAACAGCTTTGATGCCAACTTTGTCTTTACCAATTTCAACAAAGTTGGGATTATTGTAATATTAGAGAAACAAAAAACTGATTTTTTAATTTATTTAAGTGTACCTTGTCTAATTACTTATGTAAAGATATTGCAACATTTTGCATCAAGTCTTAGCAGTTGTTAGCTTCAATGTAATGTTATGACTTGTATAGATTCTAGCGCTTGAAATACCGTACACCATTCCTCTAGTTCATGGGAAGCTATGAATATCATTCAGGTCTCCCTAAAAGATTGGCTACAGGAAAAAACTATATAAAGATTTTGTGTAAAACAGATTTTAAAACATCAAGAATAAAGCTTAAAAAATACAGTTCGTGAATTTGAAAACTGAGTTCAAAAACTTATTTGGCACTTGGGTTATTGTGGTATGATTGTTAGCAATGCTTTGCAATTCCTTTTGCTGGACATTTATCTTTGCTACATTGATATTAAACCAATCTTTTTGAGACATTCAGTATGAAGAAACATTGCTAACTCTGCATTACATAATAATATTCAAGTGCTCATTTTAAACGTTAATAAGTTATGAAGTATCTATGAACTGTTTTTAAACAGTGTTTGGTAGGCTATGTTACATTTTGAAGTAACATGAGATCAAATCAGTGATTACTAGTTACAAGTAACATGTAAAATCATAGATTGTTAAACCTCCCTTTAAATACCTTACATCCTCCTATTCTTGATATCCCAAATGCTCCATACATTTTTGTCTTTTTGATAGATGGTAAATTAACCAAATTTTCTCATTTTTCACTTTTATTCATATATTCTAAAAGTAGTTAATCAAATGAATGATAAATAACTGTCAGAATTCCATATCACAAAGACGGTGAAATGGAAATGCATAAAATATGACAATACACTGGTTGTTCCATCTTCATATAAACAAATTTTCAGATTAGTTTTTATGAGCTATTTACTTGTAGTTGTTGGATAGTTTACTTCTCTTCCACTGATATCAACTGTTTAGGATCATATAATGTTTCTTCTTCTTTGTGTACGTTACCAATCATACTATATATGTTATTGTTTCCTTACATTTCATCAATTATATTAACTTCCTCTTCTGTTTATTTCAAATACCATATTTCATAATTTTAACTCCTCCTCCTCTCTTAAGCATCAGTCATTACATGTAACTAGCTAAAAGGAAGTTTACTTTGAAATGTAACACCAGTACCACTAAATGTAACACCATAATTAATAAATATAACACTGTTATTGTATTATTTATTTGTCCTTTTGAGTTTAAATTATTTGAAACATTCTTAAATATTGCATTATTATGATGTGATTTGTATCCTTTCCTGGAATCCACTCACTACAGAAGCAGCTTGTATCAGTGGTGAATATTCATGGGAATTAAGACATAACAATACATTAAGATATTAACTTGGGTGGGCACAATAACGAAGTTAATACAGTTGCTTCTGCTCCCTGATATATTACATCCAAGAAAATGTTACTTGAAATTCTGGAATGTCCATAGACAGAGATTTATTCTGCTAAATAAGGATGTTCCAGGCATTTTGATCTTGTCTTTGTGCTTTAAATGCTCCATTGCTTCATCTACACGGACAAGGATTGTCACAAAAATTTGTGGAGAGTTTTGGTCTTGACTATGGGAACAAAGTAAGGGATTAAAATACACTGCTCTTGGCATTCCCCTAAGAGATTATGTAAATGTATTGGGAGTGATTCTAACTCATGTTCCAAGAATTTGCTGTATGTCAACAAGTGAGTTTCAGATTTCCATTCCTGAAGATGAGGTTGTGGGATGAGCAATACAAGTTTCATGGTATTATGTTCAGTATGCACGCAATATTGATCCTATTCTTCTGCATTTTCAAT
This sequence comes from Anabrus simplex, assembly GCF_040414725.1. Taxonomy (NCBI): domain Eukaryota; kingdom Metazoa; phylum Arthropoda; class Insecta; order Orthoptera; family Tettigoniidae; genus Anabrus; species Anabrus simplex. The sequence continues at coordinate 377,619,335 of NC_090268.1, read as the reverse complement.
AAAACATCTCTGATTGTAAATAGTTTTTTTAAACTCATTATGCCATCACCAAGATAGATGAATACTATTAGATCTGTAACATCCATATATGCCAGTTCTGACTGAGAAAGTTGACAATTCCTTCTATTCCAAGATGGCCAACTCGATAAGTTCTGGCCTTCGACAGTTGACAGTTCAAGAGGGATGATGTCACAGCTTTAGTGCAATGTTGATTTTGTTTGCAGGATAGTGTGATTGCACATTTTTGTTTCTCAACATTAATAAGGGTGTTCGTTGGAATTTTTTTTTCTTAACATACTTTTTAGAATAATTATTCAAGTGAATCCCACCATCATCATCATCATCATCAATTCCCATTTTCCAGCTATGGCTGGGTAGGGACAAATATAGTTCATCTCCATTTCCTTCTATCATCTACAACTCACCATCCACTGCTCCACTCAACTCTGGCCAGGGTCTTATTATCCTGCTACAGTAATGGAGTACCGGTACATCGTACAGCTAGCATCCCAACACCAAGTATTGGGCAGCAATAAAGAACCGGACCCCACTACGGGGACTAACTACTTTGGACAGATGAGTCCCTTTGGTGGGATGGTGGTCCCCTCAATATAGGACGTGACAATGGAACCCACCTAAAGGTGAGAGGCATCTTTACTCCATGTTAGGAGCAGCCTGATTAACTACTGCCAGTATCTCTAAAATGCCATTGAGAGTGGCGACCCCATTTTACTAATAGCGAATATGATGAATGTAAATATGGTTCATCAAGCAAAGCCCACTTTTTCAAAATAAATGTGTTTAGTTTTGTAAATAGCGATGGTTGAGTAGTCAATAAGGTACCAAAACATATGTTCTTAGCTTCAAGGAATAGGAGGGCAATGCACATGGAGAAGTAGATCCAAGACTTTGTATAGGAAGGTAGAAAAGGGAAACGTAGAGTAGAGGATAGGAAATGACAGGTGGAACAGGGTCATGGAAGGAGAAAAGGGAGGAGGAAGTAGCTTCAGCAGCTATCAGGAAAGATAGCGCTGACCAGGAGAGGAGGGGATCAAATAAATAAATCAATCAATCAATCAGTCAATACTGATCTGCATTTAGGGAAGTCGCCCAGGTGGCAGATTCCCTATCTGTTGTTTTCCTAGCCTTTTCCTAAATGATTTCAAAGAAATTGGAAACTTATTGAACATCACCCTTGGTAAGTTATTCCATTCCCTAACTCCCCTTCCTATAAATGAATATTTGCCCCAGTTTGTCCTCTTGAATTCCAACTTTATCTTCATATTGTGATCTTTCCTACTTTTATAAACGCCACTCAAACTTATTCATCTACTAATGTCATTCCACGCCATCTCTCCGCTGACAGCTCAGAACATACCACTTACAGATCAGATGTAAGGCTTTTCAGGCATTTGCTCTATCAACCAGTGTTTCGTCTTAGGTCTGACACTAGACTCATCAGAGTGGGATGTGTCAGACCCTACCCACTGACACTGGGGTGTATGCAGGTGAACTTTTTTTTTTTTTTTTTTAGGAAGTTTGTTCAATTCCTTCACCAGAGGTGAAGGCGGGACATCAAACAAATGAGCGGCTCTTCAGCATTCGAAATGGAAAAGTATCTCATGGGTTAAATATTCAGAGAAGTATGTTTGTACATACCGAAAAAGGAGGGGGTAATAGAGGATGTCTGGCGCAGGAATCACCAGAGAAATATATACACAGAATATCATACATTGGTATACGAATCACTGCAGTAGCAGATTAGGAAAAACGACAAGGAAACAAATACAGCACAACACGAAAGGAAAATACATAATGTGCCTAGTTTGTGGCCAAATAAATGCCAGGATATACTGAGTAGCACAAAGAAATGAAAAAGCAGTCGTGCCACCACTCGGCACATGAAATATTGAAGAAAATATGCATTAAATAGTGCAAGGAATGTCTTCTTGCCATGGCTGTATGAATTAATGAAAACAACATGTAAACACAAAGATAAAAAAATGTCTTCCGTGCCTCTCTTGGGCACTATACTGCGAGTAAGCGAAAATAAATAAACACTAAAGCGCACATGCCTCTTCTAAGGCACTAAGTAAAAACAAAAGAGCAATGAAAACTATACACAAAATGCACTGGGTATAACGAAAAGGAAGAGAAACAGAGAAAAATAGCTTGAGGGAACACTGCACTTCACTGATTGCACAAGCACTACACAGATGGCACTGGTGGTGCCGTTACGGCACGTCGTTGGAGAAGGCAATGCTCCACCGCAGCCAGGATCATAGTAAAATAAATACCGTACATGTGTAATTAGAGATGCAAGACCGATCGGCGTGGTGGGGAGGGTGAGTGGTGGGGTAGGGAAGAGGTAAAAGTGCTGAGGAGAACGAGTGTCGTGAAGAATACCTGTAGCAAGAGGGGAAAGTGGGAGAGCTGCTTCAATAAGGGGATTATTATGATGGATACCACGAGTGAGATAGTTATAACGCAGGGAATAGATATGCGTAAGAATGGTAGAGAAAGTGTAATAGGGTTGAAAATTGGCAGAAGGAGTGTCAAGTTTCAGTTGGTACGCAATACGTAATGGATGTCGGTCAAATTTATGAAGATTCCAATAGTCTAAGGGGTGAGTATTAATCCAGGTCAGGGATGCATAAGTAATAACAGGACAGATGAAGGATTTATAAATATTAATGAGTTGTGGAGGTTTAAGGCCCCAGGTATGTCCAGTAAGCGAACGAAGGGCGCGAAAACGGGAAAGGGCTTTACGGTGGATAGAAGAAAGGTGAAGGTTCCATTGAAGGTTATTTTGAAATTTAATACCAAGATATGTTAGTTGGTTAGTTTCAATGAGGGGAGTGTTATACATGGTAAAATGAACTCTATGAGTGGGACGACAAATTGGGACTTGGAACGAAAGAGCATGAAATGAGTTTTCTGAGGATTGATGGAGAGGTGCCAGGTATTAAGCCAATGTTCAAGAGTGTTGAGGTAGTTCTGAAGTTTGGATTGAAGGGAGGTACGGGTATGACAGAGGGCTAAAACTGCAAGGTCATCCGCGTATTGATCTAGACGGACGGGAGCACGAGGGTGAGGAATATCATACATGTACAAGGAGTAGAGAAGAGGGGAAAGGGGGGAGCCCTGAGTAAATCCAGATATAATACGGAACGTGAAGGAGTGGGTACCGTGAATCAGGATATCAGCGCAGCGGGAGTTGAGGTAATTATAAAGGAATCGGAGAATGGTGGTAGGAAGCGGTAGATGACTAAGTTTATAAAAGAGATCAGGATGCCACACGCTATCAAAAGCTTTAACAACATCCAGGCTAATAAGAGCAGCGGGTCGGTGAGTTTTAAGAAAGGTAGTAAGGGAGGAAGTGATCTGTAAGAGGTGATCCTGAGTAGAAAAATGAGAGCAAAAGCCGGCTTGGGAGGAGGGGATGTTTTAAAGAATGCAGATATTTAGACATTCTCTGAGTAAGAATACCTTCAGAGATTTTTGATAAGACGAGAAAAGAGATCAGGCGATAGGAATGAATATCAGAGGGAGGTTTAGTGGGTTTAAGAAAGAGCAGGATATTTGCTTTACCCCAGTGCTTGGGATAAACACCGGTGTATAGCAAAGTAGTGTAAATACTGGAGAGAATGTGGATGAGGAGAAGAGGAGCTTCACGAATATGACGGTAGGTGATACGGTCACTTCCAGGGGCTGTATTACGACAATGATGGAGAAAGGTAAGAATTTCTTGCGGAGTGATAGGGGCATTAAGGGGATGGTGATAATCAATGGTAGGAAAATGAAGAAAAGATGGTTGGAGGTGGGGGAGATCAGGACGGTAGTATTGATAAATAGTGGATACATCAGGGTGGTCATGTAATGGGTTAGTAGTGGGAGAAAAAACAGTTGTATAATGAAGAGCAAATGCGTCGGCTTTTTCTTTGTCAGTCAGAGGGCGATGAGGGGAGGTATGGATGGAGTATGTAGGATGGGGTGGTCAAGTGTGAGTCATGCATTGAAAAGTAGTCCAGAATTGTCGAGAATTATGCATATTAGAAAGATCAGAACAGGCAGCTGTCCACTGTTTACGTTTGATGGCCTTAATATAAGAATGGGCATGTCGCAAAGTTTGTCGATGTTGGCGTAAAGTAATAGGGTCCCGGGTTCATACATAGGAGTGATAAAGGTCATGAGAAAGTTGAAGGAGAGCAAGGGCTTTAGGAGGGATAGGGGGTTTGGAGGGATTGTAAGAATGACGTGGGATATGCAGCTGATCTGCCCGAGTAAGAACAAATTCCACTCGGCAGATGAGGGTAAGGAGATTAGGAATAGAAGTGGGAGGAGGACAGTCAGTAAGAAGATCAGTGATCGTCTGTTTGTAGGCAGTCCAGTTGGTTTGTGAGTAGCGTCGAGTAGGCGGGGATCGGGAGTTAGGAGAGAAATTCTGATAGGAAATAGTAGGAATAGTAATAAGAGCTGGTGCATGGTCTGTAAAGCAAAGCAAGGGAGGGGGTGATAGTAGGAGAAGAAGATAAAGACGGTGACATGATTAGGGCATCAGGGGTAGTGTTAGACATGGGATGGGTGGGGAAGGGGAAGGGAATCTGTACGCCCCAAAGGTGAGAAACAAGATTATCAAATTCCAAGTGTTGTGAAACACTGTTAGAGTGAATATTGATATCAGCAACAAAGAGATAATTAGAAAAAGTAGTATCAATATACTTTAGAAAATCAAGAGGGGCCGGGGTTTGAGGGGGAACATGAAGTGTTACAAAAACAAGAGAAGAGTTATTAGGAAAAAAGTCTCTAGAATAAGATATTCAGAGAAACCGTCAGGAAAAGAGTAATAATGTTGTTGGGCAGTAATGTAATTTTTAACGCCAATAGCCACGAGCTTCTCCGTGTTTATCCGCTCTAAAAAGGCAATACTGATAAAAACGGGGCTGTTGGCGATATGTTAAGAAGGTTTCATTTAAGATAAAAACTTCGGGGTCGTACAGGGAAAGGGAGAGATCAAAGGGAGCATGATTGGATTGAATAGAATGAATATTAGCATAGTAAACCTTAATTACCATTAACTAACCAGGGACACAGCATTAAGGGGAAAAAATGCAAAGTGCATTTTATTCCCCGAGTATGCTACGTCCAAATGAGTATTGAATACCAAGCGTGCTGCCAGTTGAATTTGGGTAAGGACATGGGGGCGATTAAAGTGGAGGACGTTCTGAAGTACCATCGCCACAAAGCGAATGATATTTTCAGAACTGGGAGAAAGGAGAATGGAAGAGGAAGCAAGGGTGGGGAGGTCCTGAGATATAACAGGGATGACGGATTCAGGTTGGGAGGGATCAGGAGCAGGTTTGGCCTTGCACTTATATGAAAAAGCAGGATGAGGGAGGGAACAATTGATACATTTAGGGGTAGCCTTATTAGGACAAGCAGAAGTAATATGATGCAGGTGAACTTACTTCAAATGTTTTCATTCCCCACCCTGAAGGAGTGGGGCGGGCCACCTAGAGGGCAACACCCTCTCTCTGGCCATGATAGATGGTGTGGTATGGAAGGAGTGATGGATAGGTGAGGTGGAGGGAATGGTATTGTAATTTCCGGGGTAGTGAAAGCAGGATAACTTTATTATAGTATATGGGGGAGGACAGGTTTTTTTTTGTGTACATTGATATATAAATACGGTCTACAGTTGACAGTACATGGGATATTAATATAAATTAATGAGTTTTACCTTTACAGTCATGAATGAAGTTCTAAAGTTTAACACAGCACTGATTAGAAATTTTCCGTTGATTCCTTCGCCATGATGATCTCTTCTGAAGATAGAGGGGCCAATATGTGAAGAGTAACATTAAATTCGTGACGCACTCACAAGACGATATTTAACAGGATGTAAGTGTATTCAGTGATTTATAAAAGTGGGGAGGATGCGATGCTGTGATGTGGGTGCATGAGCTGAGGGGGCTGGGGATGTGTTCAGACAAGGGTTTCTGAAGGAGTAAAGTTGAAATGCGAATTTAAGCCGGAATGGGTGGTGAGAAAATGAAGATTGATGTTTAGTTTGCTGCGGCTTGTAAGTGAGTGCGGACTAAGGGACGGTTGTAGGGATGGATATTTAGTAACGAAATGGTGACAATATGAATTAGATCCTCTACTGTAGGTATTTGAAAAAGGGAACAGCTAGGTGACGTAGGTGGATCAATGGTTCTGATAGGGGCTATGAGTTCTGGTTAATTTCGCGGTGGTGCAGGGCGGCGACAGCAGCGGCGAGAATACACTGCATGATTACCTCCACAGGTATGGCATTGCGGGGGTTGATCCGTGTTGGGGCACCTGGGTGTAGAGTGATCTTGACTGCAATGTCCACATTTAGGAATCTTGCCGGTACACTGAATGGTGGTATGATTATTGTAGACGAGACAGTGCTCACACCAGATGGCTTGTGGTGGTGGGGCACGAGATGGTTCCACTTTATGGTGGTGTCTATGTATAGAGACCCCGCTGGCCAAAATACGGTCGTGTTGTGTACTATCCCAGACAATATATCCCTCCGTTCATTTATTTTATATTTGTAAATAACTTATTTTATTTTTTTAATTTAAATTTTTTCCCCTGTAAACAATGGCTAAGGAGCGCGAGTGTACTTATTGTGGGTGTGGTGAGACATTGAGGGGTATGAGGGAGGAGTTGGAAAGTTTGAGGGAGATAATTAGGATTCTCACAGAAGACAGGAAGGAAGATAGGACTCCCTCAAACAATGTACAGGTTACAGTAGGTGTACAAGAGGGAGGGGAAGGAAAGGGAGGAGTTATAGAAGACAGGTGGTCTAATGTTCTAAGGGGAAGGAGACTGCAGGCTAAGGGCTCTATTCAGGATCAAAATTCAGGACAGGTGTCTGTGCGAAATCGGTACGAGTCACTCCAGGTAGAACAGCAGAGGGAAGATGAGGGACAGGGAACTGTTGCTGAGATGCGTGGAAGTAGGAGGAAGGGAAAAGGTAGGAAAGGGAGATGTAGAGTAGAGGATAGGAAAAGACAGGTGGAACAGGGTCATGGGAAGGAGAAAAGGGAGGAGGAAGTAGCTTCTGCAGCTATCACGAATGATAGGGCTGACCAGGAGGGGAGGGGATCAAATGAGGTGGATACCGTTGAGGCTCTGGTCATGGGGGATTCCATCGTTAGACATGTGGGGAAAGTGTGTGGAGGAAAGGGAACCAGGGTAGAATGTTATCCAGGAATTAGGTTGAGGCAGATGTTGAGGAAAGTAGAAGAGAGGGAGGAGGGAAAGGAGAAGGTGGTAGTGTTTCACGTTGGTACCAACAACGTAAGGCAAGCTGATATAAGTACCAGCATAGTTGGAGATGTGTGGGATCTGGTAAATGCAGCACGGGTGAAGTTTAAGAAAGCGGAGATTGTTATTAGTGGAATACTGTGTAGGAGGGATACTGACTGGAGGGTGATTGGGGATTTAAATGAGACTATGGAGTGGGTATGTGGGAAACTGGGAGTGAAATTTCTAGATCCTAATGGGTGGGTAGGAGAAAGGGATCTGCGCTCGGATGGCCTTCATTTAAACCGCAGTGGTACGTATAAGTTAGGAAATTTGTTTGGAAGGGTAATAGGGAGGTACATTCAGGGAAACGGGATGGCCTAGGGAGCGGTGATAAGGGAACAGGGAACTGGAAATCAAGTAGGGATGACATAAAATTGTTAGTGTTGAACTGTAGAAGTATTGTAAAGAAAGGAATAGAATTAAGTAATTTAATAGATATATATTTACCAGATATTGTAATAGGAGTTGAATCATGGCTGAGAAATGATATAATGGATGCAGAAATTTTCTCACGGCACTGGAGTGTGTATGTATGGCTTTTCAGGCGTTTGCTCTATTAACCAGCATTTCGTCTTAGGTCTGACACTAGACTCTTCAGAGTGGGATGTGTCAGACCCTACCCCAGCATCAGACGAAATGCTGGTTAATAGAGCAAACGCCTGAAAAGCCATACATCTAATTTTTGATCTGATTTTGATATGCTCTATTGGTGGAAAAATATCTAATTCCCTCCATGGGAACTTAGAATTTCCAACTGGAGTGTGTATCGTAGAGATAGGATAGGAATGGTAGGAGGGGGAGTGTTCATTCTGGTGAAAGAAGAATTTGTAAGCTACGATAAAGTTAAAGAGGAGACACATGAAATTCTAGGTGTAAGGCTCATTTCTAAAGATAATAGGCAACTTGATATATTTGGAGTGTACAGATCGGGAAAGGGTAGCACTGATGCGGATTCGGAATTATTTGATAGGATAGTCAGCTATGTGGGAAACGACATGGAAAGAAATGTGATTGTAGCGGGAGATCTGAATTTGCCAGATGTAAATTGGGAAGGAAATGCGAACAACAGGAGGCATGATCAACAAATGGCAAATAAGTTAATATGGGAAGGACAGCTGATTCAGAAAGTGATGGAACAACCAGAGGGAAAAATATCCTGGATGTGGTGCTGATAAAACCAGATGAGCTCTATAGGGAAACTGAAGTAATAGATGGTATTAGTGATCATGAAGCTGTTTTTGTGGTAGTTAAAAATAAATGTGATAGAAAGGAAGGTCTTAAAAGTAGGACTGTTAGGCAGTACCATATGGCTGATAAAGCAGGCATGAGGCAGTTTCTAAAAAGTAACTATGATCGGTGGAAAACGGTAAATAAAAATGTAAACAAACTCTGGGATGGGTTTAAAGAAATTGTCGAGGAATGCGAAAACAGGTTTGTACCTTTAAGGGTGGTAAGGAATGGTAAACACCCACCTTATTATAATAGAGAAATAAAGAGACTAAGATGGAGGTGCAGGCTGGAAAGAAATAGAGTTAGAAATGGCTGTGGAAGTAAGGAGAAATTGAAGGAACTTACTACAAAATTGAATCTAGCAAAGAAGGCAGCTAAGGATAACATGATGGCAAGCATAATTGGCAGTCATACAAATTTTAGTGAAAAATGGAAGGGTATGTATAGGTATTTTAAGGCAGAAACAGGTTCCAAGAAGGACATTCCAGGAATAATTAATGAACAAGGGGAGTGTGTATGTGAGGATCTTCAAAAGGCAGAAGTATTCAGTCAGCAGTATGTAAAGATTGTTGGTTACAAGGATAATGTCGAGATAGAGGAGGAGACTAAGGCCAAAGAAGTAATAAAATTTACGTATGATAACAATGACATTTACAATAAGTTACAAAAGTTGAAAACTAGAAAAGCGGCTGGAATTGATAAGATTTCTGGGGATATACTACTGTAAAGACAATGGGTTGGGATATAGTACCATATCAGAAGTACGTATTTGATTATTGTCTGGTCGAAGGAGCTATACCAGATGAATGGAGAGTTGCTATAGTAGCCCCTGTGTATAAAGGAAAGGGTGATAGACATAAAGCTGAAAATTACAGGCCAGTAAGTTTGACATGCATTGTATGTAAGCTTTGGGAAGGCATTCTTTCTGATTATATTAGACATGTTTGTGAAATTAATAACTGGTTCGATAGAAGGCAATTCGGTTTTAGGAAAGGTTATTCCACTGAAGCTCAACTTGTAGGATTCCAGCAAGATATAGCAGATATCTTGGATTCTGGAGGTCAAATGGACTGTATCGCGATTGACCTGTCTAAAGCATTTGATAGGGTGGATCATGGGAGACTACTGGCAAAAATGAGTGCAATTGGACTAGACAAAAGAGTGACTGAATGGGTTGCTATATTTCTAGAAAATAGATCTCAGAGAGTTAGAGTAGGTGAAGCTTTGTCTGACCCTGTAATAGTTGAGAGGGGAGTTCCTCAGGGCAGTGTTATTGGACCTTTATGTTTTCTTATATATATAAATGATATGAGTAAAGGAGTGGAATCGGAGGTAAGACTTTTTGCAGATGATGTTATTCTCTATAGAGTGATAAATAAGTTACAAGATTGTGAGCAACTGCAACATGACCTCGAAAATGTTGTGAGATGGACAGCAGGCAATGGTATGTTGATAAACGGGGCTAAAAGTCAGGTTGTGAGTTTCACAAATAGGAAATGTCCTCTCAGTTTTAATTACTGCGTTGATGGGGTGAAAGTTCCTTTTGGGGATCATTGTAAGTATCTAGGTGTTAATATAAGGAAAGACCTTCACTGGGGTAATCACATAAATGGGATTGTAAATAAAAGGTACCGATCTCTGCACATGGTTATGAGGGTGTTTAGGGGTTGTAGTAAGGATGTAAAGGAGAGTGCATATAAGTCTCTGGTAAGACCCCAACTAGAGTATGGTTCCAGTGTATGGGACCCTCACCAGGATTACCTGATTCAAGAACTGAAAAAAATCCAAAGAAAAGCAGCTCGATTTGTTCTGGGTGATTTCCGACAAAAGAGTAGCGTTACAAAAATGTTGCAATGTTTGGGCTGGGAAGAATTGGGAGAAAGAAGACGAGCTGCTCGACTAAGAGGTATGTTCCGAGCTGTCAGCGGAGAGATGGCGTGGAATGACATTAGTAGACGAATAAGTTAGAATGGCATTTTTAAAAGTAGGAAAGATCACAATATGAAGATAAAGTTGGAATTCAAGTGGACAAACTGGGGCAAATATTCATTTATAGGAAGGGAAGTTAGGGATTGGAATAACTTACCAAGGGAGATGTTCAATAAATTTCCAATTTCTTTGAAATCATTTCTGAAAAAGCTAGGAAAACAACAGATAGGGAATCTGCCACCTGGGCGACTGCCCTAAATGCAGATCAGTATTGATTGATTGATTGATTGATTGATTGATTGATTGATTGATTGATTGATTGATTGATTGATTGATTGAAATCTTTGGGCGATGGCAGAAGAATTCTCACCATATAGGTGGGACCCCTGGAGTTCTTTATTCTGAATGCCTTTTTGACTGGGATGCCTTCCACGTGAAGGGGTCAACACCTCATATTACACAGCTGAGAAGGTGGTAGCATGGTGGGGATGGAGGAGTTTTGATGGGTTGAGGAGAGAGGAATTGAAAAGGGGTAGTTGATCCAAGTTCGTGAGCTCCTATTATAGTGGTGAGTTGAGAGGCCGCAATGTCCCCATTAACTTGAATGATGACTCCAGTTGTTGTTCGTCGGATGTCCGCTATATCCTCACAGTGCATATTAAATCTGAGCAAGGTGGAGAAAATGGCGTTGGGAGACTGGAACTCGGGGGCAGGATTGGAGAGTAGAAATGAATGCGTTCCTGAGGGGGTAGGTTGAAGCAAACGGGAATAAATGATGGGATGTCTTGTGCCAGATATGGATGAAAGTCTGAGTAGAGAGGGGGTAGTGGTGGTGGGTGGAGAATTGACAGAAATGAGCTGATTGATGGCGTTCATGGACTGTGGAGGCGCACTTGTATTGTCTGTCGATGGTGCAGGGTTCGAGTCCAGAGCAAGGCGTCGTGGGGCTTGTTCTTCCTCCGGGGCAGGCTGTGGAGAAAACCTCTTAAACTAGAAGTGAACTGTAGTGTTGTCCCCCAGCAAAGCTGTTGTCGTAAGAAGAAATCTGGCCTGGTAGTCGGTAGTGGCAAAACTAGACATTACGGCTGAGTGGTAAGCTGCTACAGCTGTTTAACTGAAGTCAGTGGCGGTGGTGGTAGTGGCTGTCATGGTCATTGCTGTAGAGGTAGCTGGACGATAAAGTGAATAACGATGCATAACGAAGAATGGTGTTACGGTCATCTGAGGAATTGCAGTACGGCTTACGATGAGCTCGCTCTGAGGTGATACCTCTCGGAATTTCTTCTTTCCACCTGAACAGAACACTTTTTTAACAGGGAATGCCCTGCGTGCCTGAGTTACGATGTAGAAAAACCGTTGGACGGCAAAGGATCCAGGTGAATTACTACTACTACGAAACGTTTTCATTCCACCCCTGAAGTGGGAGGCGGGCCTCTTAGATGGTTACGCAGTCTTTCAGGCCGGGAGATTTGTTACGGTGAAGGAGATGTGCGGAGAAGGTGAGGGGGTAGGTGGCCGTGGCCTATACTACGAACTCTCCCGGCATTCGCCTTAGTGCAGGAGAATGGAAAACCACGGAAAACCATTCTCAGGACAGCTGACGGGCAAGGCTAGGCGAGAAATGCAGCACTGTGCCCCAGGTCCATCTCCTGAATGCAGAGGCGTAGAACCACGATAGAGCCGTGACTGCCTCTCCTTTGCTCGGTTGGCCGGTCAGAGTACAGAGCTTATGGGACAACAACCCACTCTGCATCTACCGACCCCAGGTGAACTTATCAGAAGCCCATTATAAGAGGCACAGTCTGATAACTGCATACAGGAGATAAATCTCCACAATGGAATTGTTGCCTGCCTAGCAATTCCGAATGGAAATTCTAAGTTCCCATAGAGGGAATTAGATATTTTTCACCAATAGAGCATGTCAAAAACAGATCAGATGTGAGGCTTTTCAGGTGTTTGCTCTATCAACCAGCGTTTTGTCTTAGTTCTGACACTAGACTCATCAGAGTGGGATGTGTGAGACCCTACCCACTGATGCTGGGATGTATGCAGGTAAACTTTTTTCCCCCCTTGTTTTCATTCCACACCCTGGAGGGGCAGGGCAGGCCACCTAAAGGGTAACGCCCTCTCTCTGGCCAGGAGATCAGACGGGGTTGAGAAGAAGTGAGAGAAGAGGGATATGGGTAAAAGACGGTATGAATAAGTTAAGGAGATGAGGTTAAAGATGTGTAGGTTATCTAATGCTTTATGGACAGATTTACAAATGGTAAATACAATGATGTGATTACAAATACATGTGTCATAAAGATACAAGATATGCATGAGGGAAGAAGTGAATTGCAAGGGAGGAATTGGAGTTTAGAAGGAAGTGCCGGGGTAGATATGCAAAGTAAGAAGATGGAGGGAAGCAGTTAGATGGTTAAGAGAAGTGGTGAGAAGACGGAGGAGATCAAATGTTGGAAGGGGAGAAGGGAGGAAGCTGTTTGGAGAAGGGGTGGGCATACTGGTGGAGGTGGAAAAATGGGAGGAGGGATTGGCCGGGGGCGACGAGATGGACAATCTGAGGGCTGGTGACCAGGTGAAGGCAGGGAATGAGAGGGCTCTATGCGATAAAAATCGTCGTGGACACGGGCACTGGTGGTGATGAGCTCTTGAACTGCTTTGGATGTAATCAGCTGGAGGCGTACCATAAAAGTTGGGCCGGAGGCATTCCGGATCCGAATGGCTTGTTGGACTGGAACGCCAGCTGCACGGAGTTCTTGGAGGACGTTCCTGTCGGAGAAGTCTGGAGGGATTCCACGGAGCACACAGCTGTACATGGCAGAATGGGATGGTGAAGGCGTCTGGGCCGATGATGACTGCTGTGCGGTGTTAGCTGGCAGAGATGGCGGTGGAAAAACTGCAACAGACGAGACCGGCGGCCGAGCGGGTCCTTTTTGAATGGCTGGGGGCACAGAAATAGACAGAGAGGACGACATAACAGGGGAAGGATGACAAGTGGTAACAGTGGTGATCGGAAGTGAATAAGGGAGAAGAATGGACAGTGTTATGGTGATAATCGTGGTAGTTGTCGGGATGGTGAGGTTTGAGGGCAGAAGCATCGTCTGAAATGGAGGCTCATGGACAGTTGGGACAAGGGGTGGGTTGGCAGAAAGCTGGTCTTCAATGTATGGAGGGGGTGGCACCACTGCATAGATCAGACAGTGAATCGTTGCGCTAGATGTGTAAAGACGTTGAAGGGCGGCCTCGTCACTGAGATGAACCAAAATCTGTGAAGAAGGTGTAGATGTGAGGCCATCAATCAGTCGATAGACATTGTGGACCGGAAGGTCAATGGCACAAAGGTCGTCGAAGATGTCATCTTCGGGGATGGCAGGATCCACACTGGGAATTATGCAAAAGACCATGGTCATGGGGAAGTCGACAGCCAACGAGGCGTCAACTGATTTGCTAATTGAGGTCGGCTGAGTAGCAGATATAGGTGAAGGCCACCCGGCCGAACGAAAATAATGCTGACGAGAAAAGGATGCCCACTTGTAGAGAGATGTGTGGCCAACCAGACCTGTTATGCTCCTCCAGGTGAACTTGCTTGCTTGAGAGGTTTTCATTCCCCATCCAAAGGCGGGGCGGGCCCCCTAAATCGTGTCGCGATCTCTCGGGCCGGGAGATTTGAAAAAGAAGTAGGAGGTGGGATAGAAGAAGAAGATGGGTATAGTGATGTGAAAAATCATGGTGAAGTAACGGTGGGTCTTCTTAGCTGGGGAGATGGAAATGATAGGAGTTGTGCTCTAGGAGTGAAGTTTAAATGAATGTAGCAGGGTGGAAATGGAATGTGAGGAGTAGGAGAATTGTTGTGATATTGTTAAGGGAAGTGATGAGGATTCGGATGATATCTAGCGTTGGAGGTGGTTGGTGGAAGAAACTAGGTGGGGAAAGGCGTGGGCAGACGGGTGTCCTAGGTTGAAAAGGAGGGGCTGGCTGGGGGCGGCAGTATGGTGGGTTGAAATGTTGGCGAATAGGTTGAGGTGGGGAGAGAGAGGGCTCAACTTTATGACGATGATGAAAGATGTAAGCTCCATTGGCAATAAGTCGTTGGACATCTTCGGCAGTTGGAAGGTGGACGCGGACCATATACTTCGGGCCGGAGGAATTTTGATCCGAAAGACGCGACGGACTGGGACGCCTTCGGCTTGAAGTTCCTGGAGAATCATTCGAGCTAAGAGAGCAGGATCTACTCTGCGGATCACACAACTGTACATGGTGTGACAGGTCGATAAGGACTGCGTGGATGGAGGTGCGGCGGAGGCCGCTGCATCGGCGGCGTGCGTAGATGGTGGTGACGAAGGCAGTGCTGCAGCTGTAGACGGAGATGTCTCAGTGGCCAGGTTCGGGTGTTGAGGTCTTTCAGGGGTAGGGCAGACAGGGAGGGAAGAAGTCATGAGAGGAGAAGGATGGCATTTTATAACAGTTGTGACCAGGACAGAAGGATACAGAGGGATGGGGGGTGTGGTGGTCATTGTGACAGTAGTGATGATGGTGGTGCTGGTAGTGGTGGTGATGGGAGTTGTGTACA
This sequence comes from Anabrus simplex, assembly GCF_040414725.1. Lineage (NCBI taxonomy): Eukaryota > Metazoa > Arthropoda > Insecta > Orthoptera > Tettigoniidae > Anabrus > Anabrus simplex. The sequence continues at coordinate 377,604,262 of NC_090268.1, read as the reverse complement.
AATGAGAGGAAGATGACTGGGACGGAGTCCATTGTGGTGGTGCTTCATCGGCAAAGTACGAAGGACAAGACGTCACTCGATGGATCTGGCGGTCCAAGTAGATTCCGCTGCCGAGAAAATGAGAAACAGCGTTAGCTGAATGGAGATGTAGCAGGACCCGACGTATAGGAATGAAGTCTTGCAGTATCCTTGAGACGCCTCGGGCTGGGACGTGTGCCAGTTGGAGTTTGGCAAGTAAGTCCTGGTCAGAGAGGGCAGGATCGATATCATGGAGCACGCAGCTAGACATGGTGCTGGGGAGGCTGACTACCAACTAGGTGTTGGCCCAATATGCTAACTGTATCGACGGGAAGCTAAGTTATAGATGGTGAACCACCCGGCCCAGCAAAAATGATTTGAACGTGTGACGGGGTTCGGTGCAATCCAAATCAGAGATGTCGATGGCCAGGTGAACTTATCACAAGCCCATTATAAGAGGCACAGTCTGATAACTGCATACGGGAGATAAATCTCCACAATAGAATTATTGCCCACCTAGCAATTCCAAATGGAAATTCCAAGTTCCCATGGAAGGAATTAGATATTTTTCACCAATAGAGCATGTCAAAAACAGATCAGATGTAAGGCTTTTCAGGCATTTGCTCTATCAACCAGCATTTTGTCTTAGGTCTGACACTAGACTCATCAGAGTGGGATGTGTCAGACCCTACCCACTGATGCTGGGGTGTATGCAGTTGAACTTATCAGAAGCCCTTTCCATGTCGTTTCCCACATAGCTGATTATCTTATCAAATAATTCTGAATCCGTGTCAACGCTACCCTTTCCCGGTCTGTACACTCCAAATAGATCAAGTTGACTATTATCTTTAGAAATGAGCCTTACACCTAAAATTTCATGTTTGTCATCTTTAACTTTTTCATAGCTTACAAATTCTTCTTTCACCAGAATGAATACTCCCCCTCCCACCGTTCCTATCCTATCTCTACGATACACACTCCAGTTCCGTGAGAAAATTTCTGCATCTATTATATCATTTCTCAGCCATAATTCAACTCCTATTACAATATTTGGTAAATATATATCTATTAAATTAATTCTATTCCTATTTTTACAATACTTCTACAGTTCAACACTAACAATTTTATGTCATCCCTACTTGATTTCCAGTTCCCTGTTGCCTTATCACCCTTCCTAGGCCACCCCATTTCCCTGAATGTACCTCCCTATTACCCTTCCAAACAAATTTCCTAACTTACACGTACCACTGCGGTTTAAGTGAAGGCCATCTGAGCGCAGATCCCTATCTCCTACCCACCCATTAGGATCTAGAAATTTCCCTCCCAGTTTTCCACATACCCACTCCATAGTCTCATTTAAATCCCCAATTATCCTCCAGTCAGTATCCCTCCTACACAGTATTCCACTGATAACAGTCTTCGCTTTCTTAAACTTCAACCATGCTGCATTTACCAGATCCCACACATCTCTAACTAACTATGTTGGTACTTACATCAGCTTGCCTTACGTTGTTGGTACCAATGTAAAACACTACCACCTTCTCCTTCCCCTCCTCCCTCTTTTCTACTTTCTTCAACATCTGCCTCAACCTAATTCCTGGATAACCCTCTACCCTGGTTCCCTTTCCTCCACACACTTCCCCCACATGTCTAACGATGGAATCCCCCATGACCAGAGCCTCAACCCTATCCACCTCATTTGATCCCCTCCCCTCCTGGTCAGCCCTATCATTCGTGATAGCTGCAGAAGCTACTTCCTCCTCCTTTTTCTCCTTCCCATGACCCTGTTCCACCTGTCTTTTCCTATCCTCTACTCTACATCTCCCTTTCCTACCTTTTCCCTTCCTCCTACTTCCACACATCTCAGCAACAGTTCCCTGTCCCTCTTCTTCCCTCTGTTGCTCTACCTGGAGTGACTCGTACCGATTTCGCACAGACACCTGTCCTGAATTCTGATCCTGAATTGAGCCCTCGGCCTGCAATCTCCTTCCCCTTAGAACATTAGACTACCTATCTTCTACAACTCCCCCATTTCCTTCTCCTCCCTCTTGTACACCTGCTGTAACCTGTACATTGTTTAAGGGAGTCCTATCTTTCCTTCCTGTCTTCTGTGAGAATCCTAATTATCTCCCTCAAACTCTCCAACTCCTCCCTCATACCCCTCAATGCCTCGCCACACCCACAGTTTGTACACTTGCACTCCTTAGCCATTCTTTACGGAAAAAATGAAAAGAAAAAAAAAAGAAAATAACTTATTTGCAAAAAAAGTAAATGAACGGAGGGATTTGTTGTCTGGGATAGTACTCAAAGATCACACGACAATAAGGTCATTAATATACGACTACACTACAATACTACTTAGTCGTACTCTATTTTTATCCTACAACCCCTAACAGGATAAAAACTGCTGTTAATTACTGAATATTGAAAGGAATACAAAGAACTACACAATTACAAACTGCAATTAAGCCTATTCTAATTACAACAACAGAATTTTAGTAAGTTTCTACAGATACTTCTACTACACCAGTACTACACAAATATTTTACAATAATAAAATAAGCACACTAAATTCTAATAGGATATTACTCGTATACTACTGTACAGTACACTACAATAATTTTTAAACTACATTCAGATGTATCCTAATTACAATTCCGGTACCTTACTACTAAGCACAAACAGAAAGGAAATTTGCAAGAACTATTGTACTCAAAGATTACCAACAAAGCTAAAATGAACTTTTACCACTGATGGATTAGTATTATTTTCCCTACTATGCAGGACGGAGAATAAAAGTGTCCTTAAATTCTGAGAAATAAGAGGTTGTCTACAATAATTTCTGTCAAAACCACGTGGGGACTTGACTACAATATTATTGGGATGCAGGGAAATAAGACTACAAATTATCGGAATAATGAATCAGCTGATTTTGTATTTATTTACACAAACACCATGTGCATGTAGCAACAATCGTCAACAATCCAAAAACTGTTAAGTACTATAATTATCCAGTGAAGTTACCATGTATTCTTTTTAACTTCTCTTTAAATCGAAGTTTACAGGCGTATCATGTTATTTAATGTAATAAATTATTACCTTCATGATGGTTTGAACAGATATCTATACGAAATATCGGAAAATTTGCGGCGGAAATTACAATGAGTTACAACTGCTTATGATAATCTGCCTTTATAAGTATTATACCAACGAACCTATAGATATTTAAAATTATTGTTTTAAAAGCTAATCTTATTACCTAAAGTATTTTCCTAAACCTAAATTTGAAACAAAGTACACCTAGCTAGCCTACTTAACCTAGAAAACATAATCTACTGAACACCAAATGAATTACTTGTTATAAAATTCAAACAAATATCACTACTCCCAATTTCTGCCAACAAGCACTAAAAACCAATATATAAATAACACTAAATGGAACACACACACACACACACACACACACACAAAATTTAAATTATTTCAATAGGTTTTAACTACTTTATCACCACAATAATGCAAGAGCTCTTCAACAGCCAACCGTGGGTGGGTAGGGTTGAGGCTCTGGTCATGGGGGATTCCATCATTAGACATGTGGGGAAAGGGAACCAGGGTAGAGTGTTATCCAGAAATTAGGTTGAGGCAGATGTTGAGGAAAGTAGAAGAGAAGTAGGCGGGTAAGGAGAAGGCGGTAACAACAACGTAAGGCAAGCTGATATAAGTACCAACATAGTTGGAGATGTGTGGGATCTGGTAAATGCAGCACGGGTAAAGTTTAAGGAAGTGGAGATTGTTATCAGTGGAATACTGTGTAGGAGGGATACTGACTGGAAAGTGATTGGGGATTTAAATGAGACTATGGAGTGGGTACGTGGAAAACTAGGAGTGAAATTTCTAGATACTAATGGGTGGGTAGGAGATAGGGATCTGCACTCAGATGGCCTTCACTTAAACCGCAGTGGTATGTGTAAGTTAGGAAATTTGTTTGGAAGGGTAATAGGGAGGTACATTCAGGGAAACGGGGTGGCCTAGGGAGCGGTGATAAGGGAACAGAGAACTGGAAATCAAGTAGGGATGACATAAAAATGTTAGTGTTGAACTGTAGGAGTACTGTAAAGAAAGGAATAGAATTAAGTAATTTAATAGATATATATTTACCAGAGATTATAATAGGAGTTGAATCATGGCTGAGAAAAGATATAATGGATGCAGAAATTTTCTCACGGAACTGGAGTGTGTATCGTAGTTAGAATAGGAATGGTGGGAGCGGGAGTATTCATTCTGGTGAAAATAGAATCTGTAAGCTACGAAAAAGTTAAAGATGACAAACATGAAATTTTAGGTGTAAGGCTCATTTCTAAATATAATAGGCAACTTGATATCTTTGGAGTGTAAAGACCGGGAAAGGGTAGCACTGACACGGATTCAGAATTCTTTTATAAGATAATCAGCTATGAGAGAAACGACATGGAAAGGAATGTGATTGTAGCGGGAGATCTGAATTTACCAGATGTCAATTGAAAACTAGAAAACTAGAAAAGCGGCTGGAATTGATAAGATTTCTGCGGATATACTAAAGACAATGGGTTGGGATATAGTACCATATCTGAAGTACTTATATGATTATTTTTTGGTTGAAAGAGCTATACCAAATGAATGGAGAGTTGCTATAGTAGCCCCTGTGTATAAAGGGAAGGGTGATAGACATGAAGCTGAAAATTACAGGCCAGTAAGTTTGACATGTGTTGCAGGTAAGCTTTGGGAAGGCATTCTTTCTGATTGTATTAGACATATTTGCAAAATTAATAACTGGTTTGATAGAAGGCAGTTTGGGTTTAGGAAAGGTTATTCCACTGAAGCTCAACATGTAGGAGACTACTGGCAAAAATGAGAGCAATTGGACTAGACAAAAGAGTGACTGAATGGGTTGCTATATTTCTAGAAAGTAGATCTCAGAGAATTAGAGTAGGTGAAGCTTTATCCAACCCTGTAATAGTTAAGAGGGGAATTCCTCAAGGCAGTTTTATTGGACCTTTATGTTTTCTTATATATATATAAATGATATCAGTAAAGAAGTGGAATCTGAGGTAGGGCTTTTTGCGGATGATGTTATTCTGTATAGAGTAATAAATAAGTTACAAGATTGTGAGCAACTGCAACGTGACCTCAATAATGTTGTGAGATGGACAGCAGGCAATGGTATGTTGATAAACGGGGTTAAAAGTCAGGTTGTAAGTTTCACAAATAGGAAAAGTCCTCTGAGTTTTAATTACTGCGTTGATGGGGTGAAAGTTCCTTTTGGGGATCATTGTAAGTGTCTAGGTGTTAATATAAGGAAAGATCCTCATTGGGGTAATCACATAAATGGGATTGTAAATAAAGGGTACAAATCTCTGCACATGGTTATGAGGGTATTTAGGGGTTGTAGTAAGGATGTAAAGGTTGATGATGCTTCTTGTTTAAAGGGGCCTAACATTGAGGTCATCGGCCCAGGATGAAAAGGAGAGGGCATATAAGTCTCTGGTAAGACCCCAACTAGAGTATGGTTCCAGTGTATGGGACCCTCAGCAGGATTACCTGATTCAAGAACTGGAAAAATCCAAAGAAAAGGAACTCAATTTGTTCTGGGTGATTTCCAACAAAAGAGTAGCGTTACAAAAATGATGCAAAGTTTGGGCTGGGAAGTATTGGGAGAAAGAAGACGAGCTGCTTGACTAAGGGGTATGTAAGAAGTTGATACATTAATAAAAAACACCTTTCCAACACATAGCAATCCTTTATATTTAGGATTAAACCATTAACAGATGTTAAAATTAGGACATGTTTCGTTCATACTTTGTGAGCATCATCAGCCATAAAAACCTAACTCAAGGTGGGTCAGGGCCCTGATCCCAGTACTTATAACGTAAAATTGTCTAACTATACAACGATAAAACTAATTACAACAATTTAAAAATGATCAGTAAGAATATAATATGCCGTTAAAACATTTAGTTACCATTAAAATAGCTTGAAGTCTAGGTGAATGATAAGAAATGTTATTGGTACATTGCTGTAAATGATTATTCATACGGTACGTTGAACGTAATCCTCACACGATTGCATTAAACTGTTTATGGTTGTGAACACTTTTACACCATAAGAGTGAACTATTGTAGACTGCTATCTTGTTACAGATGTCTTAAGATTGCTATGTGTTGTAAAGTTGGCAGGACCTAGTGCTTACAGTGCACTATGTCTTCTGGTATGGCTAGAGCAATTTTGTTACTTTCATTGATCTGTCTCTGTCTTATCCTTGGCTTTGACAATATGAAAGTGACTGAGGTATGAGCGATGCTAGTAATGCCATTCCTTGTGCAACCAGTCCCTGCAATGAATGGTGTGAAAACGTTGCTCATAGGGTCGGTTGATGCATGCATTTCAGTGGGCTTGGCAGACTGATATGTAATAGCAACTTCTGGCTCGGTGAGGAAAGCAACGGGAAACTACCTCACTCTTCATTTCCCTAGTACGCCTCTTCAGTGATGCCTAGGCCATCTATGACAGCTGATGGCAGAGCTGTTGAGGATCTAAGCAGCCTTAGGGCTGAATACTGAACATACATACATACAATCATTTATAGGAAGGGGAGTTAGGGATTGGAATAGCTTACCAAGGGGAATGTTCGATAAATTTTCAATTTCTTTGAAATCATTTAAGAAAAGGCTAGGAAAACAAAAGATAAGGAATCTGCCACCTGGGCGACTGCCCTAAATGCAGATCAGGATTGATTGATTGATTGATTGATTGATTGATTGATTGATTGATTGATTGATTGATTGATTGAAAATAAGAAATGTTTAACTCATATATAACATTAAATTATTTACAATATACAATAGGAGACTTCTAACAGTTAAAGTAGGGAATAAAACTTATATTTTAATAAATGTCCATGCACCAACAAATGACAAAAACAATGAAGATAGAGAAGGAGTTGAAAACATTTTGGAAGAACTTGATTACATATTATCGAAGATCCCTGATGAGCATATAAAAATCTTACTTTGAGATTTCAATGCTAAAATAGGCAGAGAAAAGAAGTATCGCACAGTTGTTGGAAATTGGCCAGCTCATAAATTAACGAACAAAAATGGCCAAAGATTAATTGAACTTTGTGCAGATCATGGACTCATTTTGGAAACCACCAGATTCATGAGGCGACCACATAAACTTATGACATGGAAATGCCCTAATGTAAAATTGGGAGAGTTTCAGATTGATCATGTTGCTATGGATAAAGATTATCATAAAGAAATTTATAATGTCAGAGTCCTCTGTGGGGTAGACATTGACTCGGATCATTATATCTCAAAAATAAATATCAAGTTAACACCAAAAAGGGAACACAAACGTAATCATCTCAAAGCAAGGAGAAATTATGATCCCAGTTACTTAATAAATAATAAAATATATTTAGAGAGATCCAAAACACCTTTAAATGACAAATTAGAGACAATGATCAACAAGCTTAAAACCGCAGCTGAAGAAATCGCTCCAATTAAAAGGAGAAAGAAACATGCGTGGTGGAACGGGGAATGTGATAAAGCAATTCAAGCAAGGCCCAAGGCATGATTAAACGATCAACAGAGGAAAACAGAAAAATCTCAAGAAGAACTAATTAATGCCAGAAGAGAAACAGCTAAAGAAATTAGGACAATTAAAAGAAATTATCAAAAGGAAATGCTTAGCACTATAGAGGAAACATTCAATCAGCATAAAACAAGAGACTATTACAAAACATTCAAGCAATATCAATCTAAGTTTACCCCTCCCACACTTATGTTAAGAAATAAAAATGGAAAAATGGCACACAATAATCAAGATAATGCTAACATCCTTGCAGAATACTTTAAAGAGTTACTTAATTGTGAGGATCCTGTGGAACATTTAGAATTTGACCCTAACCCAAAAAATAAAACTGCATTACAAAATATTATACCACCCGTTTACAATGAAGTGAAAACAGCAATTAATGCACTTAAACACTACAGAGCAGCAGGAGAGAATCAAACAGTAGCAGAAATATGGAAGAATGCTAATGATCAGACTATTCAAAACCTACACAAGTACATCATTGATATTTGGAACACAGAGAAGCTTCCCGAGGAATGGAATACAGCGATAATCCACCCGCTGCATAAGAAAGGTGATCGCTCCGATCCAAATAATTATCGGGGGATATCCTTGCTTGATATTACATACAAGATTTTATCCAAGATTATATACACAAGAATCCAAGAACAATTCGACCAAGAACTTGGGGAATATCAGGGAGGATTTCGACCAGGTAGAAGCTGTCCAGATCAAATCATTAGTTTAAAATGGATAATGAAGCACCAAAGAGTTCGAAGTAAGGGTCTAGTCATCACGTTTGTAGATTTAAAAAAAGCATATGACTGTATTCATCGTGACTTATTATTAAAAAGCCTTAAAGAATTTGGATTACACCAAAAACTTCTTAACCTCATTAGTATGACTTTCAAAAATATGAAGGCAAAAGTTAAATTTAGCGGTGAATTATCAGAATCATTCACTACAACAACTGGACTTCAACAAGGAGACGGACTTTCACCATTGTTATTTAATTGTGCATTGGAGAAAGTTATGCGTGAATGGAACCAGAAATGCCAACGAACTATGAAGATCAGTAGAAGTATTAAACTCAACTGCCTTGCTTTTGCGGACGATTTAGCATTACTTGCAAATACAATAGAAGAGGCTAAATTTCAAACTGAACAACTAGAAATTATAGCCAAAAAAATGGGATTAAAAATTTCATTTGAAAAAACAGAAATGATGCCAACTTTTAAAGTTGATTTACCAGTTATTCAACTGAACAGTAATAAAGAGATTAAAATTGTTCAGAAATTCAAATATCTTGGTGAAATAATAACATGGAACACAAATGAAAAAGAAGCAATAGAACACAGAACAAGTAAATTTAAACAAGCGTAAAGACTTACCTGGCCAACCTATTAAAAAAAATATCTTTCGATAAACGCTAAGCTGAAGCACTATAATTCCATAGTTAAACCAGAGGCAACATATGCTAGTGAAACTTTATTCAGATTAAATGTAAAGTCTACAATAGACAAATGACAGAAAACTGATAGAAGAATTCTTAGAACAATTATATTAATAAAAAACACCAAGTTGATGGACAGTGGAGATTGTTGCCTAACAACATTGTCTATCGTGAATGTGAATCAATAATATCTACAATGCGTAAAAGAAGAATTTCCTTTTTCTGTCACATATCAAGATTACCAAACACTATTTGATTACTTTTTGAAAAATAAAATCAATAATAATTGGTTCAAAGAAGTTCAGGATGATTTGGAAGAATTGGGTATAACTCGGCAACAAATCAAAGACAGAAAAGAAGGAGGATTTTGAAGAACAAAAGCATAAGTCTCAAACTAAAAACAGTTGAACGGAAACAATATACTATATCGGACACGCAAAGAGCTTCCAGGTCGGAAAGGATGAGAAAGTTCTGGGAGAAGAAAAAGAAGAAGTTAACTCAAATGTATTGATTTAAGTGCCCCAATGTGGGCGTAAAATATGTAAATAATAAATACAATAGGAAATTATATTGAACATTGATTTGATATTCAGAGCTTTTCAGTTTACATTTCCATAACATTTTCCCCCAGATATTTTAATTTTACAGACCGGGAAATGGTAACATGACACTGATTCAGAATTATTTTATAAGATAATCAGCTATGTGGGAAACGATATGGAAAGGAATGTGACTGTATTGGGTGATCTCAATTTACCAAATGTCAATTGCAAAGGTAATGTGAATGACAGGAAGCATGACAAACAAATGGCAAATAAGTTAATTTGGGAAGAACAGCTGATTCAGAATATGATGGAACCAACTTGAGGACGTGGTGCTGGTAAAACCAGATGAGCTCTATAGGGAAACTGAAGTAACAGATGGTATTAGTGATCATGAAGCAGTTTTCAACATAGTTAAAATTAAATATGACAGAAAGGATGGTCTTAAAAGTAGGAGTATTAGGCAGTACCATATGGCTGATAATACAGGCATGAGGGAGTTTTTTTTTAAATAACTGTGATCGGTGGAAAACAGTAATCAAAAGTTAAACAGACTCTGGGATGTGTTTAAAGCAATTGTTGAGGAATGTGAAAACAGGTTTGTACCCATAAAAGATAATAAGGATTTTAAAGACCCACTATATTATAACAGAGAAGTAAAGAGACTAAGAAGGAGGAGCAGGTTGGAAAGAAATTAGAGTTAGACATGACTGTGGATGTAAGGAGAAATTGAAGGAACTTATTAGAAAAGTGAATCTCGCCAAGAAGTCAGGTAAGGATAACATGATGACAAGCGTAATTGGCAGTCATACAAATTTTAGTGAAAAATGGAAGGGGGCGTATAGGTACTTTAAGGCAGAAACAGGTTCCAAGAAAGACATTCTAGGAATCATTAATGATCAAGGGGAGTGTGCATACGAGGATCTTCAGAAGGCAGAAGAATTCAGGCAGCAGGATGTAAAGATTGTTGGTTAATGACCAGATAGAGGAGGTGACTATTACTAAAGAAGTATTAAAATGTACCTATGATAACGACATTTACAATAAGATATAAAAGTTCAAAACTAGAAAAGTAGCTGGAATTGATAAGATTTCTGGGGATATACTAAAGACAGTGGGTTGAGATATAGAATTATATCTGAAGAACTAATTTGATTATTGTTTGCATGAAGAAGCTATACCAAATGAAGGGAGAGTTGCTATAGTAGATGCTGTGTATAAAGGAAAGGGTGATAGACATAAAGCTGGAAACTACAGGCCAGTCAGTTTGACATGCATTGCACGTAAGCTTTGGGAAAGCATTCTTTCATGTTTGCGAACTGAATAACTGCTGCAATAGAAGGCAGTTCGGATTTAGGAAAGGTTATTCCACTAAAGCTCAACTTGTAGGATTCCAGCAAGATATAACAGAGATCTTGGATTCAGGAGGTCAAATAGACTGTATCGCAATTGACCTAACCAAGGCATTTGATAGGGTAGATCATAGGAAACTACTGGCAAAATTGAGTGCAATTGGACTCGATAAAAGAGTGACTGAATGGGTGGCTATATTGCTAGAAAATAGAACTCAGAAAATTGGAGTAGGTGAATCTTTACCTGACCCTATGATAATTAAGAGGGCAATTCCTCAAGGCAGTATAATTGGACCTTTATGTTTTCTTATATGGTATATGAATGATATGAGAAAAAGAATTGAAATCAGGGATAAGGTTTTTTTAGATGATGTTATTATGTAAAGAGCAATAAATAAGGTACAAGATTGTGAGCAACTGCAAAATGATCTCGATGATGTTGTGAGATGGACAGTTAGGCAATGGTATGATGATAAACAGTGTTAAATGTCAGGTTGTGAGTTTGACAAATAGGAAAAGTCTCTTCTCGGTTTTAATTACTGTGTTGACGGGGTGCGGGTTCCTTTTGGGGATCACTGTAAGTACCTAGGTATTAATATTAGGAAAGATCTTCATTGGGGTAATCACATAAATGGGACTGTAAATAAAGGGTCCAGATTTCTGCACATTCTGTGAGGGTTATTGGGGGCTGTAGTAAGGATGTAAAGGAGAGGGCATGAAAGTCTCTAATAAGACCCCAAATAGAGTATGGTTCCAATGTATGGGACCTTCATCAGGATTACTTGATTCAAGAACTGGAAAAAATCCAAAGAAAAGCAGCTCAATTTGTTGTGGGTGATTTCCAACAAAAGAGTTGTGTTACAAAAAATTTTGCAAAGTTTGGGCTGGGAAGACTTGGGAGAAAGGAGATGAGCTGCTCGACTAAGTGGTAATTTAACAATGTTACAAAAGTTTATTGAGATCCAGCTATTCAATACACAATTGGGTTCTTAAAGTTAAGATTTACATCTTGTCATACTAATTTAATGGGACATGTTTCGCCCATTGCATGGGCATCATCAGCTATAATCTTATGCCTGAAAGATAAAGATCAGGATCCTGATTACTCCAGTCAAAATGTTACATAGAGAAACATAAGTGTTATAAAATTAATTGAACTTGTTGTGAGTTCCTAAATAACAATTTACACAAATTAAATCATGTTTAAAAATATGTAATGGAAAAATGATTAATAATAATACTTGATTAACGGTAATACCATTTCACACAACAATAGAGAAAAATAAATAAAACAAAACACAATGTTGGTGCAGTCTTACATTTAAACTTTAAAACTTTTTTTTTTTAAATAGCCAACTAGTCCTTATTTACATGAATGATAAGAAAGTCTGTGGCTAAAATTATGGCCTTGAGTTACATGATCAAAGTATGAATGGAATCTGGTTAAAGGCAACCCAATTTGAAGTCGTAGAATCGTTACAATGAACCTTAAGTAGTTTCATCATTTAAAATGTCATTGAAATATTCTTGTAGGAAGCTTGTAGTATTATCATAGAGTATAATGCTGTGTAACTGATGGAGTTGTTGTTGTTGTTGTTGTTGTTGTTGTTGTTGTTGTTGTTATTAAACCCGTATTTGTGAGGTGAGTCCACAGCCTTCTTATTTTTGTTGAAGAAGTGATAAAAGGTTCTCGTCTGAGTGTTGCCGTGCATGCCTTTACTAGCTGAAGTGATTGCTTCCTCTTGTACTAATAGTCAAATGAGAATGTTCATGCTTGATGTTGGCTATAGCTTGAATGTAGAAAACTGCTATTGAGGGATGTGTGGTGAAGAATCTGTAATGAGAGGAGAGTAAAAAGATTTTAAATTTAGAGAAAAGATGGCTATGTTTGACAAGAAATGGTGTGTATACATTTACTTTACCCTCTCATTTTTTGTGATGTGAACTAGTTGCCTTTGTAGCGTCAGAACGAGTGACACTTGCATTTCTTGTATTGCATCTGTATGGAATTGAGGGAGGAGGATGTGGTCGAGGAGAGATGGGCAGGGTGTTAAGCTTACATGTTGTTGGCTGTGGGAGGTTAGCAGGGGCAGACATGGAGGGAGTTACCTTTCATGGAATGGTGGGAGCTTTTGTGGAAGTTAGTTCAAGATTTTTAAGAATTTCATTTTGATTTAAATTTAGAGATTGTAATGAATTGGGTAATATCTCGTATAAGGCATTTTTTACTTCAACTGAGTCATTGAAATTTAGGTTTTTGTTATAGTATTGATCTAAATATATATATAAATGCTTTCTAATTCATTCATTAATTTCTCTTTGCCCGCTATTTTAATAATTGTAAGGTCTTGTTCGATAGTTGTAAAATGATGTCCTGTAACTTTCATGTAGGAACTCATGGCTGAGAACTTGTTGTGTTCATTGGCATTATAGCGCTCTTGATATCTTGTAAAGAAACTCTGCCCTGTTTGCCCAATATACAAAATGTCACATTGCATGCATTCTTTTGCCCCTAATGGCCAAACGATATCTCTTATTTTCATCCATGAGTTCTCATCGTCCCATAAATGTATTGTAAATTCCAATTAGATCAGGACATTGAATGGTGACTAGTTTCTTATGAGCCCTAGAAAAACCTGACAAAAGAGTAGTGTTATGAAAATGTTGCAAAGTTAAATTTTGCACAGTTTGGGCTGGGAAGACTTGGAAGAAAGGAGACAAGCAGCTTGACTAAGCAGTATATTCTGAGCTATCAGTGGAGAGATGATGTGGAATGATATTTGTGAACGAATAAGGTTAAGTGAGTTTTTATAAGTAGGAAATATCACAATATGAAGAAAAATTTGGAATTCAGGAGGACAAATTGAGGCAAATATTCATTTATAAGATGAGGAGTAAGGGACTGGAATAATTTACCAAGGGAGATGTTTGATAAATTTCCAAGTTCCTTGAAATCATTTTTTTTTAAAAGGCTGTGTAAACAACTGATAGGGAATCTCGCATTTTCTCTGCTTTTAGCACCCAGATTCTTCTCACAACACTACTCTTTTGTCAGAAATCATCCACAATAAATCATGCTGTTTTTCTTTGGATTTTTCCAGTTCTGAAATCAAGTAATCCTGGTGAGGGTCCCATACACTGGAACCATACTCCAATTATGGTCTTACTAGAGACCTATATGCCCTCTCCTTTAAATCCTTACTACAACTCATAAATACCCTCATAACCATATGAAGAGATCTGTAACCTTTACTTACAATCCCATTTGTGTGATTACCCCAATTAAGATCTTTCCTTATCTTAATACCTAAATACAGTAGAACCCAGCTTAACCGAACTTCGCTTAACCGAAAGACCCCAACTAGAGTATGGTTCCAGTGTATGGGACCCTCACCAGGATTACCTGATTCAAGAACTGGAAAAAATCCAAAGAAAAGCAGCTCGATTTGTTCTGGGTGATTTCCGACAAAAGAGTAGCGTTACAAAAATGTTGCAATGTTTGGGTTGGGAAGAATTGAGAGAAAGAAGAAGAGCTGCTCGACTGAGTGGTATGTTCTGAGCTGTCAGCGGAGAGATGGCGTGGAATGACATTAGTAGACGAATAGGTTTGAATGGCATTTATAAAAGTAGGAAAGATCACGATATGAAGATAAAGTTGGAATTCAAGAGGTCAAACTGGGGCAAATATTCATTTATAGGAAGGGGAGTTAGGGATTGGAATAACTTACCAAGGGAGATGTTCAATAAATTTCCAAATTTCTTAGAAATCATTTCGGAAAAGGCTAGGAAAGCAACAGATAGGGAATCTGCCACCTGGGTGACTGCCCTAAATGCAGATCAGTATTGACTGAACCCGGCTTAACTGAAATGCTCTGGCAAAATTGCATTTTTATATTTTGCTTTTACCCTCTTGTTCTTAGCCATCGATATTAGTAATTCTCTTGGTATATGTGCTGAGAGCTGCTAGACAAACCCTATTTTTATATCATGACTTATACCAGAAAGCACATGTAGCATAAAACGGAAGTTTCTTACCATCTAGTACGTTCCATGATCCATTTTTTCTTGAACAAGCAGAAATTATTATTATTATTATTGTTGTTTTATTCGTCATGAAGATTATGTAGACTGTGGTTAACATTGCTTCAGTTGCGGGAGTTTCATCTTGCTTACTGCTCGGACTATACTGCAGCTTCTGTTAGGAAACCAGGGAAGTCCAGGGACCCTTCTCCATTCAGATTTTTCTTTCATCCCAGGTCGTTCCACTGGACTTGCTGTTCTATATTGTAGTACTAATGCTTTCCTTACCCCATTATAAAATATACTGTTTCATTATTTCAGATTGCTTTGCACTTTGTTGAACAAAGCAATGCAACCAGCTGATGTATTGTTGATTAAACGATGGCGCGACATAGCTGCACGACAGCGTTGCACCAAGAAAATTCAGAAGAAAATCACTGATTTTATACAATGAGTGATACTATGTAAAGATTTTAATGTTAATTTACAGTATGCACCTTTGCTTAACAGAGTTTATGCATTTTTATTTCGATATTTAACTTCCAAAAATATTTACCATGTGTCATCCGAAAAAGCGCATCAACCGAAGTGGCTCTGCCCCATTTATTTTGGATAAACGGGGTTCTACTGTACTTACAGTGATCCCCATGTGGTACTTTCACCCCATTAATGCAGTAATTAAAACCGAGGGGACTTTTCCTCTTGGTGAAACTGACAACCTGACTTTTCGCTCTGTTTGCCATCATATCATTGCCCACTGTCCATCTCACAACATTGTCGAGGTCTTTCTGCAGTCACTTACAATCTTGTAACTTATTAAATACTCTATACAGTACAACATCATCCGCAAAAATTCTTATCTCTTATTCCAATTCTTTACTCATATCATTTATATATATATACAAGAAAACATAAAGATAATATTTCATGTATAATTTTCTGAGTTTTATTTTCTAGAAATGTTGCCATCCATTCAGTCACTCTTTTGTTTAGTCCAGTTGCACTCATTTTCGCCAGTAGTCTCCCATGATCTACCCTATTATAAGCCCTGTATACGTCAATAACGATGCAGTCCATTTGACCTCCTGAATCTAAAGTATCTGCTATATCTTGCTGGAATCCTACAAGTTGACTGTCTTCTATCAAACCAGATAATAATTTTGCTAATATTCTAATATTTCTTATATGCAACACACATCAAGCTGACTGGCCTGTAATTATTGCCTTTATGTATATCACCCTTTCTTTTGTACACAGGGTCTACTATAGCAACTCTCCATTCATTTGGTATAGCTCCTTCATGCAAACAGTAATGAGATAAGAACTTCAGATATATCATCCAAATTCACCTAAAAACATGTAGGTAGTTCAATTTGGTGCCTTTGGCAAGAAAAGTGAAGGCAACCATTTTCTGGGATTTGGAGGGATTCCTGTTCATGGATATCGTAATACTCAAAATTCTGATGCATATGTGGCAACCCTGAAGAAAACTTGTGCTCAACTGAATCATGCTCAACCTTATCAACATCAGCAGGATGTTCTACTATCATACAATAGCACTCGACCATACATTGGTCCGAAAACCAAGGATGCTAACCAAATACTTGGATAGACAACATTGCCACACCCACCTTACAGCCCGATCTGGCATCCTGTGATTACCATCTCTTTCATAAAGAGGTTTCAAGATAAGAACTTCTTCATGATGGCTGCTACACAGTGGCTTAGATGTGCTAAACCTGACTTTTACCATGGAGGCATACATGTGCTTGTTTGTATGTGGCATAAGACAGTTGATAGAGACATAGATTATGTATAGAAGTGTGCCTAAAAGACTAGGCTATATACTGTAAAAATAAGGTGTAGAATAAAAACTGGCTTTGTAAAAAAAAAAGATGATACATTTGTTTGGGAGTGACCCTTGTAGTATCCAAATTCACAGGTAAATTGGAAAGCTTCTCTACACCATGAAGCATTTGTGGTGGTATTTTTTTTCTGTTTTATACTTTAATATTTGCTAATGCTAGTGGTTTTACGTCACACCGACACAGATAGGTCTTATGGCGATGATGGAATAGGAAAGGCCTAGGAGTGGAAAGGAAGCGGCTGTGGCCTTAATTAAGGTACAGCCCCAGCATTTGACTGGTGTGAAAATGGGAAACCATGAAAAACCATCTTCAGGGCTGCTGACAGTGGGATTCGAACCCACTATCTCCCAGATGCAAGCTCACAGCCGCACGCCTCTAACCACATGGAATATTTGCTAATGATGTGCTGTTGTGGGGAGAAACATAAACTGAAGTACAGAAGAAACTGACCAAATGGAACAATTAGTTCAATAATTTTGAGCTGAAGGAGTAAAACTAAGACTGTAGAAATGACCATCAATACAGAAGGAACAAACTCAAGCCCTTTTATTAGAAGGAAATTAGAATCGGTTTCTCATTTCAAGTACCTCGGAAACACGATCTCAAAAGACAACACTGTCAAGCAGGAAATGTTCAGCAGGATACAGAAAGCATCAAACTTTTACATTCAAGTCAGAAACCTACTCTAGAACTGCAGAATACTACAAAAAGAAAAAAACAAGCATTAATAAAACCTACTTCACACCACTTCTCATAATGAACAGGGAAAGACCTGCCAGAAAATACTTTGACCTTACTGTTCAAGGGGAAGGTAAAAAAATGCCAGATAGATACACTAAAACCAGATGTGGAGGCAAGGGGTCTCAGATGAGCAGATATCATTGAACAGAAGATATATGAAGACAGACGGAGATGGTAAGCATTTGTACACTTTTACCCTGAAAACCACAGTTGGAAAATAATGATTATGAATTTAATACTTGGTTCATTATGGTCAACAGCCCCATATTATAAAGTGTGTATCTTCGTTTTAGTACTTGCTTTGCTACAGGATCCGCTATTTTACATGCCAGTCTCTACTTCTGTCAATCAAGAGCATCATGAGGAGAGACACTAATGTGGTGCATGTCTTCTTTCAGCCAATCAAGCCACCACTTCTCAGGTCACCCATGATAACTGTACTGGTATAAATAAGCCTCCTGCATTTTCTTGGTTATAGGCACAACTTTCATCATCGCTCAGGCATCACTGTTCTTGATATGATCACATTACTTCAAACTGTGTGCCCAGCAAAGCAGACACATCCCCATGATTTGTACTGCTTGTTCATGTTCAATGGATGATAGCCAGCATTCAGGAGCATAGAAGCCGACTGGGCGTATAATGCTCCTGTAATACATGGCCTTCAGGTGGATGGGTATCCTGCGATCAAAAGGACTCTACTAACTTTCCTCCGCTTCAGCCAGCTCACGCCAACATGAGTACAGAAATCAGGCAGTGTGTCACTGTCCAAACAGATCAGAAAGCCAAGATATTTATACTGCTCAATTTTCTTGAGATCCTGGTTACCCATTTGGATTGTCCAAGGTCTCTGTGATCCACACTGCAAGCATTTGGTTTTCATTATTTTCAACCATAGTTGTTGCGAAAGTTTAATAATTGTGATTATAAAGGATCGTAATCTTACTAAATAATGCCAGGAAAGTGTTCAAAAGAAAATCAAAGGACCGTGGTAGGTACAAAACAAGTAAAAATATTTGCTAATTTTTAATGAATGAATATATTGTAGTATTGCAAAAATCATTTACAAAGAAGTAAGACCAAAAGAGGAAAGACTGCAACACCAAGAAAAGAGAAAAGTCAGTACACAACTAGTTATGTTTTTTCTTTTGTTTTGAGCTACCAAATTTTTGTTTTGAACATGAATTCCAGAGGATAAATGCAAAATCGAATGCAAATGACAGCAGAGTAGAGATTAATACCCAATAAAAAAGTGAACCCGAATGCAAGAAGGATAGGGATGAGGAAGGCAAAAAAGGGATGCGCAGCTCAACTGCCAAGAGAAAAAAGGAAGAGAATAAATAGGGAATAAGCACAAAAAAACTAAGGGGAAAACACTAAGGACAGATAGAACATTCCACTGAGCCAGTCACTGAATTTTCAGCCACTCAAAATCTTTATGATAAAACATTGTTGCGATGGCACGGGGGAAAGAATTCAAAGTTTTTAAATGGTCAGGCAAAAATACCAAAGGGCCACCTAAAAGATATTAAAATTTGGGTAACATTCTTAGCTCACTATCTGCCTTGTAGAAAGAGTTCCAGTTAAAACCAGCATGACCAGCACGCTGCAAAGAAAGCAATTAAGAGCCTCCACATACACCAGCATGGTCGAATCTGGAATGATGAGTCAGGGAAAAATGCGAGTTCATATAGCAGAGAGAGCTGGCATGTGGAACATACTGGAAGTATCATGAGGTGTAGATTGACAAGTGTGACATGGTGATGTGACGTAACAGGCGGCCCGGGGCAAGTGATGCTCGCCAGTACAGCAGCTGACGCCGAGAAGAGATGGCCAGGAGAACCAGTGAAAAAGGTGTTGTTACCACAAAGACGCACACACGAGATGCTGTCAATTCTGTACACTGTTTTATTTACAAATCATATACACATTATACACACACACACACACAGTAATAAAGTGCCATCTTGACAAAACACTGCTATGAGGACGAAGAAGACTGCTCTATTAGCATGTCAATCGATTACTGACACAACAGAATCACAACATGGGTTCACACACTCGACTAACGACTTCCACTACAAGTCTCGCTAACAACTCAGCTCCAACTCCCAAGGCTGCCTCTTTATATATATTGCCTGGCCAGGCTTCTAGAAAAGTACGATACAACATATTTTCTCATAATTTCTAGACTCTCCAATAACCTATGTACATACACACATGCATACATACATTATCATTATGGACCATTATGCCTTTCAACGTTCAGTCTGCAAGCCTCTGTGAATTTACTAAACGTCGCTGCATTTGCAACTACTGCTGTGGCCTCATGTAGTTCTATACCTCTTACCTTTAAATTGTTAGAAACTGAGTCTAACCATTGTCGTCTTGGTCTCCTTCTACTTCTCTTACCCTCCATAACAGAGTCCATTATTCTCCTAGGTAAACTCTCCTCCTCCATTCGACTCACATGACCCCACCATCGAAGCCGGTTTATACGTACAGCTTCATCCATCGAGTTCATTCCTAAATTAGCCTTTATCGCCTCATTCTGGTACCCTCCTGCCATTGTTCCCACCTGTTTATACCAGCAATCATCTTCGCTACTTTCACGTCTGTTACTTCTAACTAATGACTAAGATATCCTGAGTCCAACCAGCTTTCGCTCCCGTAAAGTAAAGTTGGTCTGAAAACAGACGATTGTAAAGATAGTTTCGTCCAGGAGCTGACTTCTTTCTTACAGAATACTGTTGCTCGCAACTGCGACCTCACTGCATTCACTTTACTACACCTTGATTCAATCTCACTTACTATATTACCATCCTGGGAGAACCCACAACCTAAATACTTGAAATTATCTACCAGTTCCAGCTTTGTATCACCAATCTGACATTCAATTCTGTTGAATTTCTTACCTACTGACATTAATTTAGTCTTCGAAAGGCTAATTTTCATACCATACTCATTGCACCTATTTTCAAGTTCCAAGATATTAGACTGCAGGTTTTCAGCACAATCTGCCATTAAGACTAAATCGTCAGCATAGGGCAGACTGGTTACTACATTTCCACCTAACTGAATCCCTCCCTGCCACTTCATACCTTTCAGCAGATGATCCATGTAAACTATGAAGAGCAAAGGCGAAAGATTACAGCCCGTCTAATCACTGTAAGTACCCTGAACCAAGCACTCATTCTACCATCAATTCCCACTGAGGCCCAATTTTCACCATAAATGCCTTTGATTGATTTTAATAATCTACATTTAATTCCATAGTCCCCCAGTATGGCAAACATCTTTTCCCTCAGTACCCTGTCATATGCTTTCTCTAGATATACGAAACATAAACACAGCTGTCTATTCCTCTCATAACATTTTTCAATTACCTGGCACATACTAAAAATCTGATCCTGATAGCCCCTCTGTGGTCTGAAATCACACTGGGTTTCATCCAACTTCTTTTCAACCACTGATTGCACCCTCCCTTCCAAGATGCCGGTGAATACTTTGCCTGGTATACTAATCAATGAGATACCTCGATAGTTGTTACAATCCTTCCTGTTGCTTTGCTTATAGACAGATGCAATACTGCTTTTGTCCAATCTTAAGATACCTTACCAACACTCCATGATTATCTTACTACTCTATGAAGCCATTTCATCCCTGACTTCCCACTATACTTCACAATTTCATGTTTAATTTCATCTACTCCTGCTGCTTTATGATAGTGGAGTTCATTTACCATCCTTTCCACTAACATATAAACTATGCACAGGAGAGTTTTCCACCTATTCAATACTAAGTTGTATTTACAATGTTATTTACATTACATGGGACTAGTTTCAACCCTACTTGAGGTCATCATCAGCCATATTAAACATACACAAAATTTGGCAAAATCCTAAAACATGTTTTAAGCAGTAAGAATCCTATGAATATAAAGTTTACAAAATGAAGTGTGGTTGAATTAGGCAAGGGCTATGGCGATCAAAATGTTGCAAATGAAAATGAAATATTAAGTGTGATGTAGGTGAGTAATAATTAATATAAGTACACTAAACATGCTGAAAAGTCTGGAATAAAAGTACAAATGAGGTGCTCTGTGTTGTTAAAAATTTGGTATGATTATAGACTCATGGAATTCAGTAATAATAATAATAATAATAATAATAATAATCATAATAATAATAATAATAATAATAATAATAATAATAATAATAATAATAATAATCGTATGGCCTCAGCTACCATGTGCAGACATTTCAATTTGACGCCATCTGGCTGTCTGCTCGTCAATTTCGACGTTCTGTTTTACTCTAGGCCCACTAGATAGCAGACCGAGTAAACCAAAACTCTCTTGGGCGTCTATGGCTGAGATTTAATGAATTTTGTCGGGTAAACACCAAATGTGTCACCAGAGATCTTTTACATGCCGACATCATACGACATGGAGTGTCTAATGGACTTTTTTCCGCCCTTCAAAAATCCGACTACCTCTGCCGGGTTTGAACCCGCTATCTTGGAATCCGGAGGCCGACACTCTACCAACTGATCCACAGAGGCAGCTATGGAATTCAGTAGGTCCTGGTAATACATAATACATAACGGCAGGCACGTGCGGGTTGGGTGGAGTGGAGGTGGTTTGGGAGGGGATAGGGTGGGTGGGGTTTGGAAGGGAGAGGAGGGAATTTAAGGCGGAGTTGAAGGGTGTGGGAGAATGGGTAATTGTCTTGGAAAAGTACCTTTAATTAAACCTTGTTGGCAGAATTATTGTTTCTGAGAAAAGAGATAAATAAATCGAAAAGTATGTTGGGTTTCTCTGAGATTTCATTAAGATTGTAACTGGCATTAAAATATTGGTCTATATGATTTTTCACGAGAGTTTAATCCTGATGTAAACAAGGCATGTCCACGCCTCAGCCAAAGAAAGAGTTGTGATTCGCTGAGCGTGTACTATCGACCTCCGCCCCGTCAATGTCTCGTGTTCGGACATACAGTGCTGAGCATATTACCTAAAATAGACGAGGAACAGATTTTGAGCTGTGCGAAACTAAACAGAGGGGTCTAAAGGGAGATCTACTGCTGAAGATTAGGGCCTACGTTATTTATTTATTCATTTCTGAATATTAAAGAAAGCTATCGTAGGCTAGAGCACCTCTTGCTCCATTTCTCTCACTGTGAATACTGACACTTTACAGCTGCTGCAAGATGCAACACCTTATCTCCACGCTGTACAGCTTGGGACTTTCCCTCGCTATGAGAAGACTTCCTGCATTACACCACGCCTTCTGCCTTCATATCTCGTTATTTAATCACTGTTTAATTAAAAAAAATTATAGATACACACCGGTATATATGACAACCATATTTTACTTTGATTACGTACTCTTTCAGACTATCTAAATGTAATAAACTAAGATAAAATTAAATTAATGCCACCTACTAATTTTCTTCGAGCTCGCATACAGTCCAGTGAGTACGACGGTTGCTTCTCCAATCAACTACGTCTGTGTCCACGTGCAAAGCCAAGGTGCTCCGCCTATTTGTTTACATCAGGATTAAACTCTCGTGAAAAATCATATAGGTGTATGTAGTAATTTTCCATGATGTTGAATAAAGGACCCTTATTTGCTAATTCAAGGATGTCCATGTCCTGTTGGATATTGGTAAAATTATGGTTATAATCTTGCATGTGTTGGTCGATAGCTGAAAACTTATTGTATTTTATTGCATTAGTGTGTTCATGGTATCTTATATTGAAGTTTCTTCTGGTCTGCCCAATGTAGGTTGTTCCACAGGTATTGCATTTGATCCTTTAAACTCCTGATATAAAAAAAACTGCTGGTCTTGTTGATATGTGAAGTGTTGTGTAAAACGATCATGTTCTTATTGTTGGTTTTGAAAGCTATTTTAATGCCTTGTTTCTTAAAGATATTGGTTAACTTGTAAATATCATTGTTGAACGTGAAGGTGGAAAATGTTAGAGGTTTAGTTATTTCTTTTTTGAGGGTAGTTTTAGGGTGATGTTTGTGTTTATTGATTATCCTTTCTATAAAATGATTGCAGAAGTTGTTGAATTTTGCAATTCTGCAGATTGTGTTTAGTTCATTCTTTAGATCTTTCTTGCACATAGGTATGCTAAAAGCTTGATGAACTAGGTTATTGTATGTAGCTCGTTTGTGGGACTAGGGGTGCATTGAATTTTGGCGAATGGTGGAGGCTGTTTGAGTAGCTTTTCTGAATATTTTATAACTGAAAGAATCTGAGTTTCTAGTGATAGTTAAATCTAGATAGTTAATTTTTTGATTTGATTTAGATTCTAGTGTGAATTTGATATGAGGATCAATATTGTTGAGTCTTAAGAGGGTGGTGGAAGCGTTAATTGATTTTTCGTCTATGATTACAAAAACATCGTCAACATATCTGGCCCAGAAGTGAATGTTTTCAAATTCATTGTCAATTTTGGTGTATTCAAGGAAATCTAGGTATATATCTGCCAAGATGCCTGAGGGCGGTGATCCCATTGCCAAACCATCCTGTTGGTATATGACATTGTTGAAAGTGAAAAAGTTATTGTTGACTTAATAATGTGATAAAATCTTGTATCTCTAGTTTGCTTAAGTGGCTGTTTTTGTTTAAATTGTTTTCAATTATTGGAATTCATTTTGATACTTGTATGCTTGGGTACATATTTACAATATATCAAAAGAGTGAATCGAGTAATCAGGTTGCATACTGAACTTGTTTAGTTTTTCTACTAGCTCTGATGTGTTTTTAATAGACTTTTGGATAAAAATTGATAGTTTTTTCTTAAGAAACTTTGGATGAATTGTGATATTTTGTATAAGGGGCTTGGTCTATAGTTGATAATTGGGCGAATGGAAACTCCGGCCTTGTGTATTTTGGGGAGAGCTTTAGCAGTGGGAAGACCTGGGTTCATGTGTATGAATTTGGATTTTACCTGTTCAGTAAATAAAAATGAAGTGTTTTTAAGAGTTTGTTTAAGTAGTCTTTGAATATTTTGGGTGGGGTCTTTTTTTATTATAGAAAAGGAGCTACGGTATCTGTGAAAAAGTTTTTTTGTTTTATTAATATATTCTTTTTTATCCATAATTACTGTTGTATTGCCTTTGTCAGCTTTGGTTACAATGAGTTTGTTACCTTTGATTTTCTTTTTGAGGGCGTATATGTGCTTTTGTTCAGCTACTTTTTCCCTATTATTGAGATCATTCATGGGGTTGGTTAAATTGGGGAGAATGTTGCTCAGTTTCCTTTTAACATCGGTTCTAACATCATTTTGTGTATCTTCCGGCATTTTGCTTATGCCTAGCTCTGATTCTGCAATCATAGTGATGGCTATGTTGTGGCTGTTCAAATTGGGCCAGTTGTGTTTGGGTCCTTGGCTAAAGTTGAGTGTTCAATTTCACTTAAGGGTGTGTTTGATAGATTTACAACAGATGGATGAAGCTGCTTACAATCAAACATGTTTCTGTTGAAGTTTCTAGTTTGATTGTTTTGTAGTTGGGAGTCTTTTAGCCTGTTGAGTTTTCTTCAAATTTGATTGTTTCTTGGCTAGTTCATGGAATAATTTATTTTCTACTTGGTGATAGAAAAGTGTCCATTGTGCGTTTGCAAGTAGTTTAGTCGCCGCGAGGTGAGCATCATATAATTTCTGAATCAAAAAAGATTTCTTCCCATACATGAATTTAATTTCGTCTCTTAACCATATATTGTTGGTTTTGTTTTGAGTTTTGATGGTTTGGGGTGAGATCCGATGTGTCGTTTTATTACTTTTTAGAAAATTAGGTGTCAAGTTAAGTGATATACATTGTTTTTGGAAATCGACGTCTTTGCGTAATTTGGCTATCTTTAATTTAAGGCCTAGATATTGAAAGGCTTTCTGTTTTGCCTGGTAAACTACATCATCAAGGGTTATGAACTTCATATTGAACTTCATGTTGTTGGTCCATATTGAACTGAGATATTATGCACAGGAGTGTTTTCCACCTATTCAATACTAAGTTGTATTTACAGTGTTGTTTACATTACATGGGACTAGTTTCAACTCTACTCGGGGTCATCATCAGCCATATTAAACATACACAAAATTTGGCAAAACTCTAAAACATGTTTTAAGCAGTAAGAATCTTATGAATATAAAGTTTACAAAATGAAGTGTGGTTGAATTAGGCAAGGGCTATGGTGCTCAAAATTTTGCAAATGAAAATGAAATATTAAGTGTGATGTAGGTGAGTAATAATTAATATAAGTACACTAAACATGCTGAAAAGTCTGGAATAAAAGTACAAATGAGGTGGCCTGTGTTGTTAAAAATTTGGTATGATTATAGACTCATGGAATTCAGTAGGTCCTGGTAATACATAACGGTTGTGGACTGAGTGCTATGGCATTAAGAATGAACACAATATGAACTGACACATATATAAAAAATATACAAGTATGTACAATGTCTGAGTAACAAAATGTGGAGTTGATATTCTCTAGAAGAAGAGTCAGCTATACACTGTATCAGCTTAAGCATGTGATGAGCATTGTTTTGATGCGTGACTTTTCGGCTCTGACCTTTTTCCAATGAGGGGATCCCGGAGAATCCCATTCCATACTTTGCCATTTCATTTCAAGGTCGTACCTGAGATGCCAGGTTTCATCCTCAGTGACAATACAGTTCAAGAAATTTGGTTTTGCATCCACCGTTTTGACAAAATCCTGTGAAGCTTCTAAATGTGCCTGCTGCTGATCGTCAGTCAAGTGATGTGGCACAAGACGAGAACACGTTTTCCTCTTCCCTAACTTATGGGTAACGATTTGTCGCACATATTCACGGTTAATCTGCAGTTCATCCACTATCATACGCACAGTTAATCGCCGATCGTTCGTGATTAATATTCTCACCTTCTCAATGTTTTCATCACTGACGGCAGTCGCCGGTCTTCCGCTACAGCGGTTGTCAGAAACACTTTCCCAGCCTCCTTGAAAATGGGCGAACCACTCGTACACACACTTCAAGGGCAGTGCTTGATCTTCATAAACATGTACCTGCAGCACATGCGTTTCTTTCGGTGTCTTGCCAAGCCAAGCTTAAAACAAAACTGTACATTGATCTTTTGGTCATTCATGTTCCTGTTCGCAGTTCAGAACCAACGCACTAAATATGCACTGTGTCAAACAGGTCTTACACGACACACACGATGCTCAACTGAACAACGTTGGGAGCAAGTGGTCTAAACCTGCTGCTACGCAGGTGCAGTGTTGTGCGTCGCCAGTGTTGCCGGATTGACCGTTCGACTTCATTCACCAAACTTTATTGTCACAGGTTGTACGTAAAATTTAATTTGGGTAAGGCATGATCTTTACTGAACAAACCATTTGTTACAATTACTTCTCCTACACTATGACTTTCTCTAAATTCCTGCCATAGTGGGCATCAGTCACTAACAAATATGATGAACTGGTAGAGCATCACTCTTATTATCTGTCACAGTATGAGGTATTAACTTACAAATTTGACAACATACCGCATTACAGGTTGGAAAAGGATATTGTAGTCAAATGTCCATAATATAGGAGATTACTATATTTGGAATTACTCTACATGAAATACATAAAGGTAGCTAGATAAATAGATAGATAAATGTCTTTATTGACATAGTTCAGGCCATTAGGCCTTCTCTTACACTAAACCAGTTATTGTACATTGGAATCATGATTAATGCTATCGTAATTAATACTAAATAAAACAAATTTACTCTAACACAGGGTTTCCAAAACCTTTTGTCTCTGATGCCCCCTGAGCATATTGCATGCATAGAGGCATGATTTTTTCGCATTAATGATAAACGCGACAAAAATATTTTGAAGCGATTTTGTGATATCTTTACGAATCATATGTTTCTGGTTAAGAAAATATGGATATTATGTTCACGAATTAAAGCAAATTAAAGTGATAAGGCCATTTTAAAGCGAAATTCAATTATTTTGCGATAAGCGCGATATTACAGCAAAATCTGTAGTGAATAACAAACTTGACATTTTGTTCCAAGATTTTGTATGAAAAGAAAAGGAAGAGCGAACAAAGATACATCAACAGGAAAGAAATATGTTATCATTAATGTTCTGGAAAATCTGCATCAAAGAAAAGGGGGTGGCTCCAGGCTTCTTGCCAAACGAAATGTTCGGAATGTTGTTCTTGTGGTGGCTGGTAATCCCACCCCAGCCTGATTCCTCACGGCATTGTGCAGTCCTGTAATTCCTAATGACAGCAACAAGCAGCACAATTGACTTGGGTAATTCGGCTTTGTGGTCAGGTAAAATTAAGAAAGTGATCACAGACAGTAGCGAAGATGGGTCGCTCGACAAGTGTTACGGTGCACAGCAGAGCTAAACAGTTTGCGAGTGAAGGTTTATACGTTTTGGAAAGCAATATTTTAATGTGTAGATTTTGTAATGTTCGTATCGAGTGGGAGAAAGGAGATAGTGTCTCAAAACATTGTTTTAAAAATAAGGAACATTCAGAACGTAAATTTAGCACTCCAACAGTGACACGGCAGGCAACAATAGAACTTCCATTAGATATGCAAAAGAGAGTTAAGAGTGAAAAAATAGAATTTATTCACGAAACAACAGCGATGCTACTCAAAGCCAACATCCCGCTGGAGAAGGTAGACGACCCTGCAGTCCGGAAATGGCCTCAAAAGCATGTACCAGGTATATACAGTCCATCAATTAAACCTTCACAATCAACGGTGATAGTAAGACTAGGTTTTCTAGGACCTCTTTCTGATAAAGATTTTTCTTTTTTATATTGGTTAGGATTTGGAGACCTTCCCACAGCCAACCAACTAAGAAAACAATGATTTGTTTCAGAATTTCATTAAAGTGAAATTAAAGCGATACGGCAATGTCTATTTCGCAAAATAATGCGAAAATTAGTATCCTTCTCGCGAAATCGTTAAAAAATTAATGCAAAAAAATCATGCCTCTATGCATGCATGTCCAAGGATCCCTTAGCCACAGAACATAATATTGGATTCAGTAAATAAAAAATAGAATTTTATAATGATACCATGTTTGATTTTATTTGCATAATTTATGACTAATATTTACTTTCTTTGAAAGTTCAATTTAACTTCATTTTCATTATAAACAAAGTGACACTTGACTAATAATTACAACAGTCTGGATCTGGAAATTTACTCCAAAAAATTTACTTGTTGCGATTGTTGGATCACTGGGACGGATGGTGTTGGTGACAAGCTTAGTCACTCAAACTCAAAGCCTCTTCATTAGCTCTGTTTCTGTACTTAATTTTCATTTGCGTGAGAGCACAAAAGATACACTCACACAGATATGTTGTCATGAAAGTCATTAAATGCAGTATTTCCTTTCTAGAAATTGTAGGTTATAGGAGATATGGACACAGAAATATCAGAGACGTGGAGTTTTGATTCATTCATGGAACTTCTTGGAACTAAACATGCCACTCCATCTGATTCTCCACCCATATCATACTTCAGTTTATTTTTCACTTTCTCTCTGCCAAGATACTTCACCTAGTTGATCTTCCTCAAGGGAGGGCAGTTCGTGTTCAGTTTCAAAGAAGGGATTTTTAATCCACAAGATTTTCTCAACCAGAGATGTAAAATATGGTCTGAGTGTTGATACTAGTAATTCCAAGTGCCTCACAATTATATTACTTACACTGCCATGTAGTATTTCTTCTTTTCTGCTGCTAACTTATATTATCTACTGGCCAAGTTAAGAATTAGAATACTGTACATAAATTATACAACCATGAAGACATAATTACTAAATTTAGTATAATGGAAGTGCACTGTCACCATTATTGTTTATTATACTGATGGATGAAATCATAAAACATGTAAAACAGAGTATCAGTAGTGATGAAGTGAAAGCTTTGGTATTTGCAGACGATGTGGTGATTTGGGGAAAGGAAGAAAAGGAAGTACAAAGGAGACTGGACATTTGGAATGAAAATCTGAAGGAGTTTGGAATGGTAATTAGTAATAAGAAGACTGTAGTCATGCTCTGTGGAAAAGAGAAAAAGAGAAGCCAAGTGAACATAGACAGAGAACAGTTAAAGAATGTAGAATAGTGTACATATCTGGGTAGCATTATTAATGGAAGTAATGAAATCAACCCTGAAATTAATAACAGACTAAGTAAAGTTACAACATTTTATCATCAAGTCAGAGGGCTTTTATAGGATGATAGGGTACCCAAGAGAATGAAATTAACATTATATAAACAGTATTTCATACCAATTGTAACATACGGACTAGAAATGCTGGTAACTAATAAAAGACAAGATAGTAAGATCCAAGCAGTAGAAATGAAATTTTTAAGAACAAGAAGAGATAGATTTCAAAATATTAAAATCAGAGAAGAGCTAAATATAGAACTGTTAGTACAGAAGATACACAAAGCAAGACTGAGATGGTTCGGACATATAAAAAGAATGGGAAAGGAACAGGTAGCAAGAAGGGAATTGGAAAGGGAAGTTAAGGGAAAGAGACCAGTTGGAAGACCGAGAAGAAGGTGGATGGATCAGATATGGAAGGAAATTAGAGAAGATGGATTGTGTGTGGCAGAAGTAATGGAGCAGGAAAAGTGGAAGGACAGAAAGGAGTGGAAGAGGCTTGTTAACCTCACCCAGGCGACTGGAGTGGGACATGGATGATGAAAATTAATATAATGGTCTATGAATTGTATGTGTGCAATAAAATTTCACTCTTTAAGTACTTACAATTTACATTATTATTGCAGACCTCTTGGATTATCATTGTAGACCCCAGGGGTCCACGGTCCATAGTTTGGGAATGGCTGCTCTAACACAATCAAAATATTCTTTAAGTGAAATAAAATTCCACCCCAATGAAATATACTTAGTTACACGATTGCAAAATAATTAAAATAAATAATAATAATGTAATAATACAATAAATTAGTGAAAGACTAGAACTGCACAGTCCACTCACATGGCACTGTACCTCTTAATGTTCTTTTAAATGACACTGTGGTTGGAATTCCTCTGACATGGTCTGGTATTAAACAGTTCCATTCTTGTGGGGCAGATACAGAAAATGAGTAGTTTGACAGTTCTTGCATTTCTGTCATGAACATTCAAAAAGTTGGAAATGCAAAGAAAGGTAAGATGGGGAAGATATATTAAGAACTCACTGGCAGAGAGACAAAGTTTGATGCTTCCGATGAACACGGAGTCGCGTCCAATCTACTTCTAGGAAAGATGATGACCTATGGTCATATTTTCTTAAATTGCATACATACTGTATCTCACACAGGCATTTTCAGTGTGCTGCAGCTTTAGAGACAATTCTGGCCTAACATCATTGAAAACAACATCACAATAATCAAAATAAATGTTTCATTACAAGAGCTTAAATTAATTCCTTTTGAAATTTTATTTGGAAAAGATATGTTTATATTGATATAAAGAATGTAGAACTGAGAAAACATTTTGGCATATAAGTATGATGTGCAGACCAAGTCATGTGTTCGTCCATTATAACACCAAGATTCTTCACTTGTGATTCAAAAGGAATTGGTATGTCTTGAATTATTACTCTGGGGAATGGACATTTACTTATAGCTGTCATTTGATTATGTTGGCCAAGAAGGATTACTTGTGACTTTGTACTGTTCAATTTCAGGCCATGAGCAGTAGACCAGTTACTAACAGCTTATGTTTAACAAGTCAGTATTTTCGTGAAGGTCTCCTCCTGTGGCATCTCTGTAGATTTCAAGGTTGTCAGCGTACATATGGTATTTGCAGTGTCTTAGATTCGATACTCTTTTTAAAAGTACACTCAAAGGTTACACCTTTGCAACACTAAAAAAATTATGTTTAATTAACTGACACTTGTTATTTGCTAATTAAACATATTTCTTTTAGTATTGTAAAGGTTGAACCTTTGACTGTACTTTTAAAAAGTATACTATCGACAATACGGGATTTGTAATGAAATTCATTTTATGCAATCCTAGATTCGATGACATGTAATTCACAAAGAGCTCAAAAAAGAAAAGATACGAGTACAGAGCCTTGAGGAACTTCTCTGTTTGCATGGTGCCGTGAGGAAACTAGTTCAATGTTACCCTTCACTCATTGTTGAAGCTCATGAAGATAGGAATGCATACAAGCAGTTGTACTCTGAGAGAAATGTACAGCCTTCAGTTTTACAAGTAAAATGTCAATGTCTATGTTGTCAAAAGCTTTACTGTAATCTGGTAGTACCAGAACTGTGAATCATCCTCTATTGCTTGTTGAACATTCTCAGTCACATTGAGTAAAGCTGTAGTTATACTATGTCCGTTTCGGAAACTGGACTGGAAAGTGATAAGGGGATTTTGGCTTTGGAGGTACTCAAGACATTTGTGTATGGATTATATATTTTAAGATTTTAGATATAACTCATAAAATACAGATTGGATAATAGTCTCCCTCATCCAAAGGCGTTTGACTTTTTGGAAGAAATAGCATAGTAGCCTTCTTCCAGAGAGAGGGATATGTGGGGTGTAGAAGAGAGAACTTGATTATATGAGTTAAGGTTGGTAATATCAAATTAAGGATAAGTTTGACTATGTCAGTCCTAGTGTCATCAATTCCTTTTGCTTTCATGCTTATCCTGAGAACTGCATTTCTTACTTGGAGGGGCATCATGTGACTGAAATAAAAATTTTCTCTGTTAAGGATGGGGTGTTTATCATGATGGTTCATGATCCTGTGCTTTTCCTGTTTGTCATCAGGTAGTAATGCAGAGGAATTAGTATCGAAATACTTGTTCAGAGTCTCAAGAGGTATTGTTCAAGGTTATTAATAGATTTCCACAATGTAATCGCTGTTCTTCCATTATATGAAAACCTGCAACCTGTTTTCTAGTCAATGACCGGGTCAGGGATTGGATGAATGAAGCCCCAACTTACGGCAAGGATAGGAATTGTGCCGGCTGCCGAGGCCTGTTGCACACCTCTGGGGCAATGATTAATGGCTGACAGATGAAATGAAATGATATTGGAGAGTGTTGCTGGAATGAAAGATGACAGGAAAAACCGGAGTACCTGGAGGAAAACCTGTCCCGCCTCCACTTTATCCAGCACAAATCTCACAAGGAGTGACCGGGATTTGAACCACGGTAGCCAGCGGTGAGAGACCGGCAAGCTGCCGCCTGAGCCACGGAGGCTTTTTTGTTCAGGTGTAATTAAATTGTAAGCGTGTTTCAGTTTGATATTTTGTATTTGTTGTACTGTCTTGTTTTGTAACTTTCATATTCCTGAAAATGTTGCTCAGTAAGATCCTTGTTGTATTGTCTGTGGGCACAGTCTTTTTGTTTCATTAGTTGTCTAATTTTGTCATTTAACCATGGGGAGAGTCCTTTGGATATTCTGGCTCCCAACATCGGGGATTGCTTTTCACAAAATTCCGTTACTTTGCTATTAAAGAAAGATGATTTTGTCGCCTAGATTGTTATAGTTTGTTATGTCTTGCCACAGTATTTTGTCTACGTCTTTGAAGAATCTCTCTCTGTATTTATATTTTTCAGTGGTCAGCAGGTGACAAATTTCTGGGAAGGTGTTGGTGGCTGGAGGTTGTGTGAAATGTAGAGATACCAAGTACAGAAGTTTGATCAACATTGAGAACTCTGCCTGAGTTTGGTAACATATGTGATAATTCCACCTGAGTTGGTGGTAACTGCAAGATCTAATAGTGTGTGCAAATGAGACATGTGGTGAGTTGGAGAGAGAAGCAAGATGTCCATGTTATATACTTGAAACAATGTTTTGAGGTTGCATCAATTAAGTTGTTACTTGTTGTGTCAGAGTAGTCTGTAGAAGTCTACTTATGTCAGCTTCAAAATCTTCTAAGTGGTCTGTGTTCGTATGTTTGTAAACCACTCCTAGAAAACCAAGTATAAAACCCTAAATGGGCTTGTGGCCCAATGATACAGAGGCTAATCCTAAGCTACTGAGGTGACTCCCTGAGTCTAATAGAGCGGTGACGGGTTCATTGTTTACTTCTATTCTAAGGAATAGCACAAATGCAGGGGTCTCTGCCGCAAAAGCTACCTTAGATAACTTCACAGTCAACCCAGCCTTACGAAGGCGATCAAGTACTTCCATTAGGTGATCTATTCCTCAAAGGTCTCATAAAATACAACGACATCATCGAGGTAGTGGTACAGATCCTGAGGCATTCTCTGGGGCCTTCAAATCATGAATTAGAAGCAACTTTACCCTTACCCAAATTTTCACTGGGTTCGACATGGGCTGAGCCTTGGGAATGTGAACATACTGACTCAGCCGATGACACTAGTCATTTCCTATTCTCAGGGTTAGCGGGTGAAGCCCCAGAGGTTGAGCAGGAGGGGGTGCTGTTGAAATTAGTGCAATTTTTGGTAAGGTGAATAAATGAGACACATTTAAAGCAACCTTGAGATGAGCCTGCTCCATTCTTTTATCAATGGACATTTATTGCGAAGATGTTCCGTTGAACTACAAGCATAACATTTGCGGGTGGTGAAAGTTCGGCGAGGTGGAGGCCGAGAACTGTTAGAAGACGGAGGGGGCTCCTTAGTGATCCGTAAGGTGTCAGCGTACTTACTGCTTCGGCTGACATCGCCATTGCCTCTAATTCAGAAAAGGTTTGAGGATAAGATGCAAAACATAGATAAGACCTATGAAATGAAATGAAATGTCGTATGGCTTTTAGTGCCCGGATATCCCAGAAAGGGTTTGGCTCGCCAGGTGCAGGTCTTTCTATTTGACGCCCTTAGGTGACCTGCACGTCATGATGAGGATGAAATGATGATGAAGACAACACATACACCCAGCCCCCGTGCCATTGGAATTAACCAATTGAGGTTTAAATCCCCGACCCGGCCGGGAATCGAACCCGGGACCCTCTGAACCGAAGGCCAATATGCTGACCGCCCAGCCAAGATAAGACCTATAGGGTGGAGAGATGCCTTCGACAATCGTTTACACTATTTGATCTTCGGAGAATTGAAGAGCGAAAACCCTGCTGTAGAATTTAATATTTTGGATGAAGTCTGAGAGATTTTCATCCAATCACTGTACTCTAAAGTAGAACTTTTAGATCAATGATGACATTGCTCTGGCCGAAATGAAATTTGCCAGGAGGTGGGCGTGGAAGTCTTCTATGGATGATCTATCAGCTACGGCTTTAACTATTTTGTCCGAAAGGACGTCTATGGAATATGGATACATAATTTGAAGTATTTGGGAATGTGATAGGGAGAACACTAACTCATGGTCTTGAAATTCTACCAAGAACCTTAGGAAAGAAATGACTTCATTAGTTGAGCTGACTGAAAATTTAGAAATTCCCTTAAGCAACATAGCCAATGGATGAGGCAAACTACTGAAACCAGGTGACATGATAGGTGACGACATAGGAGGTTGAGAAGTTTCAAGCACAGCATTATTTAAAAAGAAAGGTGGAATTTGTCTAGGATGACCAGACTCAGTTTCCAATGGGGCAGATGTTTGCAGAGTTGCCACAGGTTCCCTACTTTCAATAGATTTACTATGATCTTCCTTGGTTAGTTTTGGGAGCAGCGGCCCCAGACAACAAGTGACTAACTCAATTATACATGTCTGAGAAATGTTCGACCAGATTACTAGCCTCCTTAGCATGATCATCCTTTAGCTTTAGAAACAATAGGTCCCTAGCCCTATTATATAAATGAAAGAGTCTAGCCTGTACTTTCTTAAGTTGGTTAGCAGATGGATCACTCACTTAAAAATATTCACTACAGACGCTACCTTGGTGGTATTGTCTATGATGGTGGATAGAGCCTCATCAATATCTTTTCCCCTAAAAACTGGGATACAAATAGGCAGCTCTAATGACACTTTAAGTTTGGCAATATCTGCCACAATCATGCCTCCTGATTAGACCTTTCTAATGAGGAGTTCATAGATCAATTCTTCCTTACGCAAGTACCCTGGAGCGAGGACTTCGCAAGGACCAGACATGTTGACAGAAAAGTTAATAATTTAGAAAAATTCCCAGCAACTAAGAAAATTATTAGAGTTCGATGCGGATCCTACATTTAGCCATCAAAAGGGCTTAATCTAGACCCATTCAACCACGCTCTGCTACCACTTGTTACAGAGTTCCTGCAGTTCAGAGAGAGTTGAAAGAAGGTGTGGACTGGAATGGGTCTATCTATGATATCAAAAATGAAATGAAAACTTTAAATAAAGGTTATATTTCTTTTCAGAAAATCAAACTTAACAAAAGTGTATCAGGTACAATGACAATTTTGATATTAAAATGCAAAACTCCAGCATAGGCAATTTGAAACTTTTGGGCTTCAAGCCCCTAATTTACAACTTTACAATATCGCCAATGTAGCGTTTACATAGACAAGGAGAGAAATCTCCCAAGACAGAGCACCTTGCTCCAACCATTACAAATTTCACAGCCTTCCAGAGGCACCCCTCAATGTTACAGCAATCTCCTACAAAACAACGAAAGAGTTTATGAGCTCCACCTTTAAGTTTACATAAAGGATAGATTTACATTACTCGGCCTCTCCAGGCCTAACCTACAAGTAACAATTTTGATACACAGGGGTATCTATTACCCAAATCACTGGGCCTTCATGGAAAGAAGAACAGGTTAAATTACTGGCACAAACACAACATGTATGGAGGTGTACACTTGTGCTTGTAGAATGCCAAGTACAAAACCCTAATTGGGCTTGCAGCCCAATGATACAGAGGCTAATCCCAAGCTACTGAGGTGACCAGAATGAAAGATTAATTAATACTTTACAGAAAGAGAAACAGTTACAAAATTGCAGTCACCTCAAGATAAATTGAAGGGGAACTCATGAGGGTAACGCACTTGCTATCCCCGATTTACAGTTTAAAACTTTATGAAATTTTATATGAAAAGGAAGAAGTTTACATTTTAGAAATCAATGGTCACATAGTTAAAGTTTAGAAACTTCCCCTTAGATAAGTTGGCGGAGATAGCTACAGAGATAGAAAACTGGTGGCCATTACCTGGGCTGGTGTACAAGCTTAACACACACACTCAGTAAGTCGACGATCAATAAGACAAGGCAACTTGAAAAGCCGCAGCTTATATACCTGAGCGGATTGTTCGAGAAGGCTCTGGACTAAATCCTGACACAACCTCTCATTCTTTTGGATAATTCAAAAGATAAAATTCTCTAATTGGCCAGATTCAAAAGATGGCGGGATGAGAAGGAAGTGTTGCAAATCCTGAAATAACAAAATTAATGAACTTTGATTTAGTTATGAAAACCTAGAAACACAAAACTTCCTTAAATCACAAATTCTTCCACCTTGCACCAGAGTCCATGACCTCAGATTTTTGTAAGGACATCTATGGAGAAAAGTTCAGACTACTTGCTGTACACCAAAACAAAACAAATAAATTCAGTCAGTTTAGGAAACATTAAAATAACACAATACTCTGTTATTTATGAGTGACATCTTCTGATTAATGTCCCAAGTGCATGCAGTACCAGTTTCACATTTTGTTATATCGATAGAGTTCCTTAAGGTGCTTCTTTTAATGTGTGGGGTAGAGATGTACCTATCGGGCGAGTTGGCCGTGCGCGTAGAGGCGCGCGGCTGTGAGCTTGCATCCGGGAGATAGTAGGTTCGAATCCCACTATCGGCAGCTCTGAAAATGGTTTTCCGTGGTTTTCCATTTTCACACCAGGCAAATGCTGGGGCTGTAACTTAATTAAGGCCACGGCCGCTATCTTCCAACTCCTAAGCCTTTCCTATCCCATCGTCGCCATAAGACCTATCTGTGTCGGTGCGACATAAAGCCCGTAGCAAAAAAAAAAAAAAAAGAGATGTACCTCCCAGTACAATGTAAGATTTGTTTATTCATTTTTTTTAATTTACCTTGTTAAATAGCTAAAATATTTTATTTTACTCATTTAACTATTGCTAAATATTCTAATTTGAGTTAATGTAGGTTTTATTATTACAATTATAGTGTTGTTTTTATTTTTTAAAAAGGGTGTATATAACTTCGAGGTTAAGATAATTGTTCTTTTCATTTGCCTGGTTGGCAATTACATTACAAGTAATAAATCTCATTGTAGACCATATTGGACATCAGATTATACACATTAAAATAAGAAATAATAATTTATACCACCTTTACTATATCTTTCCTTATATTTAGGATATAAACATTACAACTGGTGTTGTAAGTTGGGACATGTTTCGCAAACTGTCGTAAGCATCATCAGCCAAAATAAATCTTAGCCTAAAGTTAGGGCAGGGCCCCGAACCTAGTGACCTTAAAGTATATGGTACCATAAGATTTGACGTTTACATCATAAAAATCAGTAGTCTTAAAACCAGTGTGAAAACTTCTAACAATGTTCAACATGGCTAAGAGGAAAAAACACACAATCGTGTTGACAGAGGTTCAAACATCATAGTACAACATAAAGCTGGTAGTAGAATAATAAAAATCTTATAGGGTATCATATTGCTATCAGTCAATCATTAAGAATGTTTCTACATAAAAATGATTTTTTTTTTAAATGTTCAATGAAATGAAAAAGGTAATTAGAATAGATACTGGTTAAATCTCATTCTATTGTATAGACACGAGAGTTGGGTATGAGAAATCACTTATTGTAGTTGACATGGAGTAGTAACACTTCACCAGAATTGATCACACCTGAAGCTGTGAAATATGTAGCAGGAAATATCCAGTTCCTTTAAAATAATGGTTAAAGGCGAAAACAGGTGTCCTCATTTCTACTGGGAGTTCAAAGTCATAGATGGAGAAAATAAGAATGCAATGAGTGTGAACTGAAGTCTGAAGAAATGGAAAGAATAAAAGAGAAGTAATCAGTACCTTGAAAATAGGATGACCAAAAATGAGAGTCTAAGACTGCTTACCTCTTATGTTGGAAGAGCGATGACTGGTCACCTTAGCAGCTCGAGGAGGTATGGTAATCATCTGCCCATTGCTATGTGTTTTGTATTGGTGTGTTTGCTTGGGCAGAGAGCAAGTCGGGAGGGGAGGGGTAGGTACGACAATGGGAGCACTAGAAGTGTTGTATCGGTGTGTTTGCTTGGGCGGAGAGCAAGTCGGGAGGGGAGGGGAAGGTGCAACGATGGGAGTGCTAGAAGTTGGCGGCGGAGTTATGGCATGAGGAGGGGGTAAGGTGGAATCTGTTATTACGACTGGAGGGATATTTAAAGGTTTATAATTGAAGATTTTTGTGAAATTATTATGATTTATATAAAAATTAGTAGGTAACTTGGGGAGTTGTTCAATTATTGGGCTCTTGTTGAAACTTGCTGAAAAATTCTTATTTTCTCTTTCAAGAGCATGAACAACAAATCTCACTATTATGAATCCCAGGTTACCATCTGATAAAGCCTTACCAAAAGTACATAAAGAAGAGGTACCAATGCGCCCTATTATAAACTGTCGAAATAGTCCCACCTACAAGGTTTCTAAATTTTCTATGCTATTTTTTAAATAGCCACTATGAATTCAATAATGAAGCCTACGCCAAAAATCCAGTTGATTTTTGTAATAAACTTTCTAAATTTATGTTACATGACAATCATGTCATGGTTTCGTATGATGTCACTAATAGGTATACAGGTACAGTATACCAGTAAATGAAACCATTAGTATAATAGAAACTAACCTCTTGAAACATAACACTATAAGTAAAGATAAAATAGATTAATTGATCAAATTGCTAAAATTTGTAGTAAACAACAACTTCTTTACATTCAATAACAAAATATACCAACAGGAGGGACTAGTGATGGGTGGCCCGGGAATTCTTGCGAACAGTTTTATGGATCACCTGGAGACTAATAAGATAATAAAATCAATGGTTTACAGCTTTGGCTAAGATACGTTGATGACACATTCGCTATCATCGACACATACCATAATAATGGTGATAACATATTAATGACCCTTAATGACCTTGACTGCAATATCAGGTTCACTAAGGAAGACGAAATAAACAAGTCTTTAAACTTCTCGGACCTAAACTTGACCAGAGCCAATGATAATTTTATTTTTCAAATTTACAGAAAGCCCTCCACTGCTCCTTTGACTATAAAGAATGAGTCTTTACATCCTCAATCTCATAAACAAGCAACTTTCTACAGTTTAGTTTATCAAGCATTAAATGTTCCACTATCTCCTTCTAACTGAAAAAAAAAATTAATTACATAAAAGAACTTGTAAAACTTAACGGCTTTAAACCTAACCTGATCAATAAGATTATTGGCAAAATAAAATCAAAAATTGCCACAAATTTAAGTCCAGATAAGCCCAAAAGAATACATACTGCCACCTTAACCTTCACTAACCCGGCTATATGCAGCATTACTAAGGCGTTAAAGTGGCATAACATTAGAATCACCTACCGAACCCGCCATGGGCGCCCGCAGGATCTTTTCCAGGGGGGGCACATTAACAATTTTCTTGAATATAAAAACCAATATAACGTCAGCAACATTAAATTGTTTACAGAAACTTCCAGTTATAACATATGCTAGATGACTGTCAGTAATTTCAGTTTATGAAATAATCTAATAATAATTAAACAATTGAACATCAACATCTTTAGAATTCCAGGGGGGGCAAGTGCCCCCCCTTTCCCCCCCTTGCGGGCGCCCGTGGAACCCACAACACTAATCGGAACATATTCTTCAATTCCAACTCGGTAAATTCTTCTTAGCACAAATTTTCGAACTCTGGTATTTACAGACTTAAATGCCCCCAGTGCGAATTTTCTTATATCAGGCAAACTGGCCGTAGTTTTAGAACTAGATACTTGAAACATCATAATGTCTTAAAGCATAAAAAATACTCGCATATGAGGAACCATATGAGGGATTCCAGCCACATTCATTCTAAAATTGATCAGGACCTTCAATTTATTAAATATATAAATAAAAGCAGCTTAATGACCGGATTTGAAATTACTTACATTTCTTTATCAACATGTTAATAATAATTTGAATGATGTCTCTAAGAACAATAGCCTGATAATTGAACAAGTCCCCAAGTTACTTACTAATTCTGATATAAATCATAATAATTTCACAAAAATCTTCAATTATAAACCTTTAAATATCCCTCCGGTCATAATAACAGATTCCACTTTACCCCCTCCTCATGCCATAACTCTACCACCAACTTCTAGCGCTCTCATTGTTGCGCCTACCCCTCCCCTCCTGACTTGCTCTCCGACCAAGCAAGCACACCGATACAACTCACGTAGCAACGGTATACCAGTCGTACCAGCAATTACTCGTATAAGTAAACAAAGATCAAGAGAAAGCAAAATCCATGAAAAACATTAAAAGGAAACAGCAAATACTCACCAGAGTTCAGTAACGGGCCACAAATCAGAGGCGCTTAGATCGTAACCTAAAAATGTTCACGGTAGCAAATATCAGAAAACATGAAAGAAAAACACGGATGACCCTCTTTCCTTAAAGACTAGATTATTTAATTACTGTGATTAAAGAAATTTACATATGCTAGTAAACAAACAAATAAGGATGAAGAGATGCACCTTCACAAAACCCATGAAATTAATTACCTAAATGGTGAATTGATTAAACAAAATAAACCATGAATTAAAATAACAATTAATAAATCGACTAACTAACTAAATTTTAATTGAAAACAAAGAATACCTTGAAACGAGGGACGCCCTCTGAACTAAGAAAATAACTTAGAAGGTAAACTTGAAACCAGGTCAATTACAGGATAATAATTATTTGCAATAATGTCCATGGACTAATTTTACTGCCCACCAAAGAGGCTCAAGTAATTACCTTAAACTTACAAGGATTTACTTGTATTTTAATAACTAGCTGATGTACCCGTGCCTCGATACGGGATTCTCAGAAAAACTGACTTGGTGGGTTTCCTAACTGAATTCAACATAGGTCATTACAAAAACGTCAGTAGGAATGTAGCGATTGAAAGCAATG
This sequence comes from Anabrus simplex, assembly GCF_040414725.1. Classification (NCBI taxonomy): domain Eukaryota; kingdom Metazoa; phylum Arthropoda; class Insecta; order Orthoptera; family Tettigoniidae; genus Anabrus; species Anabrus simplex. The sequence continues at coordinate 377,562,582 of NC_090268.1, read as the reverse complement.
TTATCATATAAAATATTCGATCAAATGAAAAACTGCACACTTTCCCTTTTCAGCGATCAGTACTATGGTGCCGATCTAACAGTCCAAAGTTCCAAAGCTGGAATAAGCAGGTCGCAGACTGCTGTGAACACTCCTCCGTCATTATTCCATTAAATATGCACACTACTCATTCCAATCAGTGCCTCAGAGTAGGGATTGAATAGCTCGAATATTGTGATGAACCAGTGCGTTACGTACCAGTAATATCAGAAAATGTATGAACCAGAGGAATTGCATGCTAAAGAAGAAAGTTATTTAACTCCCCAGCTACTTTCCGCCAATATACAGGCACGCTGTTATAGTCGGTACGACCAGGCGTGTTGGCTGTGTGGTTAGGGGCACGCAGCTGTGAGCTTGCGTCCGGGAGACAGTGGTTTCGAACCCCACTGCCGGCATCCCTGAAGATGGTATTCCGTGGTTTCCCATTTTCACACCAGTCACACCAGGCTGTACCTTAATTAAAGCCAAGGAAGCTTCCTTCACACCCCTATTCATTTCCCATCCCATTGTCGCCATAAGACCTACCTGTGTCGGTGCGACGTAAAGCAAATTAAAAAACCTTGGTACGCTGCAGTAATCCTATCTATCGGGGATGAGTGGAAACAGAAGACAAAATGCACATCACAACAAACAATGGTCAATGTAATGTTATTGTTGATAAAGTTTATGAGCTTTCTATATTGCAGGCCTTCACATTAGTTTTCTTTCGAGTCTGTGATATTAGGGCATCTTACAATTTATTTATATCGTAGACTGTAGTTCCTTATTCTCAGACTTTACATACCGATTTTCACTAAATTCTGTTTACCCATTTTCTCGTGACTCGGCGCTGATATGGACTTAGTAACGAAAATCCAAATTCATGAATATATCTGTGATTATATCCAGTACGGTAACAATGTATAAGACATAAGTGATCGGAAATTTAATAACTTCTTACATAACTACTACTAACAACATAACTAAAGTTATGTTAGTTATGTAGTATTTATTGATACGACCACTAATAACATAAATAACTTACTTGAGAATTACATTTCAGGCCTTCCCCTAAACTACCAATTCACTCAGCGTGAATAAAATTATTTGTAGCCTGGATTGCAGTGGTTCATCACCCGTCTTTACATATCGATTTTCATTAAATTCTCTTCATCCGTTTTTCTGTGATGCGTGTACATACATACATACATACAGACAGACAGACAGAAATTACGGAAAAGTAAAAAATGCATTTCATTGTTACTGTGGACATGACCGATACAGAAATACCATTCTTTTCAAATTCTGAGCAATGTACAGACAAAACTCTTATATATTATATATATATATAGATAGATTTATCGATACGACCACTATTAACATAAATAACTTATTTGAGAATTACATTGCAGGCCTTCCACTAAACTACCATTTCACTCAGCGTGAATAAAATAATTTATAGCCTAGATTGTACTGGTTTATCACCTGACATTCCATACCGATATTCATTAAATTCTCTTCAGACATTTTCTCGTGATGCGTGTACATACAGACAGACGGAAAAGTAAAAAGTGCATTTCCTTGTTACTGTGGACATGGCAGATACAGAAGTACCATTCATTCCAAATTCTGAGCAATGTACAGGCAAAACTCTTATTTTATATATAGATCACATTTCAGGCCTTCCCCGAAACTACCATTTCACTCAGTGTGAATAACATTATTGATGGTCTAGATTATAGCGACTTATTCGCCGACTTTGCATACCAATTTTCGTGAAGATACGACCACTAATATAAGCAATATTTGACAATTAAATTTTAGGCCTTCCCCTAAATTACCATTTTTCTCAGCCCGTAGAGATTATTGTAGCGACATATTTCCCATCTTTGTCTACCGATTTTCATTACGACACGACCACTAATAATATGAATATTTGAGAATTAAATTTCAGGCCTTCCCCTAAACTACCATTTCACTCAGCGTGATTAAAATAATTTACAGCCTAGATTGTAGTGGTTCTTCACCCGACTTCATATTCTGATTTTCATTACATTCTCTTCAGCCGTTTTCTCGTGACGCGTGTACAGACAGACAGACAGACAGACAGACAGACAGACAGACAGACAGACAGACAGAAATTACAGAAAAGTAAAAAATGCATTTTCTTGTTACTGTGGACATGACCGATACAGAAATACCATTCTTTTCAAATTCTGAGCAATGTACAGACAAAACTCTTATTATTATATATAGAGAGATTTAAGAAGGGAAAAAAAGGAAGTTCTTTCTCCAGGAATTTTTTTATTTTTTATTTTTTTACATCAAGTGAAAATATGTTAAAGTGTGCCCGCGAGATTCTCCCCTGAACCGGATCACAGTAGGCGCAACTTGAAATAAAAAATGTGCACAGAAGGCATGCATCAAAACCGAAGGTGCTCACCGAAATAAATTGACATGAATCGGGCAACAAATAACCCCAAAAATTCACCACACACAGAAATAGAAGAACAAAATAGCACAATGTAAATCAACGCCTCAGCCAAAATTTAGAATTCAATCATATTTTATCAGAGCAAGCAGCCCAAAACCTAACAGAGCATACACACTTAAAAGCAGATTGGCATAAAGTACCAGACAGCACAATCCAACAAGGAAAACTTCCCACAATTAAATCATGAATCAACTAAGGAGAGGAATAAAGAGCCAGCAGCACCCAACTTAATAACACGCTCGTCACAAAATCAATCAATCCTCAATCATCATCCCCATAACTTAAAAATCATCAAAACAATACTTCCCATAGGCGACGGTTGCCATGGAAACGCCAACAAGAGTCAGCATTACCGAAGCAAAAGGATGAATATACCAAAGGAAAAGAAAGACAGAAAAGATCAAATTAAAACAGAACTAGACTCTGATCCATGGAGATAATCTCACAATCTCAAACCTTTTAAAAGGTGTGTTTACATGGCCAAATTTCATTTACTCTAAACCTCTTTAACTTAACCCAAAACAAATTAATCTATAAGTCCAAATAACATTTCGCCGAAACAAAAAAAAAAAGAAATTTACTTGCACACATAGTCGTTTTACAAAGTACAGTCAGTAGGCCGAAAGTTTTTCATGTCGTTAAATTTTCAAGTTCATTCAAAACAAAGGTCTACCCGAAATGGTAATCGTAGAGCAGATAATTTAATTAAGGTTTTTGAGACGATGAAATCCAACTTCCGGAGAAAAGCAAAATATAAATCTCTTGTAGGTGGACTTACATTTTCACCATCAGTAGAAAGCTAACGCATGGCGTCAGTTGAGAAGTAGTTTACTTACGTACACAGAAAAAGGTAGGATAAATAGCGGATGTCCACTCTAGGTAATAAGATAATGATAATTTTAAAAGATAAAACACTTCAGGGCCTTAGCCCATATCCTTTACATTTTATCCAGGTTTGTTCCGATGAGGAGAGGCTCTTAGAAGGAGCCTAAGTGTTAAGCTTCCATCCATCTTGGAGCTCGACAATGCACTAAACTCACGCCAGCATGGCGATGTACCACAACAGAGCATAGGACAGCTAGTGGACCCATTGAAACTCGCCCTCCAGCTGGCCTGCCATTATACCAGTAGACAAGAGACATGAGATCAGAAAATAAGTAGTAAAACTCATCATATATAAACGATGGCGGTTCCTCCACTGACGGAGGAGATGCAGTTACAATTAGCGACTTAAGTTGCACAGGGAATAAAATTAAAACAGAGTTGGAATAAGATTCCAAAATTATACAAATTTCAAAGGTGAGTCACCCAGGCCAAAAATGTTGCGGAGAAAGGCTAAAGACGTGTCCCCACTGGGACAGCCTCCCCCCCGGAAAGCATAAGATAATCTCCTTCCACGTACAGTGAACCCGAAGCAAGCTAAATTTCAAAATAATAAGTCCATGAGGGATAATGATCACTGCACCAAAAACCATCATGATATACCTCTAGAACACCCAGATTCAATTCACTTTCAATCACTAATATCAATCACAACTCTCAACAGCAGTTTCAATGTTCGGTGAACATCACTTTCACAACAGATCATGACCTAAACCATCAAATACAATTGTTACACTTGCATACCTATCTTCAACAAGCAGTTACTTATTTTAATATAATTTGAACCAAATCAGTGTTCATCAGCTAATTTCAGTCAGCAGTATGTAAAGATTGTTGGTGACAAGGATAATGTCCAGATAGAGGAGGAGACTAAGGCCAAAGCAGTAATAAAATTTACATATGATAACAATGGCATTTACAATAAGATACAAAAGTTGAAAACTAGAAAAGTGGCTGGAATTGATCAGATTTCTGGGGATATACTAAAGACAATGGGTTGGGATATAGTACCATATCTGAAGTACTTATCTGATTATTGTTTGGTCGGAGGAGCTATACCAGATGAATGGAGGGTTGCTATAGTAGCCCCTGTGTATAAAGGAAAGGGCGATAGACATAAAGCTGAAAATTACAGGCCAGCAAGTTTGACATGTATTGTATGTAAGCTTTGGGAAGGCATTCTTTCTGATTATATTAGACATGTTTGTGAAATTAATAACTGGTTCGATAGTAGGCAATTCGGTTTTAGGAAAGGTTATTCCACTGAAGCTCAACTTGTAGGATTCCAGCAAGATATAGCAGATATCTTGGATTCTGGAGGTCAAATGGACTGTATCGCGATTGACCTGTCTAAAGCATTTGATAGGGAGGATCATGCGAGACTACTGGCAAAAATGAGTGCAATTGGACTAGACAAAAGAGTGACTGAATGGGTTGCTATATTTCTAGAAAATAGATCTCAGAGAGTTAGAGTTAGTGTTACAGTTTTGTCTGACCCTGTAATAGTTGAGAGGGGAGTTCCTCAGGGCAGTGTTATCGGACCTTTATGTTTTCTTATATATATAAATGATATGAGTAAAGGAGTGGAATCGGAGGTAAGGCTTTTTGCGGATGATGTTATTCTCTATAGAGTGATAAATAAGTTACAAGATCGTGAGCAACTGCAACGTGACCTCGAAAATGTTGTGAGATGGACAGCAGGCAATGGTATGTTGATAAACGGGGTTAAAAGTCAGGTTGTGAGTTTCACAAATAGGAAAAGTCCTCTCAGTTTTAATTACTGCGTTGGTGGGGTGAAAGTTCCTTTTGGGGATCATTGTAAGTATCTAGGTGTTAATATAAGGAAAGATCTTCATTGGGGTAATCACATAAATGGGATTGTTATGAGTTATGAGGGTATTTAGGGGTTGTAGTAAGGATGTAAAGGAGAGTGCATATAAGTCTCTGGTAAGACCCCAACTAGAGTATGATTCCAGTTTATGGGACCCTCACCAGGATTACCTGATTCAAGAACTGGAAAAACTCCAAAGAAAAGCAGCTCGATTTGTTTTGGGTGATTTCCGACAAAAGAGTAGTGTTACAAAAATGTTGCAAAGTTTGGGTTGGGAAGAATTGAGAGAAAGAAGAAGAGCTGCTCGACTAAGTGGTATTTTCCGAGCTGTCAGCGGAGAGATGGCGTGGAATGACATTAGTAGACGAATAAGTTTGAATGGCGTTTATAAAAGTAGGAAAGATCACAATATGAAGATAAAGTTGGAATTCAAGAGGACAAACTGGGGCAAATATTCATTTATAGGAAGGGGAGTTAGGGATTGGAATAACTTACCAAGGGAGATGTTCAATAAATTTCCGATTTCTTTGAAATCATTTAGGAAAAGGCTAGGAAAGCAACAGATAGGGAATCTGCCACCTGGGCGACTGCCCTAAATGCAGATCAGTATTGATTGATTGATTGATTGATTGATTGATTGATTGATTGATTGATTGATTGATTGATTGATTGATTGATTGATTGATTGATTGATTGATTGATTTTCACCTTTCATTAATTACCAAAGTTCAGAGACACACCTTTCCACTTAACCACTATCCATTTCTTTTGTTTTTTTATAACTTTAGTGACTGGTTTAACACAACCATCAGTTTCTTCATCAAATGTGTAACCTTAAAATAGTTTTTTTACAATTTTGGAACTTCTTTTCAAAGCTAAAGTAGTGCAAGTTCATGCTTCATACTAAGCCTGAAGTTAGGCAAACCAGAAAAGAAATAACCCAAGGAAAAAAAATCGAAGGTCAGAGAAATAGGTAAATGAGTCACCGCATGACATCCATTACCATAAATTAGTTTAAACATACCTCTGCATACAAATGTAACCCCACAGGGGTTATACATACATACATACATACATACAAAAAAAGATAATAATAATAATAATAATAATAATAATAATAATAATAATAATAATAATAATAATAATAATAATAATAATAATAATAATAATAATAATAATAATAATAATTGTGCTAAGGCAAGATCCCAATATATCGATGACACCGAGTAGTTTCCAAATCGGTAGGTTATAATATTCATGACATCCAGCTATGCCAAATTGAAAGTAGAGGCCGTGGTAATAATGATTTCCTACTATCAAGATAATTGCATTCACGACGAACTAGTGAATAGCGCAGTGGAAAGCGTGCATAAGAGCATTAGAAAAAACGGGAGTGTCAAGAGAAATTAGGAACATGACGGGTAAAGAATAGATAAGAAAGCATAATAAACTTTGCAGACAGATATATTCAAATAAACAAACCAAACCTCTTACAAATTTTCACAAAAAGAAGAACATACAAATGTGGTAGTTTCCCAACCAGTAATACTAAAATTCGGATTTTTATACAATATAAAATCTACCAAAAAGAAAGAGACCAAATGAGGAAGAACCAAGCAGAAACGGAAAGGAAGAAGCAGAAGAAAGGAAAAATACGCCTATGTGTTGAGAAACCAAGAGTATTAAAAAAAAGATATACACAATTACAAGATTAGGATACAACAGCAACAATCTTCGAAAAGAAGTCCAAATATATAAATCAGAACTGCATCAGTTACTATTAGTTACCACATGAATTGACACCAAGTAAAATTATTATGCAAGCCGAAATCACAACATTATTTGAATAAAGCTGTTCCAAGACAGTCACATTCAAAGCTAACCAACTGCTTATTCTTTATTCTTTATTCAAATAGTTATTTCATTCCTGCCCGGTAAGGGGCAGGCGGGCCACCAGCTAAACATGTAGCTCTTTGGCCGGTGAGTGAGTACATAAAAGTAGAATTTTGAAACACATACATAGAAGTATGTCTCGTACATACTGAAAACAAAACATAATCAAATACAGATTGAAGCAGAGAAAAAAAACAAAAAAAACAAGTATATAACAAGGAAATATTATGTGATTTCTTCCATGTCAGTCTATTTTTCATTGATTTCGATTGGCACACAAAGTATAAACGCACAACACATCGTACTGAGAGAGAAATGTCTTCAGTTCATCTTGACGTACGATACGAAAAACACTATGGTGGAAGCAGAAAGAAATGGACGTACACTAGTGGAACAATGAGGACGCGAAAAACACAGAATGATTGAAAATGAACACGGATAGAGATGACACTGGTAGTGTCGTAAAGCACTCAGACACAGATATTGGAGGCCGGTACCACTGCCGCGAGGAGCATCGTAATATCCAGTGAAAGAAAAATTAGAATAAAAAGGCAGTGGGACAGGGGGGGGGAAGTTACGTGATAGGGGTGGGGAAAAGGTAAGAGATAGCAGGAGAGCGGTCATTATTAAGGATAGCGGTGGCAAGAGGAGAAAGGTTGAGGGCTTCTTTAATCGCTGAGTGATTGATGGCTAGGGCAGATTGTAAGTATTTGAGACGAAGATCATGGACATGAGTAAGGATGGTGGGGAAAGAATAAAGAGGTTGGAAGTCAGCAGAAGGGGTGTCAAAGGGGAGATGGTATGCAATACGCATAGCATGTCTGTCAAGTTTAAGCAAGGTCACGTATTGTTGTCTGTCAGCTGTGAGCCAGGTCAAGGAACTGTATGTTACGACAGGGCGAATAAAAGATTTATAAACTGTGAGGATTTGGGAAGGACGGAGGCCCCACGTTTTACCAGTGAGAATACGAAGGGCTCGGAAGCGTTGAAGGGCACGTTTGTATACTTGTGTTAAATGATGTTTCCAATGAAGGTTGTTCTGGAATTGAATACCAAGGTAGATTAGGGTATTAGTTTCTGTTAGTGGAGTATTATACAACGTTAAAAGAACTCGGTGACGGGGTCTAGTGAGGCGGGATTTTTTCCGAAATACAATAAATTGCGTCTTGGTGGGATTAACAGCAATATGCCAGGCGTCGAACCAGGATTCTAGAACGGAGAGGTAGGTCTGTAAATAACGGGTAAGAGTAACAGTAGTAGGTGTAAGTGCAAGGATAGCCAGATCATCGGCATATTGATAGAGTCTTAAAGGGGGGTCGGGATGTGGGATATCATAAGTATATAAAATATATAAAAGTGGGGAAAGTGGGGAACCTTGGGCTACGCCCGCAGTCATACGAAAGGAATAGGAACGGGTACCACGGATGAGGATCTGTGCTGATCGATGTTGAAGATAGTTGAAAATAAATCGAATGATAGTGATAGGAATGGGAAGATGGCGTAACTTAAAAAGCAACCCAGCATGCCAGACTGAATCAAAAGCCTTATTCACATCGAGGCAAACTAAAGCGGCAGTTTTACGGGGGCGAAGATAGGCATTGAGAGAAGAGGATATGTGAAAGAGGTGATCGTGAGTGGAATGATGGGATCGAAAACCGGCTTGAGAGGATGGAATAAGACCTAGAGAGTCGAGATAGGAGGAAAGTCTCCTACTCAGAATCCCTTCTAGGATCTTGCTGAGGACAGGGAGTAAGGAGATTGGGCGATAAGACCGAATGTCAGATGGGAGTTTATGGGGTTTTAGGAATAGGAGAAGATTGGCGTTACCCCAATGATCGGGGTACGCGCCTGTATAAAGAATGTAGGTGTAAATAATGCTAAGAAGATAAAAAAGAATAGGAGGGGCTTCTTGAATATGACGATATGAGATGGTATCGGAGCCAGGGGAGGTGTTTTTCCGATGTTTCAGGAAAAGCCGGATATCAGTGGGTGTAATGGGAGCATTTAATGGATGAGTATAATCAACATGAGAAAAATGGAGGAATGAAGGTTGAAGTTCAGGGAGGTTAGGATCAGAGTAAGCAATGATGGTAGGTTCGTGAGGATGATGGCAATTAGGGGCGTGGGAGGGGGAAAACACAGTTTGATAATAGTCAGCGAAAAGATTAGCCTTGTCTTGGTCAGTTTGTGGATGAGTGGGGGGATGTGTAATAGGGTAGCGAGGAAGAGGGTTGGTAGTTTTGGTTAGTTTTCGAAAAGTCGTCCAAAAACGTCGAGGGTCGTGATAATCAGCTAGCTCAGTACACTTGTCCATCCACATTTTACGTTTAATAGCTTTAATATATGAGCGCGCGTGGCGTAAAGTTCGGCGGTGTTGTTGGAGCGTAGTAGGGTCCTTGGTTCGAGTATATGCAGTAAAGTAGTCATGAGCTAGCTGCAATAAGCGGAGAGCTGTGGGGGGTATAGGAGGTTTAGAGGGGTGGTAGGAGTGACGAGGAATATGAAGAGAATCTGCGGTAAGGATAGCTCGCTCTATTTTAGAAATTAGGGCGAATAGAGTGGGAATATTAGTAGGCGGTACAGCATCACTGAGTAAGTTAGTGAGAGTAGTGCGATAAGTATTCCAATTAGTGTGATTGAAACGACGAGTAGGGGGACGGCGAGGAGGGGGTAAGGTCTGACGGGGAAGAACACCAGGAAAGGTGAGAAGGGCTGGGGCGTGATCGCTACCTATAGAAACGAGCTGCTGGATGGTGATAGATGTGGCAAGGGAGGGAGAAAGAAGGAGGACATCAGGGGTGGAATTATTGGCGGGGAGGGTGTGGAAAGGAAAATGGAAGCGCATGCCCCGGAGAGACGTACATAAATTAGTGAACTCGGAGATTTGAGTAGGGGTATATGAAGTAACATTAAGGTCCGCAACTATAATATATTCAGAAAATGTAGCGTCTATGTATTTAATAAAATCAGAGGGAATGAAAGGTTTAGACGGTATGTAGATAGTAGCTACCGTAATGGTTTTCTGAGGAGTAATTACTTCGAGTATTAGATATTCAGAGAAATTAGTAGGGAAGTGAAAGTAGTGCTGAATAACAGTAAAATCCCGTCTGACGCCGATAGCCACGCCACCACGGCCTTGAGTCGGACGATCAGCGCGATAGAAAGTAAACCGGGGAAATTGAGGCATTTGAGCCGGCGTCAGAAATGTCTCATTCAGAACAAAAATATCCGGGGCATACAATGAAAGGGAGGTGTCCAGCAGCGGCCGATTGGACTTAAGAGATCTTATGTTGGCATAGTAAAGCTTCAATACGCTAACGCATAAAGTGAACAGTACTTAGGGGAAAAAATGCAAAATGCATTTTATTCCCCGAGTACGCCACGTCGACATGAGTGTTCAAAACCAATCGAGCCGCTAGCTGGATCTGATTTAGGATGTGTGGGCGATGGAAGGGGAGGACGTTCTGTAACACCATCGTAATAAAACGAATGATGTTCTCAGAACTCGGAGGGAGGAGGAAGGAGGAAGAGGCAGGGGTAGGTAGGTCTTGAGATTGAACAGGGACAACGGTTTCAGGATGATCAGGTTCAGGAGCAGGTTTGGAACGACATTTATAACTGAAAGCAGGATGATTTTGATTACAATTAACACATTTTGGATTCGACTTATTGGGACAAGCATGAGTAGGATGCTCCTCACGTGAACAGATGGCACATACCTCCGGATGAACACATGGTGTCCCTGGGGCGTGGTCGAACCTCTGGCACGTCCCGCAGCGGATCTTCTGAGGTGGCGATGTTCTGGAGGGTTCCACCCGATGGCGCCGGGCGTAGATCATGGCGCCGTCACGGAGCAGGGCGTCGAGCGTCGAGACGTCGCGTGATAGAATGCGAACCAAGGAAGTGGGTCCTTGAGCGTTCCGAATACGGATGACTCGGTAGATGTGGTGACCCTCGAGTTGGAGTTGAGCAGCCACCTCATCGTCGGTGTAGTCTCGGTCGACTCCATAAGCAACCACAGATAGAATTGTTGCTGGTCGGGTGGGCGGTGCAGGACGTTGTGTTGGACGCTGTGTGGTGACATTAGTGGCCCGTGCATGTGTCCCCAGTTGATGAGCTCCGATGTTATTCATGAAGTGATGGTAAAATGGTTGGCAGGTTTTAAGATTATAACCATCTCTCGACCGTTGGATTTCAAGTTTATAATCCTGAAGATTGGGCGTAAATTTTGCAATTAGTTGATAGATGCACCTGACGTTGGCCTTGGTGATGTCCAGATTTGTAAGCTTTATCAGATAGAAAGGCGGTTGAACAGTTGGCTGGAGCGTTGGAGTAACAATACTGCGCTGGCGAATATTAGGTGGTATTGCTGGGTTTTGCGCCGCCTGAGCATAACTACGTACATGTGCAGGCATGTACGTTGCAGGTTGGTCCAACAGGTTGGGCAGTTGGTGGGCGGTCGATGGTCCAGGGCCCAGCAAATGAATCCCAAGGTCCGTTCCAGAAGATTCCAGACGAGCATGAGATCCCGGTGAGGTTTCGACAGAGCCTGGAGAACGTTGTATCAGGGATTGTGTCGGACAAATTCTTTTCCTTTCTCCATCAGGACTTCCAGAACCAGATTCCGATAAACGACGAGGTTGTTTGGTTTGAGTAGTTTCCATGTCCTTTGGTGGCGACCTGGGTGAACGTGATCGCGTTGGTGATGGCGGCGGTGAAGGAGTCATCGCGTAACTTCCAGAAACTTCTTGATATGTAGACGTAAGACTGTCGACGTGTAGAGATTCCGGTCCGATCATATACTGTAGACTGAGAGCCGACCAACTGCAAACACGAATGGCGAAGTACTGTTTACGTATGAGTGTGTGTAGGACTCGCGGAATTCCAAATACCGCACACGCACAGCTCGAAAGAGTGTTGTAACTAAGTTCTTCGATGGAAACTTTAAATAGTTAAAAGGTGAGTGGAATCTTGGCCTGGAAATGCCATGCTCCCTATCAAAATTTCAAAGGAAAATTGTTTCTGGTGAAACTCAAAATTTTACAGAAAATAAATTAACAATTTGTCATACCTCATCTTGAAATTCGTAGTTCTGCCACAGAAAAGACACTCATGGGCACAAGTCCCTAAGGACGGAGACGACATATGGTGTTCCACCCTCCACACAGGCTTGAGTCCATCTCAATTAATCCAGAGAAAGGTCAGGTATTTATACGGTAGAGTAGAGGGGAAATAATGAGGAGAAATATGTCTGGAAGATTCCAGATGTAACAGGAGCATGTGCAACAAACCAAACAACGTTGTATGACATCGGCAAGAAGGTAGTCAGTTGATAGCAGATAGTAGAAATGGATAGAGTGGAGTGCGTGCAAAGTATGTGATGTCCAAATAAACATTCACTGAAGTATTTAAGTCCCAGTAGGAGAGTAAAGCAGGGGCGAAGCGTCAGGGGAGACAGGGTAGACAGCGTGTACCCTTAACATTATGAGATCGAAATATTCTCTGCTTAATTCAATTATTTTTAGAACATTCATTATTTCCACATTCGTGACATTATTGTATCTCTGCTTTACTTATTTTAGGCTCACTTCGGCAATGCTAGGGCTCGGGTCAGTTACACGAAGCACGTACGCGAAGTAGACGTTGTCCGTTCTGTGTACTTTCCCTTTGATTTTCAAAGATTTCAGATAGAGCAGCACTAACGTTATCTGTAGGTGCTGACTGTGGAACTATGACTTAACTATAGCGAGATTTCTCCGCCCAGTAGACAGACCTACCAGCGTCTCTTCTTGCTCTCATTGGCTGGTATTTGGATTTCACTTATGAAGGTGCTCTTATTGGCTACCATCTGAGACATGCTTTTAATGTAATTAATTTGAATTTATTTTAGTATAAGACACGTCTAAAAATAAAATAACATTATTCAAGTACGAGGTATGGCAAACCTACACCTAATACATGAATGACACCATCAAAACCCTTCAAATACATGTATTTTCTTGCCCGCCAATATTAGTTACGGTATTATAACCCCAACAACTATTGGCTTACATTCTTAATAACGAACTCCAGAGTATGCATACGGAAATAACAAACTTGCTTTACTTGTTGCTGTATATTCCGTTAAAGTCAGTTTCTAGCGAACGCGCTATGAGTGCCTTCAAACGAATTAAAACGTATTTAAGGAATTCGATGACCAAGCAGAGACCGTCTAACTTGGGAACTCTAGCTACAGAGAAGGAATTGCTGTGGAATCTTAGCAAGACGCCTGACTTCAAAACGCGACTAATAGATATATTTGCCGAAATGAAGGACAGACGGATTGAACTCATTTACAAGAGTATTGTTCAAGGTGACTTGTACGAAAATCTATTTCTTATTTCTCTTATTAAATCTACATAACAATGAAATATATTGTTATTTTATTCTAAAAGTATGTTCTTATTTGACATCTCCCGCTGCTTATTTATTCTATATTTAAAAATAAAACAAGTGCACGTAGGGTTATAAGTTATTATAGGGTTTGTCTTAGTTTCAAAGTCATTAATATAATATTGAATACAGATCTGTATGCGTCGAAAACAAAATTCCATATAATAATATGATTAAAATAGTTTAAATAAAAATATCTGTCTACCTCCTTACTTAGTTCACGCTTCGCCACTGGAGTAAAGTACGGTGTATATCAAGATAAGGGTGAGTCCATATTAGTACTAGAAAAAAGGTTATGTGCATGGCGAATTTCATTGCAGTAGATGCCGGTGAAGTAGGTAACTAACGAGTCCGTTACACAAATCAATCGGCTCATCCTCAGAGCATACAAACACATAGGTAAATTGGGGATAAGGACAGGAAAGACAAGGCAAACTTTAAAAAAATGACATTAACAACTACAAACAGATAAAATAATGTAGGGGGAAATATACCAAAACATGCGTTAGTTTCACACTTACCATACAAGTGCATAACACACCAAGTCCAACGAAATAGTATTTACACCCATCAACAGGCATACACAAATGCATAGATACTTCCTCATTGAAATTCTCAGATTGCATTAGTTAAAAAGAGAAGAAGGAGTATCCCATCCAGGAGTACACCAACCACAAATACAAGATCACCAAACATAATGCCAATGATCATCGAAATAGGTTTCCAACATATTATCTGAAGGGATTTAAAGAATTTAGAATTACAGAGTAAAATAAAATTTTAAGATGTGCAGAACCACAAATCAGTTATCTCAATAATTTCCGAAATCTCAACGTTAACCACCATGACCATTTAACAATTTCGCAATATAAAATAAGTTTAATCATCTCACATGCACAATACACTACCTGCTTACAAAAGAGTAGAACTTAGGAAACGTTTATGCTGAATAATCAGCAACACACAGAATTACAAGTTTGGAAAATAATCAAATCATGGTTAGGGCAATATCTATACATATTTTTAGGCTAGGACGACCATGGAAAAACACTGTCAGAGACCTCTATGTATTGCAAGATGGTGGGGTCCAGATAGGTTTGTCATCAACAACAGGTATATCCACCAGTATCAAGCCAAGAGTAGATCACAGTTTCAGTTTAACAGGATTACCCAGTCACCTTAGTCTCCATGAAAATGGGACAGAATGATGATTAAGAAGAACCTCAGGAGAACAGAAAAATCTGAAGTCACAAAGCCTCCCAGCTTCACATAATTACAACTATTACACCCCGCAGAGAATATCTGATCAAATTTAAAGAAAAAGGCCTAACATACCTTCAAACCAGATAATTGAGAGAGTTACAATTAATGTCACACCCAGCATAATCTACCAGTTGCCTATAAGGCCTCGGTAGTCAACCGGTCTAAAGATAAGTGATATCAACCATGCTGTCGTTTCACAGCGAACAGGTACCTTCCCCCATTTTCACAGGAGGCCAGGTAAATAAAATATAAAGGTAGATAATGATGGAGTATGCTAGAAAGCACCGAAGACAGTGAAGAGAAAAGAACCACAACCAACAGATCCTATAATCCGTCAACAGGGCAACTTCAGTACCGCCTAGGAAACACAGGTTAATCCCATACTTAACTGGTGGTCCACAGATTGGTAAGATTACTAGTCGGCTGTGTCAAGTGGTACAAAATCCACTGAGAAGGTAAACACCATAGAGTGGCAGGTAAAGATTACATGAATTTTACGAGTCTTTAAATTAAATACCAGAAGACATAAGCTTAGCAGGATATGTAAGACATAAAAGATGAAGAAATAAAGAAGACATCCACTCAAAACCAATAACTTGCACCAAGCTGGCATCATTCCAAAAGAGTTGCAAAACCATACAAGAGTTTACTCTCGAAAGTTACAGGAACAACCAGTTAATTAAATACAACACATTCCAACACTAAAATACCACCAATACCTTATTATCACAATACACACCATTAAGAACACCAGCCCAAAGCGGTAAAGGTATAACCACCTCAACAGCATGCTCCCTAGTCAAAAGGTATTCCCAATAAATAATTTCACTATACAATACCACTTTCTCCCAACTACAGGACCAAAACCATTCATCTAATTTTTAAAAGAGAACTCAGCTCCTCAGGATTAGGGTTCTTGTTGCATAACACACCAAAACAACAATAAAGGGAAAAGATAGCACTCAGTTCACACAAAGCCAACTACAACTCATATGGAACAATGCACTAGAACAATTGGTAGATTCAGGAACAATTAACCAGGCAAATAAGGATTTCAGTAAAGCACAAAACTACTTTGGTACAGAGTCAACAGTTCCAAAAGAGCATCACATTAACTACAACCACGTTAAGTGAGTAACCGTGGTTACTGATGAATAGATGTGATTTCAACCTTACCAAATTTCAGATGTGGTAACAAGCATAACAAGGTTCAACTGAACATGTAGAAGGTATGATAGGAAAATAATTATCAATAAGATGAGGTCACAAATAAGGTTCACCTCTGCGAAGTGCACACAACCGGGAATCAGAAATGGAAACACGGTAAAAGATTAAACATCCATGCACAAGGCAAACAGGTTACCCTTCCACATCCCCAATTGTTAGTACCTCACAATGATGACCATTTCTCCAAATGAAGGTGACACAGGGCTAGGTATGTAAGTAAGTAGGAATTCTACAACCTTTCACAATAAACAGTTAATGGCATATACTCAGAAATTATCAACCATTTTCACACCAACAGCATACATTAGTAGACATACTGAAAGTGGATGATTTTAGGATATTTTACTACACACTGACCTTACACACAATATCAAGAATAAACACAATAGTTATTACAAATAAAAGAATCAAAATGTTACTCCAAGCCCAAGATATTACAAGATATTTTAGATCCAATCTCAACAGTGGTTCAATTATTACCAAAATAGTAATCACAATTACTTGGTTAATCTAGATACTATTTTTTTTTTGCTAGGGGCTTTACATCGCACCGACACAGATAGGTCTTATGGCGACGTCTAGATACTTTACCAAACAGATTCTAATTATTCAGATCACTGAAATGTAGTCTGCACATACGGTTCTCAAGTAGAACCAGAAAACACTATGTGGGTACATTTACTTAATAATGACAACGGTACATTGGACATTAACCCGGCTTCATCTGTGAGAGGTGAAACCATCAGATTCGCTTGGCAACGGGGTCACTCACTAACATTGACACCAGTGACAGGAACTGTAAGATAGTACAAGCCCCTTAGCCCATATCCTTTACATTTTATCCAGGTTTGTTCCAATGAGGAGAGGCTCTTAAAAGGAGCCTAAGCGTTAAGCTTCCACCCATCTTGGAGCTCGACAATGCACTAAACTCACACCAGTAATAAAATGTGGAATTCATGTGATAAATTCAGGAGGCATTAACAACTGAAATCGTTCTATTCAGCATTCCTGCCTTCACTATTCCACCCTTCTCAAATAGGGAGTGTGCATTATACAGCCATGGCCCTAGCTTTATAAAGGTTTTCATCAACTCCGTCCATCCCCCATTCTCCTCCTATAGCAACGACTGTTGATGATAAATGTTCGGGCAAGATGTGGAGACTGATACAAGTAAAACTGCAGCTCCTCTTCCCTTGCCTTGACAGCAAAACATTTTACCATAACAGAATGAATGCTATAAGTTATAACATGAAATGTACAGTAAATAAGGCACAGAGCCTCCTGGCAGCCCCGCAGTAATGTGTCCAGTGCATGCTACAAGGTCTGTCTGCCAGCGAGCCACCATTATAAATGTGCTTTATATTCTTACCGTGCAGGTAATAAAAGTATTTGTGCTGTCGACAGCTGGTCCCCGCACAACACGCTAGGTTTTAGGACAAGCGCCACATGACTGCCCGATCAAACCAAGCAACAAACAAAATCCTGATGGCTTATATCAGCAAAGAGCCTTACAATTCAAAATAACAGTATTCAGAAGGGATTTTGGGCAACCTCAAAGCCGGAACAGCAACAACGCCCAACCCACTTCTCAGGGTGTCCTTTTTTTTTTTTTTTTTTTTTTTTACCATTTGCTTTACGTTGCACCGACAGACATAGGTCTCACAGTGATGGTAGGATAGGAAAGGAATAGGAGAGGGCTATGAGAGGGAAGGAAGCAGCCGTGGCCTTAACTAAGGTACATCCCCTGCATTTTCCTGTTTTGAATATGGGAAATCATGGAAAACAATTTTCAGGGCTGCCGACAATGAGGTTCGAACCCATTATCTCCCGAATGCAAGCTCACAGCTTCGCGCCCCTAAACACACAGCCAACTCACTCGGTAGTGAATGATTTGTATATATTACGAGAGTCATTCCCTATTGATTTACACATTATTTTAATCACACTCAATCAGAACAGTTTACACATCGCTAAATAAGTCTACTTTCCTTCTTAATCCGCTGACTGTCCAGGTTTGGTTTTTCCCTCGGACTCAGTGAGTGATCCCACCTCTACCACCTCGAGGGCAGTGTCCTGGAGCGTGAGACATTTGGTCAGGGGCTTACAACTTGGGAGGAGGACCAGTACGTCACCCAGGTGACCTTACCTGCTATGCTGAACAGGAGCTTGTGAGGGGATAGGATGGACAATGAAGAGGGAAGGAAGTGACCATGGCCTTAAGGTAGGTACCATTCCAGCATTTGCCGGGAGGAGAAGTGGGAAACCACGGAAAACCACTTCGAAGACGGCAGCTAAACGAGTAACTCTTTGGCCTATTGAAATATGAAATAAAATAAGAGAAAAAACCTTTGTCGAAGTATGTGTTGTACATACATAAAATGGATAGGGTTGATGTGGCGCAGAGGTCACTGCGAACACACAGGACGGGCCCCAGAATGAACCCACATCGCACCCGCCATAGTTAGGCCCCAGCTATCCCTCGTTTATTGATCAAAAAGAGAATACAGCAACATAATGGTACATATATACAAGAAAATAATGAGAAACAGTGAACATCAGAATGATAAAAGAAAATCTTCTGGGAGTGTATATAGTCCAAAATATCACTATAAATTATATATATCACCGTAACACTTGACACTTATACCCTGAGTTGAGAAAGAACACTGGCTAATTGTCCTGAAGTCCTTGAGACATCACATCAATTCACAGACGTAATTCGTTGGAGAAGTGTAAGAAAAAGAAAACAATCTGTTTTATAAAGTAAATTACACAAGTGAATATGCAAAACAAGATAGAAATAACGTAATAACACAATTGAGATAGTAACCTTGGATAAAGAGTTTGAGAAAAGTTACTGCATGCGAGAAGCAGAAATGAAAAGTTGATGGCACTTGTGGTGCCTTAATTGCTATGAGCTGTTGATTGTCACCACCGCCTCCAGAAACATGGCACCCAAGATATTGTGAAGAGGAGGAAAGAAAAACAGGAGGATAAATGGAGACAGTGGTAGAAAAAATAGAAGCTATGTGCTAGAAGGAGGAAAAAAATACGATGTGTCAGGAGTGCGAGTGCTATGAAGAAGGCAGTGGCAAGTGGGGAAAGGGTAAGAGCTTCAGAAACTATAGGATTGTGATTGGTAAGATTAGTGGTAAGACAGGTAAGACGGAGGTCATGGATGTGGAGAAGAATGGTGGGAAAGGAATAGTGGAGATTGACAGCGACAGTATGGGAATCATATGGAAGATGATAGGCAATGCGCAGTGCATATCTGTCTAATGTCAAAAGTTGTGTATACTGGTGAGGGAGAGCCATTAGCCAAGTCAAGGGAACGTATGTGATAACAGGACAAATGGAGGATTTGTAGATATGAAGGATATGAGATGATTTGAGACCCCACGTACGACCAATTAGGGTACGGAGGGCTCGAAGACGTTGAAGGGACCGTTGATAAACATCCGTAAGGTGATACTTCCATTATAAATTATTTTGAAAATGAATACCAAGGTATTTAAGAAGATTAGTTTCAGTGAGGCGAATGTTATACATAGTTAGGAAAACACGGTTATGGGGGCGACAGGGGAAGGATTTATTACGGAAAACGATGAACTGGGTTCTGGATGGGTTTACGGCAAGGTGCCAGGAATTTAACCAGGTCTCTAGGGTATTCAGATAATGTTGAAGTTTACTTGTAAGGGTAGTAATAGTGGGAGTGAGGGCAAGGACAGCTAAAATCTTGGCATACTGGTAAAGACATAACGGAGGGTCAGGATGAGGGATGTCATACGTGAAAAGAAGATAGAGAAGGGGAGAAAGTTGAGAGCCCTAAGGGACACCCGCGGTCATACGGAAGGTGTAGGAGGGAGTGCCATGAATAAGAATGCGAGCTGTACGACTTTTGAGGAAGTTACGAATGAATCGAATAATAGTAACTGGGAGGGGAAGATGACGAAGTTTATAAAATAGACCCGAGTGCCAAACAGAGTCAAAGGCCCTGTTGACATCCAGGCATACCAGCGCTGCTGTTTTCCGAAGGCGAAGATATGTATGAAGGGAGGCAGGGAGATGAAAAAGATTATCTTGAGTAGAGTGACAGGGTTGAAAGCCTACCTGAGAAGAGGGGAACAGGTGAAGGGTACGAAGGGAGGTGAACATCCGTTTACTTAAAATGTCTTCTAGTATTTTAGATAATACAGAAATAAGAGAAATAGGACAGTAAGAAGGGGGTTTGTGAGGTTTGAGAAAAAGGAGGATATTTGCCTTACCCCAAGACTCGGGGAAGGCACCGGTATAGAGAATGAAGGTGTAAATAGAACTGAGAAGGGCAAAAAGAGAAGAAGGGGCTTCTTGGATGTGGCGATAGGTGATACGGTCGGAGCCGGGTGAGGTATTTTTACGATGTTTAAGGAACTGTCGGATTTCCTGAGGGGTAATGGGGGAATTAAGAGGATGATTATGGTCAACTTAGGCAAAATGTAAGAAGGAGGGTTGGAGTTCTGGTAGGTCAGAGCGGGCATAGCTGTTAATGGTGGGTTCGCCAGGGTGGACAAAATTAGGGTTAGTGGGAGGGGAGCAGACTCGGGAGTAATAGTCCGCAAATAAGTCAGCTTTACGATTACCATACCTCCTCGAGCTGCTAAGGTGACCAGTCACTACTCTTCTAACATAAGAGGTGAGCGGTCTTAGACTCTTATTTTTGGTCACTCTATTTTCAAGGTACTGATTACATCCCTTTTTTTTTTCTCTTTCCATTTTTCAGACTTCAATTCATGCTCATTGCATTCTTATTTTCTCCATCTATGACTTTGAACTCCCAGTAGAAATGAGGACACCTGTTTTCAGCTTTAACAAAACTTTTTTTCCTATTTGCTTTACGTCGCACCGACACAGATAGGTCTTATGGCGACAATAGAACAGGAAGGGCGTAGGAATGGGAAGGAAGCGGCTGTGGCCTTAATTAAGGTACAGCCCCAGCATTTGCCTGGTGTGAAAATGGGAAAGCACGGAAAGCCACCTTCAGGACTGCCAACAGTAGGATTCAAACCCACTATCTCCCGGATGCAAGCTCACAGCTGCGCGCCCATAACTGCACGGCCAAATCACCCGTTAAACCATTATTTTAAAGGAACTGGATATTTGCCACTACATATACGCAGCTTCAGGTGTGATCAATTCTAGTGAAGTGTCAACTACAGTAACTGATTTCTCATACCCGACTCTTGTGTCTTTACAATAGAATGAGATTTAACCAGTACCTATTCCAATTACCTTCTTCATTCCATTGAACATAAAAAATAATCATTTTTATGCATAAACATTCTTATTGACTGATAGCAATATGATAACCTATAAGATTTTAATTACTCTACTACCAGCTCTATGTTGTACTATGATGTTTTAACTTCTGTCAACACAATTGTGTGTTTTTTCCTCTTAGCCATGTCGAACATTGTTAGAAGTTTTCACACTAGTTTTAAGACATTGATTTTCATGATGTAAACGTCGAATCTTAGGGTACCATATACTTTAAGGTCACAAGGTTCGGGGCCCTGACCTAACTTTAGGTTAAAATTTATTTTGGCTGATGATGCTTATGACAGTTAAGCGAAACATGTCCCAACTTACAACACCAGTTGTAATGTTTATATCCCAAATATAAGGAAAGATATTGGAAAGGTGGTATAAATTATTATTTCTTATTCTAATGTGTATAATCTGATGTCCAATATGGTCTACAATGAGATTTATTACTTGTAAGTGGTATGTTGAAAACTGTCAGTAAACAGAAGGCAAGTTGCTTTATGTCGCACCAACACAGATAGGTCTTATGGCGACGATGGGACAGGAAGGGGCTAGGAGTGGGAAGGAAGCGGTCGTGGCCTTAATTAAGGTACAGCCCCAGTATTTGCCTGGTGTGAAAATGGGAAACCACGGAAAACCATCTTCAGGGCTGCCGACAGTGGGGTTCGAACCCACTATCTCCCGAATACTGGACACTGGCAAGCGGTGCATTTAAGGTAGGAAATATCATAATACGAAGATTAATTTGGAATTCAAGATGACAAATTGGGGAAGAGGAATTAGTTATTGGAATAATTTATCCAGGAAATTTTTCCATTATTTCCAAGTTCTTTGAAATTATTTAAGAAAAGACAAAGTAAACAATTCATAGGAAATTTTGCACCTGGGTAACAGCCCTAAGTTCAGATAATGTTTTATTTAACCTTAGAACCTCTGAACAAAAGAGACGACTCTAACAGTTCAGCAAGAGAGGATTTCCACTCAAAATTGAAGTTGTGATTTATAAATGAAATATAATAATTTTTCAAAGTGGGATGATTTGGAATCCCTCATAAAATCTTATGGACAGCAGGACATAACTGACTAAAGGAGAACAGTACCATCTCCTGGTCACATTATATTAAACTCATATGTTATTGTTGGAGTCATTGGTCCATATACTGGTTTGATGCATCCTCCATGCCACCCTATCCTGTGCTAATCTGTTTGCTTAAATGTAACTGATTTGATTTGATTGATCGATTCTTTATTTTTTCTCAGATCCGCATAGTATGTATATGATCCATTAATGGAGGGAAAAAATAACAAGTCTGACCTAGACCAGCTCACAAAAAGTAAAGGAAAAGAATGCCACCAGATAGGCAAACACATGAACAAAACATAAATAATAATGATGATAATAATAGTAGTATCAATAATAATAATAATATGGCAATGAGGCAGGATAAACACTGTCGCCTGACCCGAGATCAACCCTTATTGGGGGTCTGTTGCCCATGGTATACGACATTATGGCAGTATGATAATAAGAAACTAAAATAATGACATATTACTGTGTGGAGTACAATAGTGTCGGCAGGCAGCATCTGCAATTAAACAAAGTGTATATCACTTCCGGCCGGGTTTGCAACTCAGCGCAATCCTTCCTGAACACTGACCTCTCTGTTGCTCTACTTAAGTTGCAAACCTAGCTTATATGTTACATCCACTGTTGTACCGGTGTGCAATTATTTTCCTTACGTTTCATTACTATTGTCCACTGTTCAACTCTATTATCTCGCTACACCTATTATCTTTAAAATTTTAGACAACTCTCCACATTAAATGAAACCATCTCTCTTGCCATTCCGTACGTTACCAACCAGACATCACTATCTCCCTATTCATCCTTAACTCATCACAATTTTTACATTCACTCTACTACCTTATTCACTAACAATTAACTTGTTTCCGTGGTTTCCCATTTTCACACCAGGCAAATGCTGGGGCTGTACCTTAATTAAGGCCACGGCCGCTTCCTTCCAACTCCTAGGCCTTTCCTATCCCATCGTCGCCATAAGACCTATCTGTGTCGGTGCGACGTAAAGCCCCTAGCAAAAAAAAAAACAATTAACTTAGACCATAAGCTCATATACCATCCATCTCTTACAAATACCCGACTCATCTTAATTACAGCCTTCCAATACCGTCTAATGACACCACTTAATATACACACTTCACTGCCTACTAATTTAACTACTTAATCGCTCTTGTCTCAGTTACAAATAACACACACACTTCACTATTCTCCTGTGCTTAAATAATTTACTATTCTTCTTGTCACTACACCTTCGTCCAATTTGCTCTTCTTACCCCATATCTCTTTTAGGCTCTCCCTTTCACCAAGGCACCTTTTGCTTCTGCTTCCTCCCTCCAAGCCGTATTTTCACTTCGTTTATGTGCACTTGTCACATCCTGTGGTCCCCCCCCCACATTCACTCCCTGTATCTTCCTTTCTTCTCTCACACGGGCCTCAGTCCTCAGCTCCTTAACTAATGTCCTGGTCTCCCTCCTCATCTTGATTGCTGCTTCCCTGGCTCCTTCTATGATCGATTCAAAGATAACGTGCACGCCTTCCTCTGCCCTGCTAATTTCTTCTTGCTGCAAGCTCTGTTCCAATGCCCTATTTTCCTTGGTTTTTTTCTTTATCCCCATGCCCGTCTTCACCAACTTGCCTTTCTTCCACTCTCTTCCCAATTACCACTTCGTTCTTCATATTCTCTTCCATTTCCTGTGATTTTGTCACTGTCCAAAATCTGGTCCATTGTCTATTTGTTACCACTAATTGTTGATCCTTAATGTAGGCTCTTAACCCTTACCTTCTAGCCCTGACCAAATGTTTCTTCAGAGTGTTTATATTCTTAATCCCTTCTCTTCCCATGTCTCTTTTAATCCAAATTTTTGTACTCCATATATTGTCCACTCCTTTTATCACTATTTCCACCATCAGGGTGGAAAACAACTTCACTTTTATCGGCCTATTCACCCGTGCTTTACCTATCCTTTCGACATCGTCAATATCAACTTCACTAAAGTTAATTTTCATCATTTTTTGGATGTCTTCCACAGCTTTGTAGGTTGTCAACACTTTGTCCTCTCCTATTTCTTCCGGCACTCCATATATAAATAAGCATTTCTTCCTGCGTTCTTGGCTACTGTCTTCTATTTCTGCCTTCAGCTTCACCACCTCTTCCTCCATCTCCCTTATTTTTACCTTGAGGGGTATAATTTCTCTCTCATTGATTTCCACTTTGTTTATTGTTTCGTCTGATTTTTCCTGTATCCAATGCCTCATATTTTCAAATTCTTTCACTTGTTCCTTCATCATATTTTTAATCTGCTCAAACGGGCATACTTCTTCCACCATTCTTCTTATGACCTCCATGTCTTCCCAGTTTACGTTGCCACTGGAAGTCAGGCCGGGGTTTACTTCCACACCCCCTATAACTAGCAGTACCATAATCACCGCTGCCACCAGTATCGTCTCACCCATCATTCTTGTTTCCACTTTACCTCCTTCATTCCTGGCTGTTTCCTTCTTCCATCTCCCCTTCCATCTTCCAATGACTACCCGATATTGATCCACACCAATCATCTTCCTCTTACTCCCATCTTACTTTTCCACTCACCGCTCGCACTCCACTCCCGCTCTACCGGCACACTCCACTCAGCATGTTTGCTCCCGATCACTGACTAGGTTAGACTCCTTATATGTAACTACTACATCCTACATCTGCTCTAATTTGCTTGTCATATTCATACCTTAGTGTACCCCTACTGTTCTTACCATCTACACCTCCCTTTAAACCAACTGAACAAGTCCTGGGTGTCCTAAGATATGTCTGTAGATCTTGTCAAATTCAGCCAAATCAGTCTCCTCTGACCAATTCATTTACTACCTCATCTTCAGCATTCTTCTATAACAGTATAGTACATTCAACTTCCATTATCCTTCTTTCTGAGCTAGTTATCACCCATGTTTCATATCCATACAATGCCACACTCCTGAAGAATGTCCTCAAAAACATCTTTCTAATTCCTATATCAATAATCAAAGTGAGCAAATTTCTTTCCTTTTTTTTAAAGAAAGACCTCACTTGATTGTGCTAGTCTGCATTTTATGTCTTCCTTACTTCTGCCATCATTAGTTATTTTACTACCAAAGTACTTCCTTTAAAATTGAATTCCCTAATCTAATATTTCCTGCATCACCTGACTTTGTCTGACTGCACTTCAATACTTTTGTTATGGATTTATTTATTTTCATCCTGTACTCCTTCCCCAAGACTCTGTCCATACCATTAAGCAATTTTTCCAGATCTTCTGCAGCCTCAGATTAAAAAAAAAAGATCATTGGCAAATCTCAAGAGGGTTTTGATTTCCTCTCCTTGGATCATGATTCCCTTTTCAAATTCCTCTTTGATTTCAAATCAAATCAAATCAAATCAAATCAAATCAAATCAAATCAAATCAAAATCTCTTTATTTGCAAATCAGGTGTCTACCTCGGTGGCAAATGGTACACTAAAATACATTATTGTCAAGCACTAAATTTTAAATTAACAGGAGACGAAGAAAATTTTCCTAGAATACAATATTATACAATTTACGCTAATAATTTTTTCTATTAAACACACACATCATCCTTAATAAATTTATATTGTTTACAAAATTCTACTTATAATATCTTACAAACTTAGTCAACTCATATACAGTACGGTATGTGAAATTACGTCTAATAATACTATACAACTGGTATAAGATTAAAATTAACATTGAATTTATTTACATTCTACCCATTTTGGAACCTAAGTAGCATAACGACCTGCTGCGTCCTAACCAGAGCCCCTTTTGCCACCACTTTTCAGAGTTCCTGAAGGGCCTTCACAGCTACCGTAGCGGTCCCAGGGCCCTCGAAGTCCCCTCTGTACTTCACCCCTACAGGCAGTCCCCTACTTGGGCTGTCCAAACTCCTTAGACCAGGGGATGGAATTAATTTAATCACACACATTTATTATTTACAATATCCTGCACTGGTCGAATGCCCTCTAACATTTCATTTATTTTCTCTGTTGTTGTTTATTCTCTTCTTGAATATCTGTACAGATTTTGGAAAAGGATCAAACACTACCCCTGGTAAACTGTTCCACTCCTTCACGCCCTTCCCAATGAAAGAAAATTTACCCCTATCGCTTCTGCTAAAATTCCTTCTAATTTTGTACTTGTGGTCAGTTCTACCAATATAATTATTTTCCAACCGAAGCCTCTCACGGATATCTCCCCATGCTTCTTCTCCTGTATAGGCTCTATATAATCCTATAAGTCTACTTTTCTCCCTTCTCTTACTTAAAGTTTCCCACCCAAGTTCCTTTAACATTTCTGATACACTACTCTTTCTCCTGAAATCCCCTGTTACAAACCTTGCTGCTTTCCTCTGCACACCATCTAGTTCTTTTATTAGGTATTCTTGGTGAGGATCCCAAACACTGTTTGCATATTCCAATAATGGACGAACCATACTTAAGTAACTTTTTTCTTTTAATTCTTTGTTGCATCCTTTAAGTAGCCTCATTATGACATGTAACGATCTGTATGCTTTCCCAACAACGTCATCAACATGACCCTTCCAGTGCAAATTACTTTCAAATCTCACACCTAAGTATTTGCACTTGCCATCTTTTGGGATAACTACCTCATCCAAAGTATATTCAAATTCAGTTTTAAAGCTCCTGTTTGTAAATGTTGTAACAGTTGATTTGCCTCCATTAATCTTCATATTATTTTCTTCAACCCATTCTTGGATACTGTCAAGGTCCCTTTGTAAGTCTGAACAATCCTCAATGTTATTTATTTCCCTGTAAACAATTATATCATCTGCATACAATCTTATTTTTGATGTTATATTGTTCCCTAAGTCATTTGCGTATATTAAGAAAAGTAACGGACCGATTATACTACCCTGTGCAATTCCCTTCCAGACTTTCTCTTCCTGTGATATATTATTTCCTACTTTGACTTTCTGAACCCTTGAATTTAGAAATGTTCTTATCCAACGTATAACCCTTACGTCCAATCCTATTTCCTCCAATTTCTTTAATAATATTCCATGTTCCACTCTATCAAAGGCTTTGGAAAGATCTATGGCTATGCAATCTAACTGGCCTCCTGAATCTAACTGATCTGATATGTCCTGCTGAAATCCCACCAGTTGTGCCTCACAAGAAAATTTCTTTCTAAATCCATACTGGCTCCTCATGAACCAATTTTTATCATCACATATCCCTCTGATGTACTTTGCTATTAAACTCTCCAGTATTTTACAAACTATACTGGTCAGGCTGATTGGTCTGTAGTTCTCTGGTTTCCTTTTATCACCCTTTCCTTTATAAATTGGTATTATTATAGATTCCTTCCATTCCTTTGGTATCACACTATTATTTATGACATAGACAAAGAGAAATTTTAAATAAGGCACTATATACCACCCCATTGTCTTTAATACCTCCCCAGTAATTTGATCACTTCCTGCTGCTTTTCCTTGCTGAAGCAGTTGGATTTCTCTGAAAATATCTTAATTTGTGAATGAGAAGCTTCTTGTTTCCCTCTGTGTCTCTCCCTCTCTATCTTCTGTTACGGTTTCCAAGTCCTGACAATCTTTTACTGAATCTCGGAATTCCCTACTAAAGAGGTTTGCTTTCTCAGTATCTGTTAAATAGTGTTCACCCCCTTCTCCCACCATTGTAGGAATTTGGATTCCTTTTCCTTTTTGATTCCTAATATATGAATACAGCTTTTTCCATTTCCCTTTGTGGTCATTACCCTCTTGAAGAATGCCATTCATATAATTCTCTTTTGCTTCCTTTTTCACTCTATTCAGTTCTCTCATTAGTTGTTTTCTAGTTTCTCTATTCTCCCTACCTTCTTTGATTTTCCTGTTTACTATTCTACATTTTCTTTTTAATTTTCTTATTTCCCTTGTGTAATAAACAGGGTCTGAGGTCATTTTACCCTTCTTAACAGGTACAAATCTCTTCTCTCCTTCCCAAATGATTCCTTTAAATTTAGCCCAAAGTGTATCCACATTATTCCCTTCACTTATCCAACAACTGAATTGTGATTTAAGGTAAGTCCCAAATTCATCAACTTTAGTTTTTCTGTATAATTTCTTGTCTTTTGTGACCCTCTTCTTAAACATTTTTGGTACGAGTCCTACATCCATTATTACAGCCTTATGGTCACCTATTCCTTCAATTACCTCAGTTTTATCAACAATTTCCCATGGTTTAACCAAGAATACATCTAGCAAGTTATTGAGACGAGTTGGTTCTTGTACTTGATCGCCTCTTCTAAATAACCATTGAAAAAAAAAAAAAAAAAAAAGAGGTGGGGGGAACTGCACCCTTGCCTCAATCCTTTCTAGATTGTTGCTTCTTTTTCAAAGCCCTTGATTCTTATCACTGCAGACTAATTCTTATACCGATTATAGATAATTCATCCTTCTCAGTATCTGATCTTGTTCACCTTCAGAATCTCAAATAGCTTGGTCCAATCAACATTATTGAATGCTTTTTCTAGATCTACAAATGCCATGTACAAGGGCTTGTCCTTAACAAAGTCCACTAAGATCACGCGTAAAATCAGGATTGCTTTGTGTCTTCCTACATTTCGCCTGAAGTCAAATTTATCTTCTCTCAACTCAGTTTCAAACTGTCTTTCCATTCTTCTGTAAATAATACATGTTGACATTTTACAGCCATGAGATACTAAACTAATGACTCGGTCAGTAGTTTCCACACTTGCCAGCACTGGCTTTCTTGGGAATAGGTATCACAACATTTTGCCTAAAATCAGATATTACTTCTGCTGTATCATACAGCTTACACACTAAATGGAATAACCTCACCATGCTGGTTTATCCTAAGGTAGTCAGTAATTCTGAGGGAAAGCCATCAATTCCAGGTGCCATGTTCCTATTTCCTCTCTCTCAAAGCTCTGTCAAATTCTGACCTCAAAATTGGGTCTCTCATTTCATCAGCATCAACAGCCTCTTCTTCCATAACCATATCATCTACTTCTTTACCTTGATACAACTGTTTGAATATGTTCCTGCCATTATTTCTGCCTTGTCTTCTTTCCCTAGAAGTAGTCTTCCATCTGAACTGTTAATATTCATACACCGATTTTTCCTCTATGCAAATGTTTCCTTGATTTTCCTGTACTATGTATCTACCTTTCCTAGGACCACACAACCTTCAACAATCCTGCACTTCTCTTTCAGATATTCTTCCTTATATCTCCTGAACTTTCTATCCACTTCATTTTTTAATCGCCTGTTTTCGTTTCTACCCTGTATTTTCATTGCTCACCAATCAGGTCTTGTATCTCCTGAGCTATGCATTGATTCTTAGTTGAGTTTACCTTTTTCCTAAATTTTCTTCAGCAGCTCTACTGACCTCATTTCTTTCAACTGTCCATTCTTCCTCTCTTATGTATCCTTCAGTCTTTTCATTTAGTCCTTGTGCAACATGTCCCTTGAAACAATCCCTCGCACTCTTTTCTTTTAATTGTCTAGATCCAATCTCCTTCCGTATCTTCCTTTCTTCAATTTTTTTCAACTTCAGATGGCATTTCATGACCAGCAAGTTGTGGTCAGAGTCCACGTCTTGCTCCTGTGAAGGTCTTGCAATCCGACACCTGGTTTCTGGATCTTTGCCTAATCATAATGAAGTCTATTTGATACCTACTAGTGTCTATATGTCTTATCGATGTATACAGCCATCATTTATGGTGTTTGAACCAAGTATTAGCGAGGACCAAATTATGATCTGTGCAGAATGGAACCAGCTTACTTCTTCTTTCATTACTTTCTCCCAATCCAAATTCTCCTTCTGCATTACATTCTCTTCCTTGGCCTACCACTACATTCCACTCTCCCATCACAATTAGATTCTTGTCACATTTTACATATCGCACTAAATATTCTATCTCTTCATATATTCGTTCAGTTTCTTCATCATCCACTGAACTAGTAGCCATGAGATATACACCTACACTATTGTGGTGGGCATTGGCTTGGTGTGTATCTTGACAATACTCCTTTCGCTATGCTGCTCATAGTAGCCAACCTGCTGCCCTATTTTCCTATTCATTATTAAACCAGCTCCTGCATTTCCCCTGTTCGATTTTGTGTTGATAATTCTGTAGTCACCTGACCAAAAATTCTGCTCTTCCTGCCAACGTACTTAACTACAACTCACTCCAGTCTATCCATCTCCCTCCTCAGATTCTTTAACCCACCACAACGATTCAAAGTTCTAACATTCCACGCTCCAACTCGCAGAATGTCAGTATCCATCTTCCTGATGATTGCCTCATCTCATGTAATCCCCACCCGGAGATTCGAATGGGGGACTATTTTACCTCCGAAGCATTTTACCCGGGAAGAAGCCATCATTAGTATATCATTCATATAGAGAGAGCTGCATGTCCTCGGTAGTTAGTTATGGCTGTAGTTTCCCATTGCTGTCAGTCATGTAGCAGTATCAACACAGCTAAACCATGTTAAGTATTATTACAAGGTCATACCAATCAATAATTTAGACTGCTGCCCTTGCAACTTCTGAAATACTGATACCCCCCTTTCAATGAACCATTTGTTAGTCCGGTCTCTTGACAGTTACCTATCCGATATGGTTACGCCTGTGGTTCGGCATCTGCTTCACTGGGATGCACCCGCCTCTCCACCATGGTAAGGTCACATAATGAAAACTGGTAACTATTTTAAGGAGGAGGAAAAGAAAAAAAATGAACTGCAACAAAACTTATGCATGGAATATGCAGCTTATTTATTGGAGATCTTTACAATATACATGATATAGTTGGTAATACCAAGAAAACTGTTCTTTTAATTGTCTTCTGGATATTCCACCCCTAATTGTTTCCTCAGTGTATCTTCAAGTTCTGCCAACAGTAGACTCTCCTGATGAGTTATCTTTGGACTTTCCAGCAAGCCTGAAACAAATGCAGGAAATTATTAATATTCTCCTGTAGTGTTGCTTTTAGGGGTAGGTGGATATTAACAAAAGATTCAAGGAATAATACTAATTCAAGGTTATAAGCTTGGGGGGAGGGGAAGAGGGGAATTAATTTTTTTGCCAAGATGACAGACAGCTTAGTTTCAGAAATAAACTACTGTTTCAAGACTGTTATTATCCAGGTAGAAGCAATGACAATTAACTTTCTTTTTTCACATTTATGCATCCTCTTGGTTTCATAAGTATGAAGAACAGAGCTGATATTTCAACTATCCCTCATAGGAGCAAAACGTCAACTCAGATTCATTTCACAAGTAATGGAAAGAAATGATAAATTAAGTCATACTGTATTTACTCCTATATCGGCTACATTTTTTATACAATAATAATTAAACCTATGTTGTAATGGTCCACCTTTTCAATACTATATTATGCAAAGTTTACATTACATTTTTAATTTAGGAACTAGTTTCGGCCTTGGCTGGCCATCGTCAGGCTTAATACAAAACTGTACAAAACATCTAATGACTAAAACAAATGTATAAACATACACAAATGATGTTAAAAGGTATTAAAAGCATCTGGGATGAACTATGTGCACAGCATGTAAAATATATGATGGAATGCCTCATGAAGCACACAACAAGAGGACACGCACCACATGCTGCAACGTAAGATTACTTCCTGGACACCACATTGAATTGCATATCTCTACCAGCTGCAATTTAAGAACGTGCCAGTTATTTAATCATATCTTCATGTGCCATCCTTGATTCAACCATTGACAATTTCAAACAGAGGAACTTTTCAGCATTTTTCATGATATTGGAACAAGATGCACTAATGAAACATTTTAACATGATGCAATGAATCTAAGGATTTTAGAGCCTTATTTTAATTGCATAATATATTTTATGCTTGATGATGCCAAAATATAAATATTATATGCCAGAAAACTGAATCTTAATGATATAGTTCAAGTTTCATTATGACACAGATTCTCCACCAGAGTTCAGATTTTCATTATGATACAACTGTTTACCAATTAGGTAAGGGCAGCAAAATCAAACATGTCAGACACACATATTAACATCACTGCACCTTCTACTTCCAGTATTCTACAACCACGCAGCACATTCCCGCAAATTCACTTCACCAACTGTACAATAAACAATTTGTATTTGAAATAAAGCTAGGTTATGATAACCTTTTATCAATGTTTATGTTTCAAACCTTTGAAAACATATGACAATGTCAAGGTCTTTGATCCACTCAAGGAAAAAATCAATAACCCAGCACATGCACTCTGCGCTCAACTGTCAAGCCACATCTTGACAGAAATGTATGAATATTTAAAAAATAGTCTGGCTCCATGGCTAAATGGTTAGCGTGCTGGCCTTTGGCCACAGGGGTCCCGGGTTCGATTCTCGGAAGGGTCGGGAATTTTAACCATCATTGGTTAATTTCTCTGGCATAGGGGGTGGGTGTATGTGTTGTCTTCACCATCATTTCATCCTCATCACGACTCGCAGGTCGCCTACGGGAGTCAAATCGAAAGACCTGCACCTGGCGAGCCGAACATGTCCTCGACACTCCCAGTACTAAAAGCCATATGCCATTTCATTTAAAAAATAGAGTTATGATTATCGTTGAGCATAAACATTCATATGAAACTCGCCCATAATGGTAATTAAGACACTAGTATGGAAATTATAAAACTCGCTTCTCTCATTTTATAAACATACTCGTTTCTTAATTATTGCCATTGTAACATTGTTGTATAATGTACTATTACGTGTTGTGTATATAGTTCATCCCAGATGCTTTTAACACCTTTTAACATTATTTGTGTATATTTATACATTTGTTTTAGTCATTAGCTGTGTTTGTACAGTTTTGTATTACGGCTGACGATGGCCAGCCAAGACTGAAACTAGTTCCTAAATTAAAAATGTAATGTAAATATTGCATAATATAGTACTGAAAAGGTGGACCATTACGACATAAGTTTAGTTATTATTGCGATCACAATTCAATACGGATCAAAACCATAAAGTTTATATCCACATTTTTTATGCCAATTTTAAGATCCCAAAAAAGGGAGGTGTGGCTATTATGCAGAAAATCCTCAAACAAAGTTTTTAATATTATTTGCTTTACGTTCTACTAGCTACTTTTATGGTTTTGGAGATGCTGAGGTTCCAGAATTTAGTCCCACAGGAGTTCTTTTACATGCCAGTAAATCTACCGACACAAAGCTGACATATTTGAGCACCTTCAAATACCACCGGACTGAATCAGGCTTGAACCTGCCAAGTTGGGGTCAGAAGACCAGCGCTTCAACCATCTGAGCCACTCAGCCCGGTGACAAATTTGTTAAAAGACCTGGAGACATATCAGTAGCCACTGAAACTATTATTGGAGAGGTATTTATATAATAACAAAGAGATGCCGTGCTATTGTCAGTACGACTTTTGACTAGTACAACTTTATAACAGGGGCTGAGACCGGTACATCCACGTTCAAATTAAGCAAGGTAAATATTGAACAAAAACATAATTTAAAATGAGCAATGATTACAGTACAACTTCGCTGAAGGCCGTAATGGAATTTAATGGTCTATTGCTCCGTATGATGATGTCAGACTGGTAGCAGACCGTAATGCTGCCGCTTTTTAAAATACATGCTTTGGAAATATTTATTGCAACGCTCCATCTTTGCACTGTAGACATTAAACAGTGGATAATGAAGGGGTAACACTTATATACTTTCAAGATCTTAATGAAATATGAATGCAGCACTGATCCATAGACCTTTTTATAATCAATGTAGCCCGTGCATATTTTTTTCCTGTCATAACCAAATTTACAATAATCGAATCAATTACTACCTGATATTTACAGCCCAGAGTCTTCCTTTGACATCATTTTTGTTCCTCGGAGTATTCCTTTCTTTTCACAATGCCTACAGACACGCTCTGCAATTATTTCCATGATAAGTTTTTAAATTCAGACAGACAGGTAATGGGTCTGTATTTGGAAGGGTCCCTCAATTCTTAGCAGCAGCAGCAGCAGCAGATTCACCCAGTATTGGAAGATGTTAAGCAAATAACTCAATCATTTCTTCTGTGGGTTGTTCTTGTTTTTCCAATACTTTTTCATTCTTTCTGAGAGGGCTTGTTTACGTTCTGCCGACCATTTTGGTCTGTACTGTTTTTGTTGTGGTTGCTCTGATGTAACTTCCCAGTTGTTTACTTTGTGTCTAAAGATGTCTCTTCCTAGGATGTCTGTTGAACATATGTTTGCATTTTTGAGGTCCTTTCGAAGTTCATTAAGCCAGGGTGTTGAGTTCTTAAGCGAGGTTACATAATCTATTATCCTTTTTGTCAATTGATTTTATGGTAATCTAGTCAGATGGCCAAAGAATTTCATTCGTCTTTTCCTAATGTCAATTTCAATGTTTGGGAGCTTTTCTGTTGTTTTGATTGATTGTAACCTGTAACCTTCTTGGGTGTTTCTTGCTCCTAAGATTTTCCTAATGATCTTCCTCTCTTCCTTTTGGATTTCTTCAAGTTCTTGCTTTCTGTTGAGTGCCAATGTTTCACTTGCGTAAAAGACTGTTGGTTTTATGACTGTGTTGTAATGCCAAATTTTTGTATGTCTTGACATTGATTTTTTGTTGTAGATTTTTTGGACTAACCCTAATGCTCTTTTAATTTTTTGGAGACGAGTTTGTTGTGAGATCTTTTCAAGGCCTGTCGGTTTGATAAATTCTCTGAGGTATTTAAAGTAAGGGACTCTGTCAATTGTACCATATTTTGTTCTCAGGCTCTTGATATCAGTCTTTGATCAAAAGAATTTAGTTTTCTTGAATGATACCTGTAGTCCAACCTTTTCTGCATGTTCTTTAAGTATCTCGAGCCGTTTAACAGCGGTCTCCTCATCCTCTGTTAGTATCACCAGATCATCTGCAAAAGTGAGGTACCTATGGTATGTAGAGGTTATCTTTGGGAAAGCCCAGTCGGACTGGCTTCCAAAACTCACATTTCTTGAGTTCCTTCTCCCATTCTTCCATAACCTTATCCAGGACGACGTTGAACAGAATAGG
This sequence comes from Anabrus simplex, assembly GCF_040414725.1. NCBI lineage: Eukaryota > Metazoa > Arthropoda > Insecta > Orthoptera > Tettigoniidae > Anabrus > Anabrus simplex. The sequence goes on along the minus strand of NC_090268.1, from coordinate 377,527,062 downwards.
AGAGAGTTCATCACCTTGTCTCACGCCTGTTTGAATGTCGAAGGGTTCTGAGATTTCCCCCATAAATTTCACTTTAGATTTCGTATCAGCCAGTGTTTTATAGGTTCTCGAGTTTTGGAATCTAGTCATCTCTCTTCTAGAATTTGGAACAGTGAGGGCCTGTCGGTCGAATCATAAGCCTTTTTGAAATCCACAAATATGTATATGAGGGGTTTTTTTAGTATGGTTTTGAGGTTATAAATTTGTTTGGGGCATGACCTATTTGGTCTGAATCCTGCTATATTTTCAGCTAATTTGGCTTCTAACTGCTTTTTTTGTGTTCTTTGCAAGAGACATGCTGATAAAATTTTGTATGTGACAGTTACAAGAGAAATCCCTCTATAATTATTTACATCTGATTTGTCACCTTTTTTATGTAATGGATGGATTAGAGCAATCTTCCAATCATCCAGGAGCTTTTCAGTTTGCCAAATGTTTTGAATTATTTGTGTAATTTCTTTGAGTGAATTTGGGCCTAAATTTTTCAAATGTTCAGCAACAATTCCATCCTCCTCTGAAGCTTTACTTTTTTTAAGTTACTTGATGTGTGAATAAATTTCTACTTGTGTTGGTGGTGACAAATTTTCTAGTGTGATTTCTGGCTATATTTTCAGGAATATCTCTGTAGGTTCCGGACAATTTAAAAGCTGTGAAAAATACGTGGCTAGTTCCTGGCAATTTTCTTTATTTGTTAAGGCCAATTTACCATCTTGTTTCTGAAAGCAAAGGTTCTGTGGAGTAAACCCTTTAATTTGGTTTACGAAGGTCTTGTAAAAATCATGTGTGTGTTGTAATTTTTGAAATCATCTTCAATTGACCTCAGTTGATCGTTGTCGTATTTCCATCTATTTTGTCTTAGAATCTTAGATGCTTGTTTTCAAACTTCAAAAAAATCTGTGTTTCTTCTGATTTGTTACAATTGTAGTTTTGAAATACCTTTTTCCTTTCTTCTAGTGCGCTCTCACATTCTTGATTCCACCAAGGGTGTTTTGGTTTCTTGTGAAGAGGGATGATCTTTTGCCATTTTGATGATCTTAGAAATTCCCCCCAATTTTCTGCAGGTTGTTCTTCCCATTCTTTTGTTATTTTGGAGTCTTTGATTTTGTGTAGATTAAATTTTGGGATCACCAGTGTTTTCGTTTGAATTTTCTTTTGGGTATGAATTTAATTTTGATCCTGGTTAAATAATGATCTGAATCAATGTTAGTACCTCTGCACACTTGCACATCGTGAATTTCCTTTTGGTAATCATACGATATTGCCACATGATCAATCTAAAATTCTCCTAAATGGTGGATGGGTGATCACCACGTCTTTTGTTTTTTGGGATTTTTCTGGAGTGAAGTTGACATAATTTTCAAGTTGTTTTGTTGGCACAACCCAATGAGACATGTGCCATTCTTACTGGTGAACCTGTGTACTGGATAGTCTCCCACTGTCTTCTCGTATTTGCGTTCCTGCCAATTTGTGCAATGAAATTACCGAGTAGAATTTTCACATCATCTTTTGAAATTCTGGCCATCTTTGTTTCAAGTTCTTCCCAGAATCTTTCCATTTTTTGGGCTCTTTTTTTATTGTCATCATTTGTTGGTGCATGGACATTAATAAAGGTGTAGCTTTTGTTGGTGTGTTTGATTCTTAAAGTCATAAGTCTATTGTTGATGGGTTTCACCTCTTTTAGGGATTCTAAAACTTTTTTGTCTACAATGAAGGCCATGCCAAATAGTGCTGCTCCTTTGCCAATTTTCTTGTTTGTTCCACTTTTAAAGATTCTGTAATTATTGTAGTCTATCATTTCTGAATCTGTGAAACGTGTTTCTTTCAGGGCCAGAATTTGGATTTTCTGCTTCTTAAGTTCTGTTGTGCGACTGTATAGTTTTCCTGTTTGAATCAGTGTCTGAATGCTGAAAGTGCCAATGTAAGTGTGTGTTTTCCCTGGAAGTTTACCAGAGCACTCTGAACTGCTCTCTCGTAGAAATCCATGCTCCCCAGAATCCGAATACTTGGTTGCCACTTTAGCATGGGGTAATGTTGTCTTTACTTATATGAGTCATGATTGCTTGTAATCAATCTTCTAGCTTTCACTAGTGGTGTAGAACCAGGGATTGTTAGTTCCTGGAACATGTTTACAGCCGCACCTCGGGTGAAAAGACACTGACCACTTTGCTACTTGCTACAAGTCAGACGCGAACTGGTTGTGAATCGGTTCTTCCGCCCTCTGTGCCATTGGGATATACCCTCTTCTGTCATCAAGGCCATTGACCATTTTTCTCTTTACCTCAGGTGATCCGAGAGTGCTTATTTGACTAAGTCTTATTCACGCCTGTCCTGCATATCTACAGGAACTTCCCTTATCAGCCACTGGGACGCGCCATGTTGGGATTGAGGTGCCCCCACCCCAGTGTCTCATGCAGGGTTGTGTTTAGTTCTTACTCAGTTCGGAGCTAAACCCCCATGTAAACTAACTCTCTGGGTATTATTATTATTATTATTATTATTATTATTATTATTATTATTATTATTATTATTATTATTCCTACTCAGCAGAATAATTCAAAACAGGTAAATGTCTTATTTAAATTTTTATTCCTATTCCTGGCACTTTTCCCAATTTATTGGTATGGCATCTGATGTTGATCTGGCCCAGTTTTATAAGCAGATGCCCTTGCTGATGCCAAGTCTATGCAGAGGGATGTATTCACTAGTGCATGTTTCTGCGGTGGTTGAATGTTGCTGAAGATATATGTATTAAGACAAACTCAAACACCTTGAGCCAGATGAATTAGCCTGGCCAGAAAACAAACCCATAACCCTCTGAACTGAGTACACTGACCACTTTTTCAAGGAGCTGGACTTCTACTTAAAATTATAATACTGGAAGTTCATAAAATTCTGTTAAAAAATTACATTCATGAATGCCTAGTGGTCTCAGTATTGACATTTGAACTGTCTCAAGTATGAAATAATATATTTACTTCAGCATAAATAATTTGTAAGAAATAATTACCTTCCTTAAGGCATCTTCGAACTTCCATAGCCTCATAACGTAGCCCTGCACTGTTTGTAAAGTTGAATGGTAAAGCTGCTGTTGGCAGGATGAATTCACTTGTTTTATCAGGAAGAGAAACTTGAGTTGGACACCAGAATGGATTGGGAACCTGTCAAAAAATAAGAAACATTATAGCAAATGTATATATTAAAAATAGGAACACTAATTCTATTTTCCATAGTATCACATAAAATATTCACTTCATGAGACTATCAATCAATCACCACTGATCTGCATTTAGAGTAGTCGCCCAGGTGGCAAATTCCTTGTCTGTTGTTTACCTAGTCTTTTCTTAAATAATTTCAAAGAAATAGGAAATTTATTGAACATCTAAACTATTCCAATCCCAAACTCCTCTTCATCATCATCATCATCATCATCATCACCACCACCACCACCACCACCACCACCACCACCACTATCATTTTACAGCTCCAGTTTCCCGGGTGCTGGTGGCGAGCCTCTTCCACTCTGTCTTATTGAGATGTGTTCTGTTCTTAATATGTCCTTCCCCGATCTGCATGTCCATCTTTACAATGTCGTCCAGTGGGTTCTTGGTCTTCCCACCATCCGTTTTCCTGCCACATGTCTCTCCAAGTTAACATTAGCTAGTTGTCCTTGGTGGCTCCATCCTCATTATACGCCCAAACCACCTCAATCTGGGCATGCTGACCTGATCTAACAATGATGATTCAATCCCAGCTTCCTTTCTAACCATGTCATTCCTTAACTCGTCCAGTTTTGTTTTCCAAATTGTGGGCCTCAGGAAGTTCATCTCAGATGCCTACAACTTGATGAGCCCTTCTTAGTGAGGGTGCAAGTCTCAATACCGTAGGTTAAGATTGGTATGAAGTACTGATTGAAGATCACCAGCTTTGATTTTGTTGGTACTTTGGGATGCCAGACGAGTGTTCGTACTTGCTGATAAAAGTGAGAGCTCTTCTGCACTTTGTTTACCACCTCCTTTGTGAGTAGTGTGGGGACTTTGAGGGCTGTAGTACTACTACGGTAACTGTGAAAGCCCTTCAGGAACTCTGAAAAGCAGTGGCAAAAGGGCCTCCAGTTAAGACACAGCAGGTCATTATGCACATTAGGTACAAAATGGGTTAGAAAAAGCAAAGTAAATTTAATTTTTATTGCATTTGTATAGTATTTTTGAAGTGATTCCATGTACTGTATATGAGTTAATTATTTGTGTAAGTACGGAAAATATTATGAGTTGAATTTTGTAAATAATACACATTTATCAAGGATGAGCCTTGCCGCTAGATGGGGGCTTCATTCATTCCATTCCTGACCTGGTCGAATGACTGGAAATAGGCAGTGGATTTTCATTTTCATTTAGGATGAGCTGTGTGTTTAATAGAAAAAATTGTTGATGTAAATTGTATAATACTGTATTTTAGGAAAATGTCTCCTTTTATTTTTAATTTAAAATTTAGTTGTTGAGAACAATGTATTTTTGTGTATCATTTGCCACTGAGGAAGACGCCTCATCGGCAAATAAAGTATTTTGATTTGATTTGATCTAGAACACTGCCAAGGTATGTAAAGTTTTCCACATTTTCCAGTGGATGGTTTCTTAGCATGATGTTTGCTGGTCGTCCCTCTCTGTTTATTGCCATCACTACTGTTTTGGGTTCACTTATCTTGAGATTGGATTCCTGGAACATTTCCTTCCATTTGTTGAGTCTCAACTGTACTTGTTCCTCAGTTTTCTCCAGATCTTAACATCATTAGCAAAAGCCATTGCGTTTAGATCACCAGAGTGTTTATTTATTTATTTATTTTTTTATGTTCCTCATTATGTCACCCATGATGGTAATAAATAAGCCGGCCCCGTGGTGTAGGGGTAGCGTGCCTGCCTCTCACCCGGAGGCCCCGGGTTCGATTCCCGGCCAGGTCAGGGATTTTTACCTGGACCTGAGGGCTGGTTCGAGGTCCACTCAGCCTACGTGATTAGAATTGAGGAGCTATCTGACGGTGAGATAGCGGCCCCGGTCTAGAAAGCCAAGAATAACGGCCGAGAGGATTAGTCGTTCTGACCACACGACACCTCGTAATCTGCAGGCCTTCGGGCTGAGCAGCGGTCGCTTGGTAGGCCAAGGCCCTTCAAGGGCTGTAGTGCCATGGGGTTTGGTTTGGTTTGGTTTGATGGTAATAAATAATAATGGGAATAGTGCACTGCCTTGCTGGACTCTACTTTTGGTCTGGAACCAGGATGAATGTCCATCACCCAATCGCACACAGCTGGTACAGTGCTCATACAGCATATGAACTTTCCTCACCAGTCCCTCTGGCACATTTCTTTTTCTCAGGCATTCCCATATCTTCTCTCTCACAATGCTATCTTGTGCCTTCTCAATATCAAGAAAAACCATAAATAGATCTTTGCCATTTTTCCAAAATATTTATCCATTAACATAAGGACACTGAAGATTAGGTCTGTTGTGGACCTGTTAGGCCTAAAGCCATACTGTTCCTCTTCTAATTGTGACTAAGGTGACTCGCAATCTACTCTCTAAGATTTTCTCAAAAATCTTAAGCCCATGAGAAAGGAGTGTTAGGTATCTTTTCATCTTTCCAAACTGCATTCAGGACCCTGTAAACCCTGGACTCGTGCTGCTTTAATAATGTCTGTGCTGACTTCATTGATTCCTGGGGATTTCCCTTGCAGCATCATTTTAAGGACTGATCCTGTTTCTGCCCGTGTAATTGGAGGTTCCTCTGTGTAGGTTTCAATGGCTTTTTATTTTGTTCTCTGATCTGCTTCCCTCCTGTTCAATAGGTGATCAAAATGATTCCTCAGAACCTCTGATGTCCTCTTCTTTCCTGGCCAGGTTTTCACTTGGATCCTCAATTGCTTTGATGGTTTCAACTGAACTCCTTTTGTTTTTGATCACTCTGAACAATGATTTCATATTGCATCTGCAGACTTCCTTCAGATTTTGAGTAAATTTCTCCCAGCACTTTATCTTCTCTTCTACTACTCTTTTAACTCTCAATTTCTTGTCTCAGTAAACTTCTTGAGGTCTCTGATCTTCCCCTCATGCCTTACCTGTTCTGGCTTGGATTTCTCTTGAGCTCAGGAGGTCAGCACTCTATCGTCTGAGTTACTCAGCCAGGCAGAATTAAGGTCATCTAAATAAAACTGTCATCCATTATCACAGCATCATCTGCATACTGGATGGTCTTTATTTACTTTTCTCTTAGAGGCAGCCCTGCCCAGGGAGTGGTGCCCCTACTTATGTGAGTTCCAAGGCACAGTGTCCCAGTGTGTAACATCTGGTGAAGGGTCCCAGCTCAGGGTAACAAGTGAAGAACTCAACAGCAGCAAAGGCGGAGGAGGCAAACCATTCCTCTGGGGATAGTACAGATGGAACCCACTGCCTTGTGGGATGAGGAGGGACCCTCAAAGGCTAAGGGAGTAAACCCCAAAAGAAAATCCTCAATTACACTAGGCCTAGCAAGCCAGTAAAAGACCTTATCTGTAGTTGCTTTTAAAACACATAAGAGCCTCAGCAGACTCATGTCAGGGATGATTGTTTATGGCCTGATGATAGACAGGGTCTTGCAAAAATACAAAACTCTTGGAGCAGACTAACATGGATTGGGACAATCAACTTAATCAGTCTCACAGGAAAATGTGAAGAACTAGTGGACCTCATGGAAAGGATGAAATTAATTATATTGGGGCTGAGTAAAACCAAATGGAGAGGGAAAGGTATGAAGAAATTAAGAAAAAAGTATACTCTGTATTGGCACGGAAATGACAAAAGAGGTTAGGAATGGTGTTTGTTTCATCATGAGTAAAGATCTAGAAGGAGTTGCTCACATTCAGTATGTTAATGAGAGAATAATAAAGGTAACTGTGCATTTAGGTAAAGAAAAACTAACTTTGGTACAGGTGTATGCTCCTCAAACTGAATGTAGTCAAGAGGGTAAGAACCAGTTTCTTAATGATTTGGAAAAAGTTATCAGTAAAGAGAGAGTAATCATTATAGGAGATCTGAATGTGCAGATTGGGACAGATAGAACAGGATATGAAAATGTAATGGGACCTCATGAATACGGTGAAGAAATATACGAGGTTTGTCCGGAAAATACGTATAAATCCGTCGGGGTGACGTATCACGTATCGTGGAGGCGCCGCCAGGTGGCACTGCTGTTGTCGCCAATCTTCTCAATGCTCAGTTCAAGTCGGAGAGCTATGCGTGTCAGTAGCAGTGTGCGGCTGCTTGTTGAAAGTTACCCGTTTTCACCTGCCGTCGGTATGGAGCTCTCTCTGATTGAGGAACAGCGCATCAACATCAAGTCTCAGAGCTCGTGTGGCCCGAGTTTGACCGGATTTGGCACAAGGGGGCAGGTGGATCCTTCATCACGACAATGCGCCCGCTCACACGTCGCTCGTTGTGCGTGAGTTTTTGGCCCGAAGCTCAATCACCGTGACAGACCACCCACCTTATTCCCCCGATTTAGCCCCTTGTGACTTCTTCCTGTTCCCGAAATGCAAAATGGTGCTTCGGGGGCGGCACTTGGGTGATGTGGAAGCCATCAAGGAAGAAACGACACGGCAACTGAACAGCATCACAACTGAAGACTTTCAACAATGTTATCAAGAGTGGAAACTGCGTTGGCAGAAGTGCATCTTGTCTCAGGGAGAGTACTTTGAAGGAGACCATATTGTAATACCTGAATAATTGTCAAATAAAGTTATTATTCAACTTTTATACTATTTTATGGACAAACCTCGTAGAAGATCAACATCTCCTTGACTTCTGCATGAGGAATGGGTTGATGGTGAAAAACAGTTGGTTCAAGAAGAGGCAGAGCCATAAGATAACATGATATAGTTGGGATGGACTACAAAGGACTATAATTGATTATGTCATTTCAGATGAAGAAAGGAGCAGAATGGTAACAGTTGTCAGAATGATACCCAGCAAGAGCCTTGACAGTGACCACCGTCTATCAGTAACAGACCTGAGAAACTTCTATGTGCCAAAAGTTCAAAACAGGAAAATGCCAAAAATCAAAGTATGGAAACTTCAGAAAACAGATAAGAGGACTGAGTAACAGAAGCATATAAAAACCCTGTTACCAAGAGATGAAAGGACAAATGGAGAGGCAGAATGGACCAGACTAAGGGACACATTGGTTAAGGAAGCAACTGAAGTTTGTGGAAAGACAAGTATGAAAACAAGAGAGAAGGAAACACCTTGGTAGAATGAAAGAGTGAGAGCAGCAGTCAGGGAAAGAAATCTCTTGCAGAAAGAAAGGGATGAGGAGAAAAATAAACTGTATCTTACTAGAGATGAGGCAAAGATCAGAAACCTCGAACAAATATACCGAAACAAGTAACTGGGTGTTAATAGAACAGTTACAGAAGAAAAGACCAAGGCATGGAAGATACTCACTTAGAAACTGGAGGAGGACGGCAGAGGCAATAAGAAACTACTGTATAGTGTTATCAGAGGTAAAAGGAAACCAATGAATAGCATAAAGGTACTTGAAGGTGAAAATGGAAATCTGGGTAGGATAGAAAGTGACACGAGAGAAGTCCTGAAGAACCATTTTGACCACCTACTGAATAGAGAACTAGAAATCCAAGCCCACAATGAGGAACCTCTCATCACCTGGACAGAAACTGAGACAGCCTTAAAATCTCTGCTTAAAGGAAAATCTTCAGGGGCAGATGAAGTGAATGCAGATATGATAAAGGCAGCAGGCATCCAGGGCATAAAATGGCTGCACAGAGTACTAAATTCTGTATGGACAGACAACAAAATACCCGCAGATTGGAGCAAGGGTGTTATAATTCCCCTGTTTAAGAAAGGCAGCACATGGAAACCCGCCAACTATAGACGAATAACCCTGCTATCTAATGGGCTAAAAATTCTAGAGAATATCATAGAAGGGAGATTGAGAACCATCCCTGAACCACAGTTAAAGGTGGAGCAATATGGATTCAGAAGTAACAGATCAACAATGGATGTAATTTTTAACATCTGCACGCTGATGGAAAAGTATTGGAAAAAAAGCAAGGATCTGGTCATTGTATTCCTGGATATAGAAAAGGCCTATGATAGTGTTATAAGATCTGGGAGTGCCTAAGGAAAAGAAATGTGCCTGAAGGACTGGTAAGGAAAATTCAGATGTTGTACAAAGACTGTACTAGCTGTATTCAAATTGGGGAAGGTCGATCATCACGGTTTGAGACAAAGAGTGGAGTTCAGCAAGGAAGTGCACTCCCCACTACTGTTCATCACTGTTATGGACAATATAATGAAAAACATCAAGAAAAAGTTAGGTGAACTGAATGCAGTGGTCTTTGCTTATGATATCATGATTTGGAGTGAAACAGAAGAGGAAGTACAGACCAGACTCAACGCATGGAAATTCCAGTTCCAGGAATATAACCTCAACATCAGCGAGACCAAGACAGTGGTGATGGCAGTCAACGGAGATGGGCATCCAGCAACTGTAATCTCCAGTGATAATTTGGTCAGAAAAGAAATTACAGAGTGCAAAAGGGATCAGAATTCTACCAACAAGAGCACTTTGTGACATGATTCCCAAACTGTCCAAACTGATGATGTTTAACAGCTATTTCATACCAATATTGACCTATAGTATTGAATCGTGCACCCTTACAAAAAGAGATTCATCAAGACTGCAAGCATCAGAGATGAAATTTCTTAGATCCACCATCCAGAAGATCAAGATGGACAAGTTAAGAAGAGGTGAGGAAAGAAGCTGGAATAAAGACATCATTATTAGACCGAATCGGCATATCCAGACTATGGTGGCATGGGCATGTGATGAGGATGAAGCCTATAAGAACAGCTAGAATAAATTTAGAAAGACAGGTAGAGGGGAAAAGACCTGCAGGAAGACATAAAACCCGATGGATGGATATAATCAAGTTTGATCTAGTTACCAGAGGATGGACAGTGGATGATGTTCTCCATGACAAGTTGTATATGGACAGGAAGAAGTGGAAGAGGCTCATTGACAGTACCCAGAAAACTGGAACTGTATGATGATGATGATCTTGATTCCTTTATCAAATTTATCAAAAGAAATTTGCAAATTAGCATCAGAGAATAAATAAAAAGGACTGGAGACAGGATACAACCTTGTCAAACACTTTTTTGTATCTTAATTTTCAATTTTCTCCAATTTCGATGTGAGCTGTTTGGTTTCAATACAGTTTCTTGATGATATCCACAGCTTTATTAAGAAGTTCAATATATTTCATCCATTTTAAAAGGATATAATGTGTCATCAAAAGCTTTTTCATAATCAATGAAGCAAGCAAAGATGTTTTGCTGTTGGTCAAGACATTTTTAAACTATATCTTGGATAGATCATCAGGCCATTAGATTAATCACAGATGAGAGCGGGGAATATAAATGAAGAAAAAAATAAATACAAAGAAATATAACTAAAGAAGACCAAAAAGGAATAGATTCAGATGAAGATAGTCTAAAGCGTTCTTAACACAATATAATAGGATGTGAAGTAAAATGTTTGGGAAACATTAAGATTCCTCACAGTTTGCCCATTTGACATGGTAAAAATCCAAAAGATATCAAGTCTATTAATATGGGTCATGAAAATAATAATAATAATAATAATAATAATAATAATAATAATAATAATAATAATAATGTAACGAGTTGGCAGGGTAGTAGGATAAATCAACACTAGACTGGTATCTTATTAGCTACGCACTAAACTACACAAGACTACACATAACTTTCGCTCATAACAAACACTTACACAGTTCGCGTGCTCTCTCTCCCTTGGTTTCTCACTTGTTCTCACACTACACAGTTTTACACTCACACACAAGGTCCCACGTCGCACGGCTACACATTCTCTCCTTCTCCGACAGTCCGCACTGTAGCACACTAGTCCGATAATCACGGCAGTTCACACAATTCACTACACTGGCAGTCGCTCACAACTGAACCACACCAACTTCTAACTCAGTCCAACTCTCACTGATTCCAGGCAAGTCACTCCTCTCTTATATAGCTGTGCCGACCCATCTGGAACAGTCTGGATGGTAGATGTATCCAGGAACCTCGCGAGGTGGAAGACTCCAGATTAATCGTTGAGTAATTTCCATACTCCTCTGCTGCGGGACCGTGGGCGGAAGCGAGTGGGGCTGGCCTAGCACTTAAGTGCTGCTCGTGATTGGCGCAGTTGAAGCGTAAGGGGTGGGCCTATACGGTGCCGGGCCAGGTCCATAGCCAGTTGGCATGGCGGACGCTATAACCATTACACTGCCCCCTCCTCAAGCTCGTCCTGAGCTGCTCCACGATACGGCGCCAAGCGATCCAGGTGAACAACCATCATCTTCCCTTGGAGAAGCCGCCGGATCCGGTAGACGACGTCGTTGATCCTGGAGACTATGTTATATGGGCCTTCCCATTGTTGCTGCAGTTTCAGTGACTTCCCTTTCGTCCGCACCGGACAGTACAGCCACACTCTGTCACCTTCCTGGAAACCCGTAGAGTTTGTGAGCATGTCGTAACGGGCTTTCATCCGGTCACTGGTTACCCTTACATGATGTTGGGCATAATCATGGATGTCGTTGAGCCGATCCACCAACTCCCATGCATAGTCTGTCGCTGGTTGCTGCTGGTCTGGTGCAGACCCGAACATTAGATCGCATGGCAGGTGGAGCTCCCTTCCGAAGACCATGTTGGCAGGTGTCATGCCCATCGTCTCATGTGTGGACACTCGATAGGCCATGAAGGAGGAGACCCTCTCGTCCCAGTCCTGGCGCACCGAAACCACCTTCCTGAGGTGCTCCTCAATGGTTTTCATAAAACGCTCCACCATACCATCTGACTGAGGGTGGAGAGGCGTCGTACGTGTCTTTCGCACTCTTAAGCGTTGCAGAATCCCTTGCATCAGCCTGGACTCCAAGTTTCTGCCTTGGTCGCTATGAAGTTCCCTCGGGACACCGAATCGACAGAAGTAGTTTTTGACCAAGATGTCGGCTACTGTCGATGCCTCTTGGTTCGGGATGGCGTAGACCTCTGGCCACTTGGTGAAGTAGTCCATAGCCATGTAACTACTGCAATTTATTGAAATACTGAACAGATAAACGTTGACTCAAATAAGTGTAAATAACAAGGATAATGGGCGCCACCTGCAAAACAATTGCAGGAATATTTAATTATGTAGAGCAACGAGCCACTCCCTCTCCCAAGGCGACGGTCATCAGGCTGACGAGGCTCCAGACTTGCTTTGTAACCTTACCTGTTGCTATATAACCCCTGAAATTAAATTTGGGTAACATGCCAGGTTCAGCCTCACTCCACTGACAAAAGACTCACTTAAAGTTTGATTCTATGACTTTACTCCCAGAATAAGAACTACCGGGCGAGTTGGCCGTGCGCGTAGAGGCGCGCGGCTGTGAGCTTGCATCCGGGAGATAGTAGGTTCGAATATCACTATCGGCAGCCCTGAAGATGGTTTTCCGTGGTTTCCCATTTTCACACCAGGCAAATGCTGGGGCTGTACCTTAATTAAGGCCACGGCCGCTTCCTTCCAACTCCTAGGCCTTTCCCATCCCATCGTCGCCATAAGACCTATCTGTGTCGGTGCGACGTAAAGCCCATAGCAAAAAAAAAAAAAAAAAAAAAAGAATAAGAACTAATATGTGACAAACACCAATTGTAACTTCTGCAATTTATTGAAATACTGAACAGATAAACGTTGACTCAAATAAGTGTAAATAACAAGGATAATGGCGCCACCTGCAAAACAATTGCAGGAATATTTAATTATGTAGAGCAACGAGCCACTCCCTCTCCCAAGGCGACGGTCATCAGGCTGACGAGGCTCCAGACTTGCTTTGTAACCTTACCTGTTGCTATATAACCCCTGAAATTAAATTTGGGTAACATGCCAGGTTCAGCCTCACTCCACTGACAAAAGACTCACTTAAAGTTTGATTCTATGACTTTACTCCCAGAATAAGAACTAATATGTGACAAACACCAACAAAAATAAACACTTATGCAACCCACTTAGTGCTTGCTGTTTACATAGAGCTAATATACACAATACTATCCAACAAAATCATCTCTTCACGAGATTTATTCGTTTGCCGTCTACAAAAGCAAATTACACATCATTAAACTCACCAATAAAATAGAACATCGAATAAGAACTAATATGTGACAAACACCAACAAAATCAACACTAATGCAACCCACTTAGTGCTGGCCGTTTACATAGAGCTAATATACACAATACTACCCAACAAAATCATCTCTTCACTAGATTTACTCGTTTGCCGTCTACAAAGGCAAATTACACATCATTAAAATCATCACTTAAAATCGAACATCATTATACTTTTAACATACCTCCAGGTAAGAGCCCCACTGCACTCCGCTGTTACCGTGAATCGTAATCTGGTAGAGAAAAGTACGACGACTATTTCTCTACATATGGATGCAACCTTCTTTACTAACAGCATCCCTAACCTTATTTACACTTCTTCGTCGTCTTGAATTCTTTACAATTGCTGGCTGGACAGAAAGCGTTACATGTCCGGAGGCAAGCAAACAGCAAAATTCTCCACCAACTGAAGCTGCATACTCGGGTGACAAGTTCCAAACAAACATTTTCTTTTACAGAAAGTCCACTGCAAAGCCGGTAAGTCGTTGAGATTATACCATGTTCACTCCGTAACAGATACTCCCAACAATAGCAGATCGTATAGCAAACTGCCCTCCTCTGCGAACCATGTGACCTTGCCGCGGTGGGGAGGCTTGCGTGTCCCAATGATGCAGATAGCCGAGCCGCTGGTGCAACCATATCGGATGGGTATCTGTTGAGAGACCAGACTAACGAATGGTTCATCGAAAGGGGGGTAGCAGCCTTTCGGTTGTTGCAAGGGCGGCAGTCTAGATGATTGACTGATACGGCCTTGTAATAATACTCAACATGGCTTAGCTGTGTTGATACTGCTACACGGCTGAAAGCAACGGGAAACTACAGCCGTAACCACCTCCCGAGGTCATGCAGCTCTCTCTGTATGAAAGATGTACTGATGATGGCTTCCTCCCGGGTAAAATATTCCGGAGGTAAACTAGTCCCCCATTCGGATCTCCGGGTGGGGACTACACGAGAGGGGGCGATCATCAGGAAGATGGATACTGACATTCTGCGAGTCGGAGCGTGGAATGTTAGGAGTTTGAATCGTTGTGGTAGGTTAGAGAATCTGAAAAGGGAGATGGATAGGCTAAAGTTAGATGTAGTTGGTATAAGTGAAGTACGTTGGCAGGAAGAACAGGATTTTTGGTCAGACGACTACCGAATTATCAACACGAAATCAAACAGGGGTAATGCAGGAGTTGGTTTAATAATGAATAAGAAAATAGGGCAGCGGATAAGCTACTACGACCAGCATAGTGAAAGAATTATTGTCGCCAAAATAGACACCATACCAATGCCCACCACAATAGTACAGGTCTATATGCCTACTAGTTCAGCGGATGATGAAGAAATTGAAAGAATATATGAGGAGATAGAAGATTTAATACAATATGTCAAAGGTGACGAGAATCTAATTGTGATGGGAGACTGGAACGCAGTGGTAGGCCAAGGAAGAGAAGGTAGCACAGTAGGAGAATTTGGATTGGGACAAAGGAACGAAAGAGGAAGTCGGCTGGTTGAATTCTGCACTGATCATAATTTAGTCCTCGCCAATACTTGGTTCAAACACCACAAACGACGGCTGTATACGTGGACGAGACCTGGAGACACTGGAAGGTATCAAATAGACTTCATTATGATTAGGCAGAGATTCAGAAACCAGGTGTTGGATTGCAAAACTTTCCCAGGAGCAGACGTGGACTCTGACCACAACTTGTTGGTCATGAAATGCCATCTGAAGTTGAAGAAATTGAAGAAAGGAAAGAATGCAAAAAGATGGGATCTAGACAAGTTGAAAGAAAAGAGTGTGATGGATCGTTTCAAGGAACATGTTGCACAAGGACTAAATGAAAAGGCCGAAAGAAACACAGTAGAGGAAGAGTGGAGAGTCATGAAAAATGAAGTCAGTAGGGCTGCTGAAGAAATGTTAGGAAGGAAGAAAAGATCAACTAAGAATCAGTGGATAACTCAGGAGATACTAGACCTGATTGATGAACGACGAAAATACAAGAATGCTAGAAATGAAGAGGGCAGAAAAGAATACAGGCGATTAAAGAATCAAGTCGATAGAAAGTGCAAGGTAGCTAAGGAAGAATGGCTGAAGGAGAAGTGCAAGGATGTCGAAGGCTGTATGGTCCTGGGAAAGGTAGATGCTGCATACAGGAAAATCAAGGAAACCTTTGGAGAAAGGAAATCTAGGTGCATGAATATTAAGAGCTCAGATGGAAAGCCACTTCTAGGGAAAGAAGACAAAGCAGAAAGATGGCAGGAGCATATCCAACAGTTGTATCAAGGTAACGATGTAGATAATTTGGTTCTGGAACATGAAGAGGCTGTTGATGCTGATGAAATGGGAGACCCAATTTTGAGGTCAGAGTTTGACAGAGCTGTGAGTGACCTAAATAGGAACAAGGCACCTGGAATTGATGATATTCCCTCTGAATTACTGACTGCCTTAGGAGAAACCAGCATGGTAAGGTTATTTCATTTAGTGTGCAAGATGTATGAGACAGGAGAAGTCCCATCCGATTTTCGGCAGAATGTTGTTATACCTATTCCCAAGAAAGCCGGTGCTGACAGGTGTGAAAACTACCGCACTATTAGTTTAGTATCTCATGCCTGCAAAATTTTAACACGTATTATTTACAGAAGAATGGAAAAACAAGTTGAAGCTGAGTTGGGGGAAGATCAATTTGGCTTCAGAAGAAATGTAGGAACACGTGAAGCAATCCTGACTTTACGTCTCATCTTAGAGGATCGAATCAAGAAGGACAAGCCCACGTACATGGCATTCGTAGATCTAGAAAAGGCATTCGATAATGTTGATTGGACCAGGCTATTTATGATTCTGAAGATGATAGGGATCAGATACCGAGAACGAAGAATTATCTACAACCTGTATAAAAATCAGTCTGCAGTGATAAGAATCGAGGGCTTTGAAAAAGAAGCAGCAATCCAGAAAGGAGTGAGGCAAGGCTGCAGTTTGTCCCCTCTCCTTTTCAATGTTTACATAGAACAGGCAGTAAAGGAAATCAAAGAGAAATTTGGAAAGGGAATCACAGTCCAAGGAGAGGAAATCAAAACCTTGAGATTTGCCGATGATATTGTTATTTTATCTGAGACTGCAGAAGATCTCGAGAAGTTGCTGAATGGTATGGATGAAGTCTTAGGTAAGGAGTACAAGATGAAAATAAATAAGTCCAAAACAAAAGTAATGGAGTGCAGTCGAACGAAGGCAGGTGATACAGGAAATATTAGATTAGGAAACGAAGTCTTAAAGGAAGTAGATGAATATTGTTACTTGGGTAGTAAAATAACCAACGATGGCAGAAGTAAGGAGGACATAAAATGCAGACTAGCACAAGCAAGGAAGAGCTTTCTTAAGAAAAGAAATTTGTTCACTTCAAACATTGATATCGGAATTAGAAAGATGTTTTTGAAGACTTTTGTGTGGAGCGTGGCATTGTATGGAAGTGAAACATGGACGATAACTAGCTCAGAAAGAAAGAGAATAGAAGCTTTTGAAATGTGGTGTTATAGAAGAATGCTGAAGGTGAGATGGATAGATCGAATCACGAATGAAGAGATACTGAATCGAATTGGTGAGAGGAGATCGATTTGGCTAAATTTGACGAGAAGAAGAGATAGAATGATAGGACACATCTTAAGACACCCAGGACTAGTTCAGTTGGTTTTTGAAGGAAGTGTAGGTGGCAAGAACGGTAGGGGTAGACCAAGGTATGAATATGACAAACAGATTAGAGCAGATGTAGGATGCAATAGTTACGTAGAAATGAAAAGGTTAGCACAGGATAGGGTGGCATGGAGAGCTGCATCAAACCAGTCTATGGACTGATGACTCAACAACACATAGCAAACTGCGCAAATACGTCGCTCCCGCAGACCAGTACAAATGAGAAACACACAGTATCAGCATCAGAGTCAGAAACATAATGAGAATCGGAATCAGAATCAGAGTGACTCGCCGCACACGCGTACCCACTTATATATGCTTGCTACACGTGGTTGTAGCGTCCTGAAAAGTTTAGTGGTAGCAACGCTCACACCGGCACTTCTTCCCGCGTCACTCTGTCAACACAAACCTCGCTCAAAACAAAGCCCTCGCATTGGCTATCGAGTATATGATGTGACATAGACCGTCCACTCATGTATGTCCACATTGATTCACTCCAATTCTTCAACCGTTACAACCTGCCGTACCCCGTGTTTTCAAGCCACCTGTTGCAACACATCCAACTGACTTCAACCGTCCTTCCCGATATAGTCGCAGTTTTCCCGGTTGCACAATCCTTACGGCTAGGCCATATTTACAGACTCTTACCCAAACGGAAATTTATACAAAATATAATGATGAACATATGCAATATTCCCTAACTATACATTCTTCTTATAATATTACGTTTTTACATGGTAAATAAACAAAATTACATGATTTTAACCTAACAAACTATATACGAATATTTCCTAACCTAAAAACTCTGGGATCGTACATACGTACGGTTACAATACCTCCCCTTGATTTGTGAAGATTATATACAATACATCTGAGCAAATCACAGTCTTTTCGGTACAGCAGCCTACACAGCCTGTCAAAGTCACTCAGGATTTAAAGAAAATTCACATATTCTTCTTAACATACACAAAACATCTGAACTTACAATACTTCACCTTACATACCTCTTAAGATTGTGAATGTTGTGTGTACCAATCATGTCACCTTTGTTATTCAACAAGTGATAAGCACATTTGCCAACTTTCTTACCTACTGTGTAAGGTCCCTGATACAACTGAAAAAACTTATGAATTTCTTTGTTGTCTGCAGATGAAATGTGTGGAACCTTTAGTAACACCTCCTCCCCTACTTCAAAACTATCTCCATGATGCCTCCCCTGCTGCATCATTCTCCTATCAGCTGCCTTCCTTAAATTCTGCCTCGCTAAATCAATCACCAAGTCCTTTGGTACATCTTCGCCTGTGGAAAGACCTAGAATCCTAGCCAATTCCCGTTCAAGCTTACAACCCAACTGCAACTCAATCGGTGTTAATCCAGTGCTGTCATGTCTTGTCACATTGCACCAATGTTCCACATCTTCCAAGTAGTTAAACCAAGAATTGTGGTTGTCACTAATGTATGTGCGAAACATGCGGCCTAGCTCACGCATTACCCTCTCAGACATATTTCCCTGAGGATATCGTATGGAAGAGTAATGTACGCTAACACCAATATCACTCAGTCCGTCCCTCCATATACGTGAAGTAAATTGGGATCCATGATCCGACAAGATTCTTTTTGGTTTACCGAACTCCGGTACGTACCTCTCCAGAATTTTCCCCACACAGGCCCTTGCAGTGGCCTTACGCAAAGGATACAATTTGACATACTTGGTGAATGAGTCAATAACAACAAATATATACTGATATGCATACTTAGTTTTGACAAGAGGACCATACAGATCTACACAAACCAACTCTCCAGGTCCATCTGTCACTACCGCTTGCCTCAGGCCCTCCAGATAATGATTAGGATGTTTACTTCTTTGACAGGAATCACACTTTGCGAAAGTCTTCCTAATGTCTCTCCCCATATTCTTCCAGATGAAATTCTCCTGTATGGCATCCAGTACCTTGTCTGCTCCAAAGTGACCCAGCTCTATATGGTAATACCAGATTATATCTGGCCTGAGGGACTGTGGTACTACCACCTTCCAACGCCCCTTAAAATCCTCTCTTGACACCAAGTCACCTATCAACTTATATTTCTTACTCCCCCTAAGTATATATTTTCCATCTCCTTCCACTTCCAATTCTAGTTTAATCTCGCTCAATTCTTTGTCCTTGAGCTGTTCTTCTCTCATCTTTAAGAGTCTTAATTTCTCTTGCTTACTATCTTCCGTCCTCAAGCTACATATGAGTATTCCCTCCTTCTCTTCATTCCTTACCTTCCCTTGCATGTCAGCGGGGTGCCTACTCATATAATCTGCGAAGGCATTCTCACTCCCTGCTATATGAACCACTTCGAAGTCGTACTCTTGGACTGCCAGTATCCACCGCGACAAGCGACCCAAGATCAATTTACAGGTCCTAATGAAAGCAAGAGCATGATCTGTGTAGATCGTAAATTTCCTGCCTAACAAATAAACTCTAAATTTTCTAAGTGCATATACAATTGCAAGCAATTCCTTCTCACTTACAGTGTATCTTTTCTCGGCAGGGTTAAGCCCTCTACTGGCCAGAGAAACTACACCAAAATTACCTCCCTCGTCAGGTTGACATAACGCCGCTGCTATGCCTAAATCAGATGCATCGGTCATCACATAAAAGCCCAGCGTTGGCTTAGGGTATCGCAATATGACTGCCTCATGAAACCCTTTCTTCAAAGCCTCTAACGCTTCATCGTGCCTCTTTGTCCATTTCCATTGAGCATTCTGCTTTAGTAGCTCTCTAAACGGTTCTGTGAGATAGGAGTACTTAATCACGAATCGCCTGAAATAGTTACATACACCTAGCAATGATCTCAACTGTTTAGCGTTCCTAGGTGTCTTAGCCGAAAAGATCTTATCAAGCCTAGTTATCTCAGGTGTCACACCTTCAGGTGTGATCTCATGCCCCAGAAAAATGACACTATGGGTACAAAATTTAGATTTGCTCAATTTCAAGGTGAAGCCAGATCTCAATAATTTATTAAAAACAGTGCACAAGTTTTCTAAATGTTCCTCAAATGTTCTAGAAGCAATTACTAAGTCATCAATGTACGTCGTCGTGAACTCATTAGTTTCTGGACCAAGTGCAATATCTAATGCTCGTATCAAGGCAGAAGACGACGTCTTAGTGCCAAATGGTACGCGGCAAAACTGGTACAGCTTCCCACGATGTAAAAAGGCTGTCAATGGCCTGTCTTCTTTTCTGAGATGGACCTGCCAAAAACTTGAACTCAAGTCAACAGAGCTCAACCAAGGTCTACCCTCGAATCTCTGAATGAGCTCCTCTGTGGTCTCAGGTCTCTCATGATCAGCCGTGATGCGTTTGTTTATCTGCCTAGCATCTAAGCAAACGCGTACTGTGCCATCTTTTTTACCCACAACAATCAACGGGTTCACATACTGACTCACTGACTTCTCGATAATCCCATCTAGTAACATTTCCTTAATTAAATCATCTACAGCCTTAGCATATGCGTGGGGTATGGGATACCGATAGCTATCAAAACTCGAACTGTCAGTAACATTGAACGAATGTACATATGAAGTTGTCATTCCAGGTTTCTCAGAGAACACTTCCTTATATTCTATTAATAACTCTAATAATCTTTCCTTCTGATCTTTATCTAGATCCACCTCCTCTGCAACTGCTCTAATCTCCTCCTCTTTACTCTTAAAGTTCCCCTTCCCATCAGGGATACTACCATCTTCTCTCTCTGAATCATCACAATATTCTCCAAAGTCTCGCTCTCTCGACAAGGACAAGTTTTTCTCTTTCACCACCTGAATATGACACATCCCATATGCAAATTGGTTCTCTGTCACACAGTAGGCCAGCCTAACAGATTTCAGATCTTCCCCTGTCTGCAAACTTACTTCAGCATGCAGATAATCTAATTTACACTTACTCCTACTCAGAAAGTCTGAACCCAAGATAACTGAATAAATTAAATTTGGAACCACCAAGCATATCTGTTCAATCATGACATCCCCAATACCCATTTTAACAAGGACTTGGCTCCTGATTCTTTGCGACTTGTTACCAACAGCAGAAATCACATATACATTAGACACAGGAATCTCCTCAAACTCAACTCCTTTACACTTCAACTCCTCGTAGAATCTACTATTAATACAGGACTTCTGGCTACCTGTATCCAAAAGCACTTTTACCTTCTCCCCTACAATAAAGAATTCAATAATAGGATTAATGGGCATGTTACTTAAATTACCCTTGTCAGCAATGTGGTCATTAATCAGATCCTCTTGAACATCTATTTGATAGTTAATTTCCTTCACAGCACGTTACAACAGCATCTTCATTTAGGGACAAGTCGCCTGACCTATCTCGCCCGCCCCTTAAGCGTTTAAATTTCTTCTTGGTGGCTGATCATCTTGATTTGGATTATGATTCCCATTCGATCCTTGTTCATCCCTGTCCCGATTTTCCACATATCTGCGGGACTCAGAACCTCTGCCATAACCACGGTTATTCCTCCCTGGGTCTTGCCCTCTGTGGTTGCCACCTCGATTGTTTTGGTCAGGGTACCGATGGTACTCTCCTGGACCATTCTGTCTCTGTCCACCATTCTGGCGGAGATTGGAATGACTGTCACTATTCCTAGCAGAACTTAAGGAATCGAACCTCTCTAACAGCTGTTCCATGTCCTTAATAGTTTCAATTCTCTGCATGCATGCTGCCAACTGAACCTCTTCAGAAAAATGTCCCAACATCCTTCTCACTATATCCTGTTCTGATGAATTTAAGTTCAGGCTCTGATTTAGTAACACATGCTCCAAGAAGTACTGAGTCATGCTACCCCCTCCCTGAGTCCTATATCTGCCAAAATTAATTTTGTCTTTAGCTTTCCCTTGAATACTATTGTTCCAAAATTTGGCCTTAAAGGCTACTTCAAATTCACTCAAGCAAGTAATCATTTCCCTGTATACATCATACCAGAGTTTAGCCTCCCCCATAAGTGCCTCAGAAATCTTAACCTCTACGGTATCCCACTGGGTGATACCATCTGACAGCCCTTTCCCAAATCTTTGTTTAACTACCTTGAGAAATTCCATAGGACCTAATTGCCCATTATTGAACCGTGGTAACTCTACTTCCTTGACCACCTCAATCTGCTGTGCTACCTCAGTCATGTTTAACCCCTTCGACTTTAAATTAGTAAATTCCCACTCTAACTTTTCAGTTTTCTCTTTTGTTTCCTTAATTCTAGTGTCCACATTAATTCTCATTCCTCGAATTTCTTCTGTCACACTAGACTTCACGCTCTCCACTTTCTCCTCAAGAATAGATCTAAGTTCACTTTTGTCCTTTTCCATCTGAACATGTTGGTTTTGAAATTGAGTTATTTGGCCTTCAACTTTACTCTCTATAACATCCTGCCTCATTTTAATCTCATCCACCTTCATAAATTTCTCTTCCACCAGTTCAAACCTCCTTTCTGTATTAACTTTAACACTCTGCAGTTCTCTGTTAATGCTTGAAAATTTCTCTTCCATTTTCTCTGTAAGCATCATGCCAAAACTATGCAACTCCTTCTGTTGACTCAATTTTATCACTTAATTCCTTCCCCTGATTACTAATTTTACTACTCAAATTATCCCCTTGATCACTTAATTTAGCCAACTGCTCTAATACTAACTTCATAAACTCATTATTACCCCCCATGTTACTTTGATTTTGCTCACTAGCTTCCCCTTCACCCCCCATTACAATTCCATACACTTTTTTCATAGACATATTTTCACTCAGACAACTACTTTCATCAAAACTTTGTATGCTTGTGTCAGAGCTGCTCTCCTGATCACTAACAGACATGCTTCCTTTATGCACTACACTTCTCAAATTTATAGCATTACTATTATTCTCACTAATATTCATGCTCCACTGATAAACATAGCACTCCAAACATGACAACACCGATACATAACTCCTGACACAAGCTCACTAAAACACTGGACCAAATGTGCCTACCAAGGTCATATAGCAAGTCTGGATATCATTCTGCCTCACGTTGGCGGCGCCAATTGTAACTACTGCAATTTATTGAAATACTGAACAGATAAACGTTGACTCAAATAAGTGTAAATAACAAGGATAATGGGCGCCACCTGCAAAACAATTGCAGGAATATTTAATTATGTAGAGCAACGAGCCACTCCCTCTCCCAAGGCGACGGTCATCAGGCTGACGAGGCTCCAGACTTGCTTTGTAACCTTACCTGTTGCTATATAACCCCTGAAATTAAATTTGGGTAACATGCCAGGTTCAGCCTCACTCCACTGACAAAAGACTCACTTAAAGTTTGATTCTATGACTTTACTCCCAGAATAAGAACTAATATGTGACAAACACCAACAAAAATAAACACTTATGCAACCCACTTAGTGCTTGCTGTTTACATAGAGCTAATATACACAATACTATCCAACAAAATCATCTCTTCACGAGATTTATTCGTTTGCCATCTACAAAAGCAAATTACACATCATTAAACTCACCAATAAAATAGAACATCGAATAAGAACTAATATGTGACAAACACCAACAAAATCAACACTAATGCAACCCACTTAGTGCTGGCCGTTTACATAGAGCTAATATACACAATACTACCCAACAAAATCATCTCTTCACTAGATTTACTCGTTTGCCGTCTACAAAGACAAATTACACATCATTAAAATCATCACTTAAAATCGAACATCATTATACTTTTAACATACCTCCAGGTAAGAGCCCCACTGCACTCCGCTGTTACCGTGAATCCTAATCTGGTAGAGAAAAGTACGACGACTATTTCTCTACATATGGATGCAACCTTCTTTACTAACAGCATCCCTAACCTTATTTACACTTCTTCGTCGTCTTTAATTCTTTACAATTGCTGGCTGGACAGAAAGCGTTACATGTCCGGAGGCAAGCAAACAGCAAAATTCTCCACCAACTGAAGCTGCATACTCGGGTGACAAGTTCCAAACAAACATTTTCTTTTACAGAAAGTCCACTGCAAAGCCGGTAAGTCGTTGAGATTATACCATGTTCACTCCGTAACAGATACTCCCAACAATAGCAGATCGTATAGCAAACTGCGCAAATACGTCGCTCCCGCAGACCAGTACAAATGAGAAACACACAGTATCAGCATCAGAGTCAGAAACATAATGAGAATCGGAATCAGAATCAGAGTGACTCGCCGCACACGCGTACCCACTTATATATGCTTGCTACACGTGGTTGTAGCGTCCTGAAAAGTTTAGTGGTAGCAACGCTCACACCGGCACTTCTTCCCGCGTCACTCTGTCAACACAAACCTCGCTCAAAACAAAGCCCTCGCATTGGCTATCGAGTATATGATGTGACATAGACCGTCCACTCATGTATGTCCACATTGATTCACTCCAATTCTTCAACCGATACAACCTGCTGTACCCCGTGTTTTCAAGCCACCTGTTGCAACACATCCAACTGACTTCAACCGTCCTTCCCGATATAGTCGCAGTTTTCCCGGTTGCACAATCCTTACGGCTAGGCCATATTTACAGACTCTTACCCAAACGGAAATTTATACAAAATATAATGATGAACATATGCAATATTCCCTAACTATACATTCTTCTTATAATATTACGTTTTTACATGGTAAATAAACAAAATTACATGATTTTAACCTAACAAACTATATACGAAAATTTCCTAACCTAAAAACTCGGGGATCGTACATACGTACGGTTACAGCCAGGAATAGGTAATGGTTCCCGGCGTCAGATTCAGGGAATGGTCCGGCGACATCAATGGCGATCCTCTCGAATGGTGCTCCAACGTTGTACTGCATCATTTGGCCCTTACTCCTGGTACGTGGGCCCCGGCTTGCCATGTAGGTGTCACACAGCTGGCACATCCTCTCAATATCACTCCTCAAGTGCACCCAGTAGTGACGCTGTCGGGCACGATCTAGTGTCTTATTTACTCCCAAATGGCCGGCAGTAGCGCCCGCATGCAACTCAGTCAGCACCTCTTTTCTCATGCTCCTGGGAATTATCAGCTGTGCAATGTGCTTCTTTCCGTCGGTTGATTCCCACGTGCAGGTAAGTATCCCGTCACTAACCATGAGAGACGACCACTGGGCCCAGTACGCCTTATAGGTTGGACTGCGTTCGGCTATGTCTTTCCATTCCGGCCTCTGCCCCGATTCTACTTCTCATAAGATCAGCCTGATGTCGTCGTCCTTCAGCTGCTCCCTCCTGAGGGCGTCTCAATCCCATCCTTCAGCGGCGGTGGCCCTCACGACCCGGATGTCCACAATGCCTGCCTGTGTCTCCACTTTCTGGCAGTGTGTACAGTTCGCAGGGCACTGTCTTCTCGATAGAGCATCGGCGTTGCAGTGCTTCTTTCCTTGTCGATGCTCGGTGGTGAAGTCGTACCCCTGAAGGCGTTGCACCCAGCGAGCTGTCTGTCCTTCCAGGTTTCTGAAGCTTAGGAGCCAGGTCAATGCGGAGTGGTCGGTGCGCAGGCGGAAAGACAGCCCATACAGATACTTGTGGAAGAGCTCGAAGGTCTTCACGATGGCCAGCAATTCCCGACGCGTCACGCAGTAATTTCTCTCAGCTTTTGACATCGTCTTGCTGAAATAGGCGATCACCTTCTCCTGGCCGTCTTGCGCTTGTGACAGTACCTTACCAATTCCCACGTCACTGGCGTCGGTATCGACGATGAACTTCTCCCCAGAGTTGGGGTATCCAAGGATGGGTGCAGTACACAGCGACTCCTTCAGCTTCTGGAAGGCAGCCTCCGCCTCGTCTGACCATTGGAAAGACCTCCTCTCCTCAGTGAGTCGTGTAAGAGGCTTTGAGATGTCTGCGTAGCCAGCTATAAATCTGCGGTAATATGTGCAAAGCCCGAGAAAACTCCTTAGTTCTCGCTTGTCATCCGGCACCGGCCAGTCCCTGACAGCTTCGAACTTCTCCGGATCGGCGGCTACTCCCTCCGATGACACGATGTGGTCCAGGTAGCGGACCTCCTTCTGGAACAGCTGCCATTTTCCGGGATTTAACTTTAGGTGAGCCCCACGTAGCCTCTCGAACACTTTCCGCAGGTTCTCCACATGCTCTTTGAACGTGCGTCCCACAATAATTATGTTGTCCAGGTACACGAGGTAAGCATCGTGAGTAAGCCCTCTCAGCACGGCCTCCATCAATCGCTTGAAAGTCGCCGGTGCATTGCAGAGGCCGAAGGGCATCACGGTGAACTGGCAGAGCCCTTGGCCAGTTGATAACGCCGTCTCCTCCTTGTCTTCCAGATGGAGCGCTACTTGCCAGTATCCAGACTTCAGGTCCAAAATTGAAAACCACTGGGCTCCAGATAACGTGTCCAGGGTGTCATCTATCCGAGGTAACAGGAAACAGTCCTTCTTCGTGACGTCGTTCAACTTCCAGTATTAATAATCTTGACCATGATGGTCGGGATTGGATCCGTATTGACTTAGTAACAGTAAATATGTTGGAAGATGGTCCGCCTAGTCAATACTATTTATTTATTTACCTTTCACCTTAACATCTAGTACATGTTTCGAGAATATTATGCATTCTCTTCCTCATCTAGTGGATTAAAATTCAGTATACAATAAGACCTGACTAAAATAGCCCATTAAAAATTCAAAACAATGAGTATTACAATGTAACACTTAAAAATTTGGATAGTACAAACATAGAATTAAAATTCCATTTTGTCAAGTACAAATTAAAAACACAATATAGTAATGTCTAATTAAATACAACGTCTTGTGATGATATGCATTCACAGTGTCCTTGAAGTTGCCTTGCGTAGTTCAAAAAAGTTGAGTTAGGAATGAATGAAATTGCATTAAAACTTGAAGTCCTGCCGATATTCACCATTAATGGGTGTTAAAATGATGTCTATTTAAATTTAAATATTGGACACAGCGTCGCATAATGTGAATTTACGGTGTCCTAGGAATTGTAATACTATCTTGCGTAGTTCAATTGGATTTGTACAAGAATAAATGAAGTTGCGTTAAAACTTGGTATTGTGTTTCTTGAATAAGTAGCCTTCTCTACAAACGACAACACGAAACAGATTCTTTAGTCATAATAAAGCTAATAAACTTAAAGATGACGAATTCCAGGAATCGGGTATTTGTAAGCTGACTTGTGCTCAATGTAAAAAAACTTACGTGGGACAATCTGGAAGGAACTTCTCAATTAGATATCAAGAACACGTCAATGCTGAAAGATACAAAAGATTCTCTGCCATGAGATCCCATATGAAAGAGTCCAACCACAAATTCACCAATATAAAACAGGACCTTCAAATTATCTGTATGATTAATAAAGGTAATCTTATGAACAACCTGGAAAACATCCACATCGTTCTTGATAAATTGGAAAACGGTGAAAAGAATCTCAACGAAAACAACAAGCATAAAAACATCTTATATGAGAATATTAGCAAATACTTAGAATGGGTAGACATGAAACAGATTAGACGAACAAGAGATATAATCAAACACGACATCGCAGAAGCACAGCCCAATCTCCCTCCTCCCTCGCATGTTATTTTAGATGATGATAAAACTCTACTTCCCTTCTCTCCAGAGCTTTCCATGAACTGTCAAACTGTATCACATCGTTACTTCACCAGGTCGCGCTCAAAAACAGACCCTCTAGACAGCGCAGAATAAACATCTTTTCCAAACAAGAACGAGAGGCAAGATGACCTATTCTGATGACCTCCATTTTTATCAAAGGAGTCTCCAAAGAACTTTTATTTGTGCTTATTGTCATAATGTTTTTCTTTTCAGTTCTTTATTTATACAGCTGAAGAGGACCACTAAGTGGTCGAAACATGTCCTGTAAGTTTTAATTTTATTCAATTTTGCCTGAGACATTAATAAAGTATCGATTAGGTGGTTATTAATACTTACTTCTTGATTTAACATCGATACGGTCATGAAATGGACAACTTGTAATACATTATGGTAGGGCGGTGGGACAAATAGTGCAAACTCTCATTACTTCTTCATTCTTCTCCGCGGGTGGTATTGAAGTGTATGACGAGATTCATCTTCAAAGCATCAGGTGCGAAAGACCTCCAATTATCACTTAACACATTCTTGTAAGAAGAGAAGCTCCTCCCTATGTCACAAGACGTTATTGGTGCATATTTAAATAATATTATCACTGCTTCGAGTATGCACTCATCTTGAAATGTACTGGTACCTTCTCCTCTAAGAACATTTATTTTGCACACACACAGCGAAAACTGTTACTTCGATTAAGCACGTTTTAAAATTTCCGTTTTACATTGACACCAACTATTCCATGTGATTGTTGTCTGAAAGTTCAACACTTTTCACAATTCCAATACTTTCATGAATTTCTAAGCTAGCAGCTTCTAAACGAGTAACTGCACTCGATGTAATTCCAAAGTTTTACTTAATATATGCCAGACTTTCTGACAAACTGCTGGAAAACAATTCCTGTACAATCTTGATAGAAGAGGCAGAGTATTCCACTTGTATTAACTACAGATGTGATGCGGTAAAGCAGTTTTGTGAGTACTAGTTGACAATGATTTTGCACAGGTACAGCTGTCGCCAAACCACCAAAATATGACCAAAATATGGTGTTTCTAAGAAAATAGCTGAAAATATGACCTTTTGACAAAACATAGCCAAAATATGCATTTATTTGACAAATAAAAATCACTTAATTGTTATGATAATCACCTGATTTGCACCAAAATCCAATCAGGCAAGAAAATAGAGACAAAGAAAAAATATGACTTTTCCTAAACATCCGAGCCCTAATAATAACAATCGGTTGCATTTAGTACAACCCTTAAACCTAATGCAATCATTTCTCTGCACACACAATTTGATAAGTGGTCGGTAATCCCTATGCGGTAACACTTACTTGCAAACGAATAAAAATATTCTATCAGAACCTAATTCAAGTGAAACCTTATTTCTAACTGTCCTTGTGGGAGTCTGCAAATGTTGTATGAAGATGTCTAATATTCAATGTTACTAATGCTTCACTTCAGCTTAGATGCAAATCCTATTAAAGGAGATTTATTGATTGATTGATTGATTGATTGATTGATTGATTGATTGATTGAGTGAGTGATGCCTCCAGAGAGGCCTGGTGCAGGCATTTTTATTTGATGCCCATGGGCAATCTACACGTCTGTGTGTGGGATGATAATGAGGTAGGGAGAGGATGATATTTGGTGTTGGCACATAGCCTACTCGAGATAAATAACACCTAAGGGTCTGCTCAAGGCTTAACATCACCATCTGATGGACAAATCACTATCAACAGCGTCCTATCCCTAACTCCATGTGAACACTGCAGAGAGTTTTAGAACTGAACTCACACTTTTGGCATGTAATCTAATGATTAGAAATTGCATGCAATCATCTCTTCTACCACACCAGCCAACATTGTAATGGTGAAAACGTTTTTCCACCAACAGGACTCTAACCTGCTAATGATGCTGTCAGATCTTAAAAACTTGACACCTTAATGTTCATGCCACCAGGTGCACTATTGAAGGAAATGAGATATGTATATCTCATTGCAGGTATAAAATGTTCAACACATTTACTGTTCTGTGATACCTTTATATATCAGTTGTTTTATGTTCCTTTATGTTATGTGGAGAATTACTGGAGGAGGCACATCTGTTCAGATTATGTAGGGCATCAGACTCATTCAGGATCAAATACATGGGTAGTGATTACAAAGCTAAAATAGATAGGGGGAAAGAATTTTAGACACTATTATTAAATTATTAAACAAAGAATGGATCACACTGGGTAGGACAGCAAAAATGTTTGGTATAGTAAAAAATGTGACAAAAGAAAGCAAACACAAAGTCAATTTTCAGTGTTATTGTGGTATTATTGTTGTCATTATTATTTTCCTTAAGGGAATTATTTGTTCAATTGCATGTGAATTTGCTTAGGTTACAATAGATGGAAAGTTCCTTCCTCAACTGCTGGAGATCCATAGCTGTAGGATGAGAGTATTAATTCATTCAATAATAATTGCTGTCCCCATGGCTGGGAGAGAGAGGGTTTTTTAAAATTTCTTTCATGCATACATTCATTCATTTGTTCATATTGTTATGTTCTCTCCTTAGCTGCTGGGGTTCTGTAGATGGAGGCTGATAGCATTTAGTTTATTCAATCATTGTATCACTTATTCAATAGGGAATGCTCTTTCCCCAGTTGGTGATTATCTGCGACTAGGAGAGGCGAGTGTTTATTCATTCATGCATGAATGAATAAAATTCAATCATGCAATCATTCATTCATTCATGCAGTCGTTCAGTTCATCCATAATGTCTATTGTAAATCGAGGATAACTCTATTCACATTTGTGACATAACTTGCACTAACAGTAATACAACTTAATAAGGGTGAGGCACACGTTGTCCAAGACTATACAACACAATGTCTTGGGCAAAAATAAATAAAATTTAAAGAACTACAATTTAGAGATTGAGCTTTATGGGAGTGAAAGCTGGGTGGACTCAGGATATCTTATTCGTAAGTTAGAAGTAACAGACATGAAAGTAGCAAGAATGATTGCTGGTACAAACAGGTGGGAACAATGGCAGGAGGGTACTCAGAATGAGGAGATAAAGGCTAATTTAGGAATGAACTCTATGGATGAAGCTGTATGCATAAACCTGCTTCGGTGGTGGGATCATGTGAGGCGAATGGAGGAGGATAGGTTACCTAGGAGAATAATGGACTCTGTTATGGAGGGTAGGAGAAGTAGAGGTAGACCAAGACGACGATGGTTAGACTCTGTTTCTAACGATTTAAAGATAAGTGGTATGGAACTAAATGAGGCCACAACACTAGTTGCAAATCGAGGATTGTGGCGACATTTAGTAAATTCTCAGAGGCTTGCAGACTTGCTTGCTGAAAGGTATAACAGTCTATAATGATAATGTATGTATGTGTGGTTAAATAGTGATTAGGCTTAACTGTAATGTTTAATGTAGTAATAGATAAATTAAAACTAATTGTAACAAGGAAAATGAAGCAAATATTAACCATTTGGTTTGCAATAAATGATCACTCTCTTCCCAGTTCCAGGCAATCCAGAACAAGGAGATGGGAGTATACTATCCTATTCTATGTTCCTTTACATTCTATCATGAAGATAACATTTCTTATTGTCTTTCCTTGAAGGGGGCATCTTACTGAACCTTGCCCTGGGAGCTTAAGGCCAAAGTATATACTTACTCGAGCTG
This sequence comes from Anabrus simplex, assembly GCF_040414725.1. Lineage (NCBI taxonomy): Eukaryota > Metazoa > Arthropoda > Insecta > Orthoptera > Tettigoniidae > Anabrus > Anabrus simplex. The sequence continues at coordinate 377,495,759 of NC_090268.1, read as the reverse complement.
TGCCTTTTGTACCAATTACTAGAGCTTCATTTGGAAATTGTGCTCGTGCATGAGTGCTGAGTACTGCTGTCTTGCCATTTTCATAAGTGAATATGCAGCTCATGCTAACATCAACACCCTCGTCATTTAGGTGGCCCAATGCTACAACATTTTTTGGTCGAACAGGTCCATAAATAAACAGAGCAAACTGTAGACAGTAAACTCCAAGATCAAGAATGGTACTTCCTCCAAGAGCCTTTTTCCTGCAAACATACCAATATATTATTAGTAAGATGACAATGATGATGATAATATTTTTACAAGAATTTAACATATCTTGCCAACTGTATCAATCAGTCAAAAAGAAATAAAGGTAAGTTGATGATTTTAAGATACTTTTTGAGAGAAAGATAACAGATAGTGATGAAACACCTTGTACCTGCATGAACACATGCTCATTAACTGTTTTGTTTGGGCAATGTGACTGTTATAACATTATAATAGTCTATGGAAGGACATTCCGGGGATCACTAATGAGTAAGTAGTATGTATATGTGAGAACTTACTGAAGGCAGAAGTAGTCAGTCAACAATGTTGGCACAAGTTAGATGATGTATGTATAAGTGAAAACAGTTTTTCATATGTTAAAGGCTAGGTTATGTATTTTGTTTAATCACGTGTATTTAGCTCATGTATTAAAGGTTAACACTATGTTTTACAAGTAAATAATATTTCATATGTTTAAGTTGTTCAGGAAACTTGTGTGTGTGTGTGTGTGTGTGTGTGTGTGTGTGTGTGTGTGTGTGTGTGTGTGTGTGTGTGTGTGTGTGATAATAACACAAGAAGTCTAAATTGAGGTTACATCATGCTTGTCACTTGTAAACAATCTTTTGTGTGTTCCAAGTTGTTCACAAAATTTCCAGTTGTACGTGTGTTGATTTAAGTGAACTCTGGAACTTTGACGTACCAAGAACATCTGAAAAGTATTCTAAGTGTTTCTAGCTATCCTTAGGTAATACGGTATACTGTAATGACCCACTTGTTTTAAGATATTTCTAGAACAGAAATGATAATGGATGATAATTGTAGAACCTTCCAGGTGTCTTGTATTATTATGTTGTAAGAAACCAGAATTATTCAGAAGCATAGCCAAAACATATCAGTATAAAGAATGTTGAGTCTAGTTGAAGTCAGTGTGTAATAGTGAATTGTTGTAGTGATGTGATGTTGGTATTGTGAAGTGAGTTTGAGTTGTAAGAGTTCAGGAAGATGTAGTGCTGTTTATGTAGAGCAGGTCTAGCGATACCAATCATCTTGGTTGATCAGTCGTGATCTATTATGTATTTTTGCATATGTTCAGTTCAGTTAAGTCAGTCAGTTGTAGCTGTAGTTACAGATAGTACAGTTGATGTTCTGTCATATAGTGAATTGTAGTAGTTCAGTCATATGGATACTGCTGACAGATCAATTGTGAATTATTTTGTACATATTTCTAAACTCTCATGATGGTATGGTTGGATAGGTACTGTATCAGAATGATATCTCAGAAGGATTTCCAATCACAAATGAGCTCAAGCAGGGATGCTTATTTGCACCTACACATTTTGCTCTGTACCTGGCAGCCATGCATTATGAGACAACACCCATAAACAACACATGATGATGATGATGATGATAATCATCATCGTAGAACCTCTTCATTTTACTAGGTAGGCTGGTGTTGAACGAGTCTTCACCATCATTGTCCATCCAGAAATGCCTCCTCCTTCACCACTGACTCACAGTTCCCTCCTATTCTCTCTACATCCTCTCTCAGCTGGTTTAACACAAACAGCACAGGTGTGGAAATTAAATATTGCTATGAAGGCCAGACAGACTTTGCTCTAACAGATCAACCTGTTCCACCGAGGTTACAGAATTGCAATATGTGGATGACAATACTGCTCCAGCCCACATACCTAAAGAGCTTCAACAGTCTGCCATCTCCTTCAACAGTGCATATAAACACTTTGGCCTGACTGTCAACATTCAGAAGACCAAAGTGCTTGCTCAACCTACTCCTGAAACCACCGTCCCAGATTTTGAAATCACTATATCTGGCATAACTCTGGAAAGGGTGGATCACTTCTCGTACCTTGAGAGTACTCTCTCAATGCACTGTACCTCTGATAAGGATGGGGGCAAAAAGAATACAGGCTGCCTATGTGGCTTTTGGATGTGTCTCACACCAACTATTCCAGAACAAAGATCTAAGGATTAGCACAAAAATAATGGTATACGAAGCTGTTGTTATCTCTACATTACCCTATGGGTATGAAAAATGGACCCTATAACTCCACAACATCAAGAAACTGCAACAAATTTTCCCAACAAACCTTAGGTCCATTATGAACATCAAATGGGATGACTATATAACTAACATTGCAGTTCTCAGGACAGCGCAGCTGAACAGTATAGAAGCCATCATCAATGGCCATCAGCTAAGATGGATAAGCCAAGTCCATCATATGAGTGATGGAGACTCCTTCAGCAAATCTTGTATAATGAACTCAGCACTGGCAAGAAGGACTTGTGATGCTCCTCTGAAGCGATATAAAGACCAACTAAAACTGACCATGAGAAGTGTAGACATAAACCCAAATACTTGGCATGCTCTTGCAGTGAATCACACTCATTGTCATGCTGCCATCTCAGCTGCAGTTGTACAGTTTGAGGAGAAACGTTGAAAACAGGAAGAGGAAACTTGCCAGAGAAAGAAAATACTTCAAACACTACCATGCACCCCATCTGCCAAACTTCCATTGGATGCAACTTGTGTGGCCACATGTTTTATGCAAAAATTGGTCTAATAAGCCATCAGCGCCACTTCGATTGAGTGGACCAATGAATTATGGAACTGCAGGCAAGAAATATACACTTGGATATGAGTATTAGCCAACGATGACTGTGACGATTGCTGAATGTTATCATAATTATTATATTTGATTTAAATACATATAAGTAGTCAGTGACAGTAGTGGTTTTATTTTGCTACATTGCTGCATCTACGTCAGTAAGTAAATATAGTTGGATATAAGGATAATGCACATGTAGAGGTGGTGACTAATACTGGCAAGGTACTGAAATTTATCTAATAAAGACATTTAAAAAAAGGTACAGAAGTTGAAAGCCAGAAAAGCAGCTGTGATTGATAAGACTTCTGGCAATATACTGAAGGCAATGGGCAGAGATATAGTGTCATATCAGAAATATTTATCTGATTAACCCGACAACAGTCGCACGTTTGGTTCTTCTTAATGTGGTCGCAGTAGGTTATCATGTCCTTGGAGGAGCGACGGCTGATACAGCCTTCCGTCTTGTGAAGTAATGATGTGTCTTGACACACACATTTTTTAACATCTGTTCAAATGAATATAGTTTTAAAATAGGTTAAAATAAGTAAATCCATTTCCCTTCCCATTCACTGCCCCCATTCAACCATCCATATTGATTTTAATTGTTTTAACTTTTCTCATTCACATAGATTTTAAGCATAACAAGGTACTTATTAAGATGTTTTGAAGAAATCTACTATGTAATTTCACTTAAGCATTGTAATATAGCTGAAGATATTCCAAATGGAACAAAACATGTACTGTAAATGATTAATTAATTTGCTTGAAGCAAATATAAGTATCAAAAAGGTGGAGATTTACTGTTATTGATTCAATGTAAATAAGATTTGATACAGGAAATGAAGCTGAATTCTTGCAAATAAGCGTTATGTTCCGAGCTGTCAATGGAGAGATGGTATGGAATGATATTAGTAGACAAATAAGCCTGGATGCAGTTTTTAAAAGTAGGAAATATAATATTAAAATAAAGTTGGAATTCAAGAGGACAAATTGGGACAAATATTCGTTTATAGGAATAGGAATTAGGGATTGGAACAATTTACCGAGGGAGTTTTTTAATAAACCAATTTCTTTTAAATCATTTAAGAACAGACTAGGTAACTACTGATAGGGAATCTGCCACCCAAGTGACAGTCGCAAACTGCCTTACATGAAACTTATCTGAAGCCTGATCAATTTGTCTTTATAAATATTGTAGGTTAGCAAATCATCCTACACCATGAGCCATATGGTAAAAATTATCTATAATTACTTGAATAGTTAATTCACAGAAACATACTGAAAGTAGGTTTACAATGAAATATAACTATAATTAACATATGAGGGTCGTTTCGTAAGTACAAACATGTGGCAGTACAGTAAATCAGTATATACACTTAAAGATTTGTGTCACACTCTTCTGTTTGATGCTAACAGATGGCATCTGTGTCCATTGGTAGCTAATAAACAGCATATGGAGAAGGTTAATGTTCTACTGGCTGTGCTCTGAGATGAATGTTAGTAAAACAGAACCATTGTCTATGTTATAATACAAGGCCTTGAAATAGAGCCCGTAAGATGCTATAGAAGTGGTCACACTGAAGTTCAATGCCGGGCCGCTAGGATCACTTTCTTGCCCCCTGTCTACCAGGTTCACGCTTTTAAACCTGTTTATTAATCAAGTTGGTTGTCAATGTGTGTATTTGTCTGACGTTAAGCATTCGCAGTTCCAGACATGGTTTATTCATGAGAAATTAAAGGTAGTGGAATTCTGTTTCACAAGTTTCCAGTGAATGTTCAATGTTCGAAACATTATGCAGAGGAAGTATTACGCATGAGATACAACTTCCAGCTGATGAAATTAGGCCTCTGTTACTAAGTTTTTATCCGACTTACGTCATAAGAATTGGGCGATCCCAAAATTTGTCACTGGAATTTTTGTAAACAATGCTACCATGACCGGCGATCATTTGAGAGGCTTCTTCAAACTCAGAAATCTTAAATTAGGGAACCAACCAGAAAAATAATTTGCCCAACAAATTTGAAGAAAATGAATGTAGCAAGAGCTAGAAATATTGTATTTTCCCCCAAAACAATCTCTGGTTTATAAAGTATGGAGGTGGTTTGTCCCAAGAGCATTAAATACAGTTTAAAATAAACTATTTGTTTTATGGAGCATTTTATGAAATAGTTTGATGCGCATGACATCTGCAACACCTCACATGGGACACATTCCAGGAATGAGACCAAACGAGAATCTTTTAGTACCGTACTGAAGATGAACGCCTCAGTTGGTTAATTAATGATTTCCCATCATATATTAAGAAAATTCAAATGCATTCAGAGAAAGTAAAAAGATTCATGAGGGAAATGTATCAGGCATAGATCTTGACTACCCAATCCACTGTGGCCTGTGTACAATACCTCATAAGTATACATTTGCATTATGCATTGACAAGGAACCTAACAAGCAATGACATCGAGCTCTTCTTCAGCTATCTAAGACGGCAAGCGGAATACAATTACATTATGGTTTATGTGGCAGAACAACAAACGGACTGTAAAGGCTGTTTAGAACATCTCTCTTCTCCAGCTACTCAAAGTCCAACATTGTATCTTATTCGTTTTCAAGATCCTCCAATACCAAAAATCATCGTCTGTGGCACTTCTGCAGTGAACAACGGAATTTGTCACCTACACTACACAGTACTTGCCCCCGAAGAGCGTTACTAAAAGGTGTAAGGTTTTTTTTCTTCTCGAAAGACATGTTCATCAGTGAAATTAAGTGTAGTAATTGTAAAGACAATAAACCACCTCTTTTTCTACTGTGAAAATTTCTGAGACCTCTATTAGAGAACATTGCTTTGAGCCACTCACGTAGAAAAGAGAAAGTTTTGAACCTTCAATGAGATATCCAAGCCAATGAAGTACCGCTCTATAAATGAAGTACTGTCAATACTCGCAAAAACATTCAGTTCTTTTTATTTAGGATATAATTTACTTATTGACATATATGGCCATGTGAATACAAGGGGTCAAGAATGCGATCCTAGTGGCTGAATGGTAAACTAGGATGCCACCCATTTCCATGAGTGCATTTCAAGGCCTTATATTATAGTGTAGGCAACGAACAGAACAGTGGTCATATGTAAAATGCAGCTCTCTATGGCAGAAATGCACAGCAGTGACATCTAGAGCTAAGAGAAATACTGGGTAGTAATACTTCCATACTGAACTGTTGCATGTTGGGTTGAGACCTTAAAATGGGGACACATAGCAACTGTTCATCCAATGTCTGCTCACAAAGAGTTGTCAGTGATTGTTTATTGAACAGGGCTTAACAGAAGACAGGCACAGACTCTGCAGGAATCCACATGTACTGGTCGATAGTGCTCCAAAGTTTACAACAGGGTTTATGCTATGTGGCATAAAATCAGTAAAGGGAGATGTAAAATTGGGCTCGAAACAAGACTCACTGTATCAGTCTGGATTGATATTCTGAAACTGAAGAAGCCATTGCAAAGGAAGTGCTTTGCAAACAAGGACAACTTAGCAACATTTCAACAAATGATGGTAGACATTTATGATTTGTTTCAACTGATAACGTTCAATGTCTTCCCCATCACTGAAAAAGATGTGTGGAAGATCTAGATGACTATCTAGAAATGTGTTAGTTCTTAGCATTCATTTTGTGCATGATAAAACAATTATATCTATTTTCATATTTTTTGATTACCCACTACAGTTAGCTCCATTTCCCAGACCTAATTTGGTGCTAGTGGCCTTCAAATGCTTATAGGAGATCTCCTTTGCTGCAGTTTTATTGGAATACTAGCAAGATACCCATGCTTCACTACGGTTTTAAACTGAAAGTTATCATTCAAAGTTTTACATGTTGGAGAGTCCACAGTCAGCTGAGCCTGTAAAATATGCCCTCAGTTCATACGTCAAGCAGTTTTGAGGGAATGATTATTTATTTTCTGCTCTAAGACTCATCTGAACCCCATACAGAAGAATTTGAATGTTTTAAACCCTTATTTAACAAGATGTAAAAGTGACCAACCTGTGAAATTTTGATTTTGTACATCGAACTGTAAAGGGGGAATGAATACCTTTTTAAGGGGTGAATGTTTTTAAGTATTTATTAACATCTAGATTAAGTTTGTGCCTGAAATGGTTTTGGAAGAATGGATGTTGTGTTTTTGAGGGTCAACCACCATCTAAACCACTTAGGGGAGAAATATTTTGAAGTATACGTATTTTATACCTGGGACTTAAAAGAACACCCTTCTCATAAAATTACAACTTTGTACGTCAAACGGTTTTGGAGGGATGAAAAATTTTGTTCATGGAGCTAACTTCATTTAACACTTTAGGGGTGGTACAAATTTATTTTTTTCCTATTTCACATCTAGAATTTAAAATATATACTGCTATTTGGAATTTTGTCTTTGTATGTTAAACTGTTTTGGAGGAATGAATGAATATATCTGTTTTTGGATCTTATCCCCATTCAACTCTCTGAGTGGTTAAATTTGTTTCAAACATTCTGTTATTTAACGCCTATGATATCATTTGAAATTTTAACTTCATAATTCAAACAGTTTCATATAAATGCACATTTCTGTCATTTCTCACCCCCCAGTCAAAATCCAATTAGGGGTGTATTTTTTTTAAGCCCACTTCTTATTTGTATCCTCATAAAAATTCAACTCCTTTTACACCCCACTTAAGTTAATTCCATCCCCCTCCCTCCTCCGCCATAAAATACATGTGTCTTTATTTTTAAAGCAGATTCCAAATACCAATTGTCTTATCCGTAACATTCTTTGTTTTCGAGAAGTATCCTAAAACAAAGAATTCAACTCATATTTCAATTCATTTATTCCCCTCTTAATTGGATTTCCCAAAAACAAAAGAATACATTTCTTTATTTTTAAAGGAGTTTCCAAATACTAATTTTCATGTCTGTAACATCTTCAGTTTTTGATAGTAAGTATCCCCATAAAAGAAATTCGACCCCTTTTTCAGTCCTTGTCTGGTTTAGTCGACCCAGGGTAGCATCACTTACATGGTTTTTCCAAAAACAAAAATACGTGTTGCTTTATTTTGAAAAGAGAAAATACCAATCTTCATGCCTGTAATATGTTAAGTTTTTGAGATATACTATAGATATGCTCATTTTAAAAATTCACCCCTCTTTAACACTTCCCCAAGTGGATTTTCAGAAAATAAATTATGCGTATTCCTTTACTTTTACAGGAGATTCCAAAAACCAACTTTCACATCTGTAACATGTTATGTTTCTGAGATTTATTATAGATATAGATTTTCTCCCCCTTTGTCACTCCTGTTTACCCCATCTTAAGTAGATTTTCCAAAAGCAAATAAAATATGTATTTCCTTATTTTTAAAGGAGATTCCAAATACCAATTTTCACGTCTTGAAACTATTAAGTTTTTGAGATATAGATACACTCATTTTAAATATTCACCCCCTCCCCCTTTTCAGCCCCTTAGCAATAGTATATCCAAAATTCCTCCCTTAGTGAGCACCTACATTGTAATATAAATGTATGACAAAATTTCATTTCTTCATGTCCAATAGTTTTGGCTCGGCGATGGTGAATCAGTCAGTCAGTCAGAACATGTTATTTTATATACACTGTATATATAGATAGCAATTTTAAAAATTCACATCTTTAACACTTCCTCTTAAGTTGACTTTCAGAAAACTAATTATGCATGTTCCTTTACTTTTATAGGAGATTCCATATACCAATTTTCACGTCTGTAATGTCCTCAGTTTTGTAGATACCAGTATCATAATATCAAATAATTCAACCCTGCTTTCAGTCATTTTTATGCCCTACTTAAGTGCTTTTTCCTAAAGCAAAAGAATATGTGTTACTTTATTTTTAAAATAGACTAAAAATTAAAAATATTCTCGTCTGTAATTTCATTTTTTGAGCTCATTTTAAAAATGAACCCTTTTTAATACTTCCCAAGTGGATTTTCAGAAAACAAATTATGCGTGTCCCTTTATTTTTACAGGAAATTCCAAAAACCAATTTTCACATCTGTAACATGTTACATTTTTGAGATATGTTGTAGATATACTCATTTTAAAAATTCAACCCTTTGTCACTCCTTTTACCCCCTCTTAAGTAGATTTTCCAAAAACAAAAAGTATACATTTCTTTATTTTTAAAGGAGATTCCAAATGCCAATTTTCATGACTGTAACATCTTCATTCTGAGATATAAGTATCCTCATAAAAGGTATTCAACCCCTTTTTCACCCCCCCCCCCCCCAAGAGGATTTTTTAGAATAAAAAGTATGCATTTCCTTATTTTTAAAGGAGATTCTAAATACCAATTTTCACGTCTTGAAACTATTAAGTTTTTGAGATATAGATACACTCATTTTAAATATTCACCCCCCTTTTCAGCCCCTTAGTGATGGTATATCCAAAAATCCTCCCTTAGTGAGCACCTACATTGTAATATAAATGTATCCTCAAAATTTCATTTCTTTATGTCCAGTAGTTTTGGCTCGGCGATGATCAGTCAGTCAGTCAGTCAGTCAGTCAGTCAGTCAGGACATGTTATTTTATATATATAGATACAACAGAGTTGCTATAACTTATGAAACAACACTCATATTCCTTGTAAAAAAGGTATTTCATATTAAATTTCAAAGTTCTCTTACTGGCTAAACTCAACTTAAGATTACTGCAAAAGCTACTTCAAGATGATTGCATGATTATACAAAACATATAGTAGAAAATGAAAATAGTTACATGACTCGGTCAACATCTTCAACAGGTATTCCAAATGTAGCATTAACTTGTACAACTTCTCCTAGAGCACCTGCATTTATTTCCTTCTTCAGTGCCTCATAGACTGGAAAGCAGCGTGACCAAACAGCCTCCATAAGAAACAGTTTCTTTTCTCGAGCCAAACTGATGAGTTCTTGTGTCTGTTTTAGATTCATTGTTAGAGGTTTCTCACATAAAATGGGCTTTCCACTGTTCAGCATTAGTTTACCAATGCTCAGGTGATGTGGGTTGATTGATCCAATGTATACAACATCTGTATTCAGAGAAAGAATGAGGAAGATCAAATTCAAATATTTCAGAATTTGTGCATGGTACTAATAAATTAACTAAGATAATTTAAATACTAATGCACTATGTACTTGCTCTTTACCAACCTACAATACCAGATAACAGTCAAAGAATTGGAATATGTATAGTATAACTGAACCAATAAAAATATATTACAATAATTAAGAATTTACTGCAGCTGAAAGGCTAAACAATATAGTTACATCTTACTGTATTCAGTTAATGATATTGTTCTTTTAGTGCACTTTGTTAGATGGTATTTGTCACATTCTTGCTTGCACAGCTTACATACACAATTTTCACTGGGGTTGTGGTACAATTTGGTCATGCATATTTTGTGATGAAAACTGTAAATGGCGTATCTAGTCACGACATGCTGTAGTTCCTGATTTTCTTTCATCCATTTTCTCCCCATCCTTGCATTTGTAGCGTAGAAATCGAGATCTATGTCTCTACTCTTAGCGCCTCTCTTCTCTCCAGATGTTTTGTATATTGTTCTGTAACTGGTCGTAACAGTTTATTCCTCAGGTTCTCTGCATAAAATGTCTCCTTGGCTAGTATATAAACCAATCTTATTGGTGCTGATTTTCCCACTCTCAGTGCATTTTTGATAAAACGGGCTTTGATTTTTTCTGTTGTTTCAAAGTCTGAGGTTTAGACGATCCCAGATCAGTTTTAATCCATAACTTAATATTGGAGATATAGTGGTTTTAAAAAGTTGCATTGCTGTATCTAGGGACAGAGCTGAAAGAGCCTTTATGGCTGGTATTGCTCTTATGTCTGCTGCAGTTCTTTCTTGAATATGATATCTAAATGACTTCATAGTAGTTTGCAGGGTAATTCCAAGGCACCTAAAATGATCAACAATTTTTAGAAGTTTTCCATTAAGAGTGAGGGAATCTCTAGATGTGATTCTTCCTCCTTTCCGAAATGTAATTTGGACTGTCTTTTCCAAATTGGTAGTGAGGCGATTTTTCTTTATCCATTTCTCCAGCTCTATTATAGCTCCTTGTAGATGATTTTTATTGGAAGACTCCAGCACCATGAATGTCATCAACGTATAAGATGACTTTTGTATCTGTTGTACTCTAAAAGATATCGGTAATATCAGCTGTGGCGATGTTAAACAACAAAGGACTCATTGGATCCCCCTGTAAAATTCCATTTATTTTTTCAAATGTGTATGATATGTCAATTGTGTTAGTCTGCACAAAATTGACTGTTTAAATCAGGGCCTCTCAGGGTGCATGCGCGTGGTGCATGCACTGTGCACAGTGCAAAAGACGACTTGGCTTGGTTGACCAGAGTGCAGACCCCCCACTCCTCGATTTGGAGCAATAGCGCTTACTCTCTCTTTCCTCACGCCTGTCTCGCTCGCTCCGCCTGTTTCCCTCTGCCCCACTTGCGCCGTAGCGCTCCAAATCCGAGCTGACTTGAGCCGAGTATAGGCGAGTTGAGCCGAGCTTAGCCGAGTAGCCGAGAGATGAAGCGTTGATCCGAGCCATGCCGAGCGGCAGCGATGCACAGTGCACGGAGCTCTTGCGCCTCTATCTGCACGCGTGAGATTTTGGGCGTTTGAGAGGCCCTGGTTTAAATATTTTCTATTGCTCTGACAAGTAGGTGTGTTATCCCAGTCATGTCTTCTATCTTTGTCATCAGTATTTCCCTGTTTAGTAAGTCAAATGCCTTTGTGTAGTCAATAAAGATTGTAAATTATTTTCCATTTGTGTGCCTCAAAGCTTCTTCTATTTCTTCCAGTAAGTACCTGATTTCTTGTGTTGTGTTTCTACCATGTACAAAACCAAACTGGCATTCAGGAATATTCACTAAAGTTTACTTTTGATTCTAGGATTTTTGTGTAAATCTTATATTACAACAGCCTAATAACGCAACATTTTTAACATTTCATCAACTACTACAAGTCCAAATTTCATCTCAACAATATAAATACATTAAATTATTTACATTTTAGGGCACTCAGTTTAATTATCTTCTCAATTCTTTAAAAGCTTCTCATGTCTATTTTGTTTTATATTTTAAAAATTTCATATCTTCTCAGTTTTAGTGTTCATTTGGTTTACTTTCTAAGTTGTAATTCTTAGATCTGAACACTGCCCAGTCCCTCATTTTACTACATTCCATCTAATATTCTGTGTCAATTTTCATCAATTTGGAGACTGCAGAGTCATCCTCCTCTGTGCTGGCTGACACTTTCAGTGTCTCATACTCCTCAATTTTTTAAAATTTGGATTAATAGTTCTTTCAGTCTGATTGTCAAAGTTCTTGGATTAAATATAATACCGGTTCTCAACTTTGGATAATTATAACAGATGCACAAATTAAACTGAGACTTTTGTTGTTTCTGTAACGGTTTATTGTTTGTAATACTTGAGTGATATATCTGCCTATATACTTATTTGATATCTTCCTACAAGATTTGTAGGCTGCCACAAGGACAAAGAGTACCATAGCCAATAGATTTTATTTCACAAACTTTCTCTTTTTGAAACTTAAATGAAAACTGGGTACTTTCCAGGTGGTAATTGTGGTTTCTGCAGATGGCTATCGACACCTTTATGAGGCTGTCACAAGTGAGTGGAGAAGGTCAGTACCTAGTCCAGATCTTTACAAGTAGTTGTGAGTAGCCGGGGAATGGTCCCTTGAGCACCAATCATTAGACCGGTGATGCTTATAGACTCAAGCTTGTATTTGTCTTAGTAAGTGAACAACATCTCTGATTAGCGGCAGAACCATTTTCCAGTAGTGTCTCAGATTCACTACTGCTTGCGAACCAGTATCCCTTGAACATTTCCCCCTCCCCCCCATAGGTTGCGCATTGTGCCTAACCTGGTTTTGGCATGTCTATACTCATCCATGATGAAATTCCCAACACCATCTGAAGACTGTACAGCATGGTACACACTCATTCCCGTACACATGCTTCATCCGGCGGTAAATGTCTGCCATCATAAACTGAATAACCCACATTGGCAATTCTGGATGAATTCATGGCAAAACTGTACCTAATCATGGTTGCTTTCTCATGCATAACAGTACACTAACACTTTCCAACGATACCAGATTTCTTCCAGATATGTGTAGTCATCCACTGACGCATGCACAATGTTCTCTTTCTTCAAATAACAATACTTATACTAAAGTCTCAGTTTCATTTGGGCAACTCTTCTATTAGAATGTTATAGTATCCACCATTTTAACTACAAGTAAGCAAGATTGAAAAATGATTAAGGCATTTAGAAAGCACTGATCATTATAGCAATAACATTTCTATAAAAACAAGTTGTTCTGGTATGAGAGAATCAACTTTGAAATGTCCTAGTCCGTTGCCCAGGGAACACCTGGATTGATATGATCAATTTTCATAACACATCTCATGGAAAGTCACCCTGGAACACTGTGCAACCCCCAGGTACTTGGAAGTGAGTTTGGATCACGCTCTCACCTTTAAGAAACACTGCTCCAACATCAAGCAAAAGGTGTCAGCTCAGACCAATGTGGTATGAAAACTGACAGGCACCAAATAGGAACCACAATCAAGTACACTGAGGACATCTTCATTCACGCTGTGCTATTCTGCTGCTGAATACGCATGCCCGGAGGGGTATAGATCCAGCCATACAAGAGAAGTGGACATTGTACTTAATGAGACCTTTCACATCATCACAGGCTGCCTATGGACTATGCCTTTGGATAAATTGCACTGCCTTGCTTGAACTCTACCTCCTGGCACCCATCGGGAGATAATGGCAAAGAGAGAGAAGAAAAAACTGTCACATTTGAAGTTCACTCTCTGTATGGCCACCAGCCAGCATGCCCACACCTAGCTCTAGAAAAAGTTTCCTCAGAACAACAGAGGCTCTTGGAGGGACGCATACCAAACATTTTCCAAACATTTCACTAAACTGCCAATGAATTTCAATGGCTTTCATGTCTTTTGTATTTATAAAATGAATCACAGTATGTACTTCCCACTCTGCAGGACCATTAATTATGAGAAGCATTTTCAATATCATCATCATCATCATCATCATCATCATCATCATCATCATCATCATCATCATCATCATTTCCCCTTATCCAGCTCCTGCCGGGTCAAGAGATACATATGGATGAACACTTCCATAATGGCATTCTTAGTTAGTCACTGCGTACTGCTTAAGCATGTGCTGAATGATGACCAAAACACTGCAGCATCCATATTTAAAAACAGCACTTTTAAAAAATGCTCTGCTCCCAGACAACATAACTTCCCAATTCCATTTGACTTAGAAACATATCATCCTCATTACTGTACCATTCAAGGAATGTCAAACTACTGCTTACTCACTTGGTTTTGATGGTAACGATGAAAGAAAGGAGACATTACCATTTCAAGTATGCTTCATTACTATCTGCAGAACTACAGCTATGGAGAAACTCACTTATATCTTCAAGCTGACAACTGCATTGCACAGAAGACAACTGTGTTGCACAGAATAAGAACAATGATGAGCTATCTGGTCTGGAGAGTGATGACAGATTTTTATCAGATCAAAATCTCTTTCCTGCCAGTCAATCATAGAGAGATATATTGTAACTGGGCATTTGGACTTTTCAAAAGAAAATACTATAGTTAACAGGTAGATTGAGCTTTTGTAATTTCTTTATAAGAAATTTTGCATATCAAAAGGAAGTTCTGTGTGACTGATGCTTCTTAATTAACAGGCAGACACAGTGGAAGTAAATATACCAGTCACATCAAAATCAGGCTGTACTGGCAGGTACAGAGGATAGACATACACTGGTAGACATGAGGGATTGGCAGGCACATTTCATACAGAAACAGTGGAGAGAAATTCCCCACATCACCAGTTACTCCCACTCCTCAACATCTAAAGAAAATTAGGGAATGATTTTCTGTCACACAAGACTGGACAGCTTGCTATCAGCGTCAAAGTTTGTAATAATGAACACATTTCTGAAACCATGCTGAGAAGTATTTTACCAGAAGGCTGTACAGAAGAGCAAAAGAAGTACTTGTATAAAATATTCGATAATATTGCTCCAACAAAGCCAAATATCTTCTGTACCCTCGTCCTCCAAATCATCAGGACTTTGCTCATCAGGACGTGATTGATAAATCAGCAGGATGAAGTTTACATCACTGTAGGAAATGCCAGGAAAAGAAGGGAAAGAAGAAATCAAGAAGGAAGTTGGTCATTGAAAAATCATAATCCGCCATTTTCAATCTCAATGTTCCAGGATCAAATTGTAGAATGAGAGAAAAACAAAAGGAAATAGTCAACAGACTTTGTTAAGGGAAGGAGACAGTACCAGATCATTCTGATGAATTGATTTATTTAACATTATTATTATTATTATATGTAATTATTAAATGTGTGTTTTGTATCAAATGTGTAGCACTGATTGAATTTACTGAGAACTCCAATAAAAATCTTGCTGTTCCTTTCCATTCGGATCCTTTTCTCCTCACGAGTGTCTTGTCTTGTAGAATGGGAGAAAAACAAAAGGAAATGAAAAACAACAGACTTTGTTAAGGGAAGGAGACAGTCACAAGATGTCACAAGAGCAATGCATAAAGTAATTGATTCAAGTAGAGTCAGAGCGCTGTGGAAGCAGGTGATATGGGATCAATGTGCTGGGTAAGGTGAGGTTTCCAAGGAAGGTACAGGAAATAAATTAAATAAGCAGATGACTCAATCTTGGCAGCAGGGCTATATATCTAGGCTATACATCTTTGACACTATTAGATCTAAGAGAGACTCTTGAAAGACGGCTTGATTTGTTCAACCTTCACAACTGTCTCAACGGAAATTGACGGTTTCCCGCTCCTTTCTTCATTCGTCATGAATTTCAGTCTGACCACGTGCAAACTCTCTACACCACTTACGAACATTTTTGACATCCATGCATGACTCACCATACACTTCCGTCAATTGGCGATGGAGTTCAATCAGTTCAGTACCTTTTGAGTTCAAAAACCGAATAACTGCGCGCACTTCGCACTTGGCAGTAACATCCAATAGGAGCTCCATTCTCAGCGGCTGCCAAGCCAAGACTAAGTGCCTCAGTGCGGCGTGTGCATGTTTATATGCGAGCGCGGGAAACACTCTTCACAATATTGTGATCAACAGCCACATGAACAGAGTTCTGTATTTATAAAAAAAGTAGACCTTATTTTCGGGATTACCCTCGTAATTCCACATACTGTATATGAGTTTATTATGGTTGTAATTATGGAAGATATTACGAGTAGAATTTTGTAAATAATTTAAATTTATTAAGGACTAGCAGAAGTACCCGTTCTTCGTACGGGTTATCAGAAACTGGCTTTAGTTACTCATACTATCGGTGTGACCGACTTCATTAGATATTTATATCACTGGTGTACAGTATTTACTTAAGTACGTAGAAATTATTTGTCATGTTTGGAATTATAGTGTATCATCTTTTCTTCAGGAGGGCCTCTAAATATTAGTTCCTAATCAGCGTCAACCTCTAAGATCTTTTGCTACCATGTTTTTCCTTCATTTCCACCTAGATATACCTGCTCCCTTCACAAAGCTGTAGGTTTAGTGTAAGTATACTTCCGCTAGATGTTGCCACAAATATAAATATTATTGAATGTATTTGTTTGATAAAACATTTTGTAACTAGGGTAAACTTGGCAAATATGGGCACCATAAGGTATATCTGAAGAAAAGGAGCACTAAAACAACTTCCATTTTCCTGGTAAAAAATCCTTGAAAACTTACAACTATTTCCATTCGAATAAAGCTTGAACTAGCCTCTATCCCATAGTGCTTGACATACTGTGCAGCTTCGCAGCAAACCCTGCAACTGCCCATATTTGCCAAACTCTTAAGGTAATATGGGTACATTTTCTGGTAATATGGGCACAAGTTATTAAATCACAATTAGAGCCACTGCTATTGTTATATTCATTTTGTATTGTAACAAGGTGGTTGTATTGAACATACATATATGAAATAAGGGTAAATATATATTATAATTAAACACTGATCATGAACAAATGCTACCAAGGAAGTAGAACTAATACCATTAAGTTATCAACTCGGAATCACTTGAATTGAATTAGAAAATGTAAGTAAGATAAAACTGGTCAAAACTGTGTGTAATATGAAAAGTAAAAGGATTAATCTAACAGAAACTGTCACATGAGAGCACTCTGAGTCAAATACTGACAAAGTTTTTTTAACTGCCCTCATCACAATAGAAAGAATCGCCTTCCATCTCTACGCACTACTCATGGAACCACTTAGCACATGAACCACAACACTTAGACCACTTCTGCCCTTCATTCTCATCATAATAATTCCCCTTACACACAGGACAAATACAGGAAACTTTGTTGCTCCGTATGGCTTTACGCTTTGTGGCTAAACCTCCTCTACTGACTCCTGCGATAGGCCTAGCCCTTTTATGCGCTGAAGCCAGATTTTCTTCACTTGCAAGTTCTCTTGCAGAACACTTACGTCTTCCCCGGTTACTAGTCATCATCTTCAGTTTTGGACTGGACTAATTTTTTCCTTTTTCACATACAACATGGCCACCCCTCGTGTTCATTTGGAGTCCTGACTCGTCGGCATTAAATATTCTGGCCGGCTTGTTTAGCAGATTCAAATCCTTCATCTTTTTTTTCGAGAATTTTAAGTTTGTTTAGGCACATAAGTTCTAGATGCTTGTAACTGATTACAATCGCAATTTCTTACTGTTATTACAACACGTGACATATCCTCTTTATCCCATTTCTGGCGGATACCCGCTCGTTCATTCCCATTTTGCATCATAATCTGGAAAAAAAGGAAAAAATATTTCTTTTTTGCAAAATAGCTACGTGCTATATTAATTGATTAACATGAAAACGTACAGATTGCCGTAGAAATAAAAAAGAATAAGTCTATCTCAGAGCCCGTCACGTAAATACAATGTAATTTGATGATGCCCATATTACCTACAATGTCACTGCCCATTTTTGCCTTAGTGCCACATTTCAGAAGTTGGCATTAATGGGAAAGAACTAACTCCCAAGCGCGTATCCTCTCGCTACAACATACCCTACACTAACCTTGCAAGCTACCCCTAGTAATATTTCTTGAAAAATAAACTTATTTTGCGTGTAGTGCCTTAAGTAAATTAACTGAGTTATTATAACGCCTCGATTTTGGAAGAGTAGACTGGTCTACTTACCTCAAACCATGTTCTTTTCAGCTTCCGTTAGCACAGTAGAAGACAACCTTTAACATACTGAGCAGGCATGACACTTCACGATCACCAACCTAGCAGAGCGCATGCTTCTACTCGCTACCATTGCGTGAAAAATGAAGAATTTCTTAAATCTGCCCATATTACCTTAGTGCCCATATTTGCCAAGTTTACCCTATTACAGATGATCAAGGAAATACACGATGCATAAAAGAAACTACTATAATTATCAAGAATTATAATTCTCTAGGCTCGTCACTCATGTAACACATCATATAATGAATCCGAGTATAAATGTTGAGAAATTTTTTCAAGTCATGACAATTGTGTACAGTATATAGGTTATTTTCATGGTTACAATGATCATAAAAGTGGACCAAAATATCGACACTAATAACAACAGTGATCGTACTACTCCATGATTTGATAGAAAATAGTTTAAACTATAGGTAATAGACTCCGCAAAACGCTGAAACCTAAGCCAATACGTAAAAACGGAGACCGCTGGTCGTTGTACTACGGACATCTCCGGGGCTATTATTTTTATACTTCACTCCCTTTCCATCCCCGCCCAAAGGAGTGCTATGAGCGTTTTACACAACAATTTATTTTTTCCAGATAGTAACTCATGTGTATCAATTTTGGTTGGCAGCTATGCCCAAACGTACATGTATAATCTAGCTGCTGTAGAATCCTGGAGCTGACATTGCCATGGTTACGGCCGTTCGTTTCTTTATCCAATTCCTAGAGCAGGGGTAGTGTGGTTCCAAAATCTCCATAATGGTTGGTTTTAGGGCCTTAAAACATGGTTTTCGGGCCTGAAGGGTTTACCGAGTTTTGTTCTTTGCGTCAAGGGGCTTAAAATGAGCTTTGTCTCGTCCTTGTACGAGGAATTTGATTTAGCCTATATATTGGCCTATTATTTTAATATTTTTATATTGCCGCCCTGTAGCCACCCCCCCCCCCCTTGAATTGTTTTGAAAATAAAATACAGCCCATGTTACTCACTGGCATTGTATGTAGGGGGTTTGAAAAGTTCTCGGAATGTACTAGAATTAAGTATCTTACCTCGGTGGAACTGCTTTTATTTTTCAACATAGTCTCCCTGTAGACTAATGCATTTGGTCCAGCGATGTCCCAATGCCTTGATCCCATCTCGAAAATGAGATTCCTCCAGGCCTGCAAAATACTTCTCCAATTTGGCTGTCAGTTCTTCCCTTGTAGAAAATCTCCATCCACCGAGAAAAATTTTCAGCTTGGGGAATAGATGAAAGTCTGATGGTGCCAAATCAGGTGAATAAGGTGGATGTGGCAACAATTCGTACCTCAGTTCATGAAGTTTTGCCATGGCAATAACACTTGTGTGTTGCGGAGCATTGTCCTGATGAAAGATGACCTTTTTCCTTGCTAAACCAGGCCTTGTTTCGTGTATCTTTTCCTGTAGTTGGTCTAGGAGGTTTGCATAGTATTGCCCCATAATTGTTTGGCCAGTAGGAAGATAATCTATCAGCAGAATGCCTTTTGCATCCCAGAAAACTGAGGCCTTGACCTTTCTGGCCGAACGCACTGCCTTTGCTTTCTTTGGTGGTGGTGGTGAATCAGCATGTTTCCACTGCTTTGACTGCTGTTTTGTCTTTGGGGTATAGTAGTGGACCCAAGTTTCATCTGTAGTCACAAACCGGCGCAAAAAGTCTTGTTGGTTGCACTGAAAACGGGCCAGACCTTGTTCGGACATTTCCAATCTGGTGCGTTTATTGTCCAATGTCAAGAGCCGCGGCACCCATCTTGAGGATAATTTTTTCATACCCCATTCTTCGGTTAAAATAAAATATACCCATTCAAAAGACATCCCTACAGCTTCAGCAATCTTGCGCACTTTCAGTCGACGATCCTCCATGACCATTTTATGCATCGTTGCGGTAAATTCTGGGGTCGTAACACCTTTTGGCCGTCCACTACGCGGATCATCATCCAAGCTCTCCCGACCAAATTTAAACTCGCTGGTCCACTTGGCAACACTTGAAAATGAAGGAGCAGAGTCCTCCCAGTGTGTTCTGAAAGTTGGCATGAATTTTCTTTGCTTTCATACCTCTCTCTACAAAGTATTTAATCACTGCTCGAATCTCAGTTTTTTCCACTGTCACAAATCACAACGCAGAACAACAAAGAGTCGTCACTACCACACTCCTGCAGCTAGAACACTGACGCGCCACATGTTCACTCACAAAGGATGTGTGATTATTGCGCGGGAACCTCATTCCTCTAGCACTGACATCTAGCGGTGATTCCAAAAACTTTTCAAACCGCCCTCGTAGCTTTCTACAGGTGAAGTAATTTTTAAAATCGGTTCAGTAGTTTTTGAGTCTATCTGTTACAAACAAATATACAAATTTTTCCTCTTTACAATATTAGTATAGATGACATCCCTACATATACGGTTGCCGTCGTGAAGGGCATCCAGGCGTAAAACAGGGTCAAATCCACATGTGCGACACAGTTCGCACTCGCAACCCTACAAGTGTGGGTAAAACGATAGAAGAAGAAGAAGATACTCATTTTAAAAATTCACCCGCTTTTTTAGTTCTTTTCACCCCCCTTAAGTGGATTTTCCAAAAAGAGTGTGTTCATTTTTAAAGGAGATTTCAAGTACCAATTTTAAAGTCTGTAACATCTTCATTTTTTGAGATATATGTATCCTCATATAAATAATTCAACTCCTTCCTTACTTCTTTTCACAACCCCCCGTCCCCCCCAAGTGGATTTTCTGAAAACGAATATTTGTGTTCTTTTATTTTTAAAGGGGATTCCAAATATCAGTTTTCATGCCTGTAACATGTTAGGTTTTTGTGATTTATTGTAGATAATTTCGCTCCTCTAGAATCCTGGAGCTGACATTGCCATGGTTACGGCAGTTCATTACTTTATCAGATTCCTAGAGCAGGAGTATTGTGGTGCCAATATCTCCATAACAGTTGGTTTTAGGGCCTTAAAACATGGTTTTTGGGCCCATAGGGCTTACCGAGTTTTGTTCTTTGCATCAAGGGGATTAAATTGAGCTTTGTCTCGTTCTTATACGACAAATTCGATATTTTGCCTATATTAGCCTATTATTCTTATATCTCCCCCCCCCCCCATGCTCCCCACCTCGAATTGTTTTGAAAATAAAACACAGCCCATGTTACTCACTGGCAATGTAGCTTTCTATAGGTGAAGTAATTTTTAAAATCGGTTCAGAAGTTTTTGAGTCTATTTGTTACAAACATACAAATTTTTCCTCTTTATAATATTAGTATAGATGAGCTGTGTGTTTAATAGAAAAATTGTTAGTGTAAATTGTGTAATATTGTATTTCAGGAAAATGTCTTCTTCTTCTTCTTCTTCTTCTTCTTCTTCTTCTTCTTCTTCTTCTTCTTCTTCTTCTTCTTCTTCTTCTTCTTCTTCTTCTTCTTCTTCTGTTAGTGCATGATAATAATGTACACACATTAAGAAAAGTGTTGCATCACCTTGGTTCCAAGTTCGCCGGAACACTGATGCTGAATGTTAATATTGCATCAAGAACACGGCCCCTTTGACTGTTCCTAGTCGTCACTAAACCTGTTCAAAGATGTAAGCAACCATGCATGAGCAGGGCCTATTAGACGGAGTGTGCACGACAGCCGATCAATTCCAATCATTCCACCAGGAAGGAGATACACTACTCATGTTGTCTGTAGTTCTGCCATAATAATAATTATTTAAGTAATGTCGTATGGTCCACCTTTATCAATACTATATTATGCAATATTATTGAATTATATTACTAAAGTAGGGACCAGTTTTGGGCTTGGCTGGCCATCTTCAGCCTTAATGTAATACATCCAATAACTAAACAAATGTAAAAACACACAACTGACATGAAAACTAATGTACCAACACACAATTAACATTAAAATCTGGAATGAACTAAGTGTAAAATCTGAAAAATAAATTAGGCTCTAAATTCTTAGCATCTGGCATATGCTCATCATCCAGACTCTTTCTTGTATTGATATTCATAGAATTGTTAGTTCCATCACTGCTAATCATTATAATTTCAATTGCAAACGGGAACTGGTAAATGTTGATTCTGTAGTCAGATCATCAATCACCAAATCTACTTGAATGGTGTTAGCAGTATGCAAGCCACTGCATGCCACTGTAAATAACCACCAGCTGACGCAGAACTGCTAGGTGGTGTTTCACATCAACCAACATAAATAAAGTGAAATGTTCCCATAGTGCTTGTTAAAATTGTGCTGAAATGCTGTTGGACATTGTCAGGACGACACATGAAGATATGGTTAAAACCGACACATTCTTAATTTGTGGCTGGTATAAATTTGTAATTCATTGTGGTGTCCATGAAGTTAACTTGCATAAATGATAGAAGGTCAATACCGCATTGTAACGTTGTGTCAGGAGGGGCTCTCATCAAGGAAAGTTTCCAGACGTCTCCGAGTGAACCAAAGTGGTGATGTTCGGACATGGAGGAGGTACATAGATACAGGAACTGTTGATGACATGCCTCGCTCAGGCCGCCCAAGGGCCACAACTGCAGTGGATGACCGCTACTCACGGATTTCAGCTTGGAGGAACCCTGAAATCAATGCCACCGTGGTGAATATTGCGTTTTGTGCAGCCACAGGACGTTGTCTTTTGACTCAAACTGTATGCAATAGGCTGCATGATGTGCACCTTCACTCCCGACGTCCATGGCGAGGTCCACCTTTGCAACCTAGATACCATGCAGCACGGTACAGATGGGCCCAACAACATGCTGAATGGATCCATCAGAATTGGCATCACGTTCTCTTCACAGATGAGTGTTGCATATGCCTTCAACCAGACAATTGTCGGAGTCGTGTTTGGACGCAGCCTGGTCAGGCTGAACGTCTTAGACACACTGCCCAGCGAGTGCAACAAGGTGGTGGTTCCCTGATGTTTTGGGGTGGCATCATGTAGGGCCGATGTGCACCACTGATGGTCATGGAAAGCGCCGAAATGGTTACGATACAGAAATGACATCCTCCGACCTATAGTGCAACCATGTCGGCAGCATTTATGAGAGGCATTCGTCTTCATGGATGACAATTCTCGCCCTCATCGTGCACATCTTGTGAATGAGTTCCTTCATGATAACCACATCGCTCGACTTAAGCGACGAATATGTTCTCCAGACATGAACCCTGTCGAACATGCCTGGGATACAATGAAAAGGTCTTTTTTGGATGAGATTACTCACCAACCAATCTGAGATATCTACACCAAATCGCCATTGAGGAGTCGGACAATCTAGACCAACAGTGCCTTGATGAACTAGTTCATAGTATATAACGACGAATACAGGCATGCATCAATGCAAGAGGACGTGCTACTGGATAATAGAGGTACTATATATATATATATTTCGTATGGCATGAGGATACATTGTTACAATTTGGTTATTAACTATATTTATACATTTGAGCTCATCAATATCTGCATTGCTGCTTTAATCTGGACCACAACTTCAGAAAGGCTAGCTGTATGATTGTACAATGTGCAATGTGCGGTTTCCATGAGCAATAACGAGAGCTGAAATGTTGTTTATGTATATCTCTATTCCCCAAGGTGATGAAAAACTTTTTTGATGTGTGTATTTTTGTGTACTACCTGCCACCGAGGTAGACACCTCATTTGTAAATAAAGTGATTTTACGATCACAGGAATAGAACCACGCAAAAGCTGGTATAGTCCTGACGCTCAACCCGTACCCAGCGGCATTCAAAGAGTTCGGCAAACGTTTGATCACCCTGGCCACTTACGGGCCTAGCAGGGGGTGATTTATGACGGCAGTGGGCTTTAAAACGGAAGTTCGCATTCCCCTTCAGAAATCCTCACAGCTCTGTTGCCAATGCACCTCTTGTTAAATAGACGTCAGTCTCTCTTTTCAGCTCAGACAATTCACACTTGCTTTGTTCGCTGTTTGAAAGTTTTGGATTATTTCTTTGCTTCATTAATTAATATTTGTGAAGTGTGTTGTTTTTCACTTCGCTTCACGCAGTAATGTGGAGGCCGTGGGAATCACACCTGGAAATTATCGCATCAGAAAATACTGAATTAAACCTGCCAGTGCAGGCAAACGATCCTCAACCGAGCACCGGTAACAGTGATATTCGACCGAGTAGTACTGGTTCCGTGTCCGCGAGTGATACTCAGCCGGGTAGCAGTGGATCCACGCCCGCGAGTGATATTCAACCGAGCAGCAGTGGTTCCGTGTCTGCAAGTGATACTCAGCCGGGTAGCAGTGGTTCCGTGCCCACGATTGATATTCAGCCGAGCAGCAGTGGTTCCGCACCCGCGAGTGATACTCAGCCAGGTAGTAGTCATTCCGCGGAGAAAAGAAAGGCGACTAAAACTTTAAGTAAGCAAAGTCAACGGCTGGTATGTAACGCATACGAATACGTTATGAAGAACAACGTTCGCAAGGGTTATATTTGTGAGACAGCTAAAATGTTGAAACTTAACAGGAAAACTGTAAGTAAAATAGTAAAGAGGGGACCTACAACTCCGAAAAAGTGTGGTAATAATAGGGTTACCTTTAATAAAATTGATGATTTTTTCTGTGACTTGGTGAGACGCGAGTTATATGAATTCTTTACTAAAGGTAAGTCACCAACCGTACAGGAACTGTTAAAACATTTGAAGAATGTGTGTGGCTTTCCTTATGAAAAAACTGCTCTACGACAGCTGTTGAAAAAACTTGGGTTTTGTTTCCGTATTCTAAAGAAAAAACAGATTGTAATGGAATCTGCTAGAATAGTAGCTTGGCGATATAAATTCATAGACCATCTCCGGAAGTTGCGTTTCGAGGGATGCAGAGTTGTCTACCTAGATGAAACTTGGTACGATACTCATGACATTGTGAAGAAAGGGTGGGATGATGGAACTTGTAATTGCATACTGAAAGCACCAACATCACGAGGCAAGCGTATTATGGTATTGCATGCTGGAGGCAGTGAGGGCTGGGTTGAGAACTGCCTTTATTTATCGGCTAAAAACATTGGAGACTGCAAAGCTGATAGCCATGACGAAATGACAGCTCAAGTTTTCGAAAACTGGTTTAGGTCTCATCTTCTAGAGAACCTACCATGTAACCGAAAATGTGTAAATGTGATGGACAACGCAAGCTATCATTCGCGGCAACTGATTAGGTTTCCTTCCATGAACACTAATATTAAGGACATTGTTAAGTTTATGGAGTACAATAACATTCCCGTGCCAAAACCTGTACCCATCAAGGCATATAAATTCAGGAAATGCAGGAAATCAAATCAGCCAATATCAGTACAAGGTACGCTGTAGAGGAGATCGCAGCCTCACGTGGACACAAAGTTTTGCGACTCCCTCCATATCACTGTATTTTAAACCCCATAGAAATGATCTGGTTTCAGCTGAAGATATATGTTAGGAAAAGTAATGTTATGCCAACTTTGAGTGCTAGTGTGTGTCAACTTCTTCGTGAAGGAGCTGGAACGATCGGTCCTGAGAGGTGGTCTGCTTGTGTTCGAAGCACCATTAAGACAGAAGAGAAGTACATGAAACACGACATGGATAGCACCAAGATAGATTTGTAATTCACCTAGCAGACAATGACGAGGACGACGAATAGAGGTAAGGTAAATACTGCATTTGTTTTAAAAGTAGGTAAGTTTGCTGGCAATTTTTTTCCGAATTACATACTCTGATTATTATTATTATTATTATTATTATTATTATTATTATTATTATTATTATTATTATTATTATTATTATTATTATTATTATATTATTATTATTATTATTATTATTATTCTGCTTACCCTCCAAGGTTGGTTTTACCCTCTGACTCAGAGGGATCCTACCTCTACCGCCTCAAGGGCAGTGTCCTGGAGCGTGAGACATTTGGTCGGGGATACTACCGGGGAGAATGACCAGTGCCTAGCCCAGGCGGTCTCACCTGCTATGCTGAACAGGGGCCTTGGTGGGGGATGGGAAGATTGGAAGGGATAGGCAAAGAAGAGGGAAGGAAGTGGCCGTGGCCTTAAGTTAGGTACCATCCCGGCATTTGCCTGGAGGAGAAGAGGGAAAACACGGAAAACCACTTCCAGGATGGCTGAAGTGGGAATCGAACCCACCTCTACTCAGTTGACCTGCCGAGTTTGAGTGGACCCCGTTTCAGCCCTCGTACCACTTTTCAAATTTCGTGGCAGAGCCGCGAATCGAACCCGGGCCTCCAGGGGTGGCAGCTAATCACACTAAACAACTACACCACAGAGGCGGACAATTATTATTATTGTTATTGTTATTATTATTATTATTATTATTATTATTATTATTATTATTATTATTATCCCAGTCTCTAGTTCTTGATTTTACTTTTCCTTTGCCAGGCAAGTTGGCCGTGCAGTTAGGGGCGCGTAGCTGTGAGCTTGCATCGGGGAGATAATGGGTTCAAGCTCCACTGTCGGGAGCTCTGAAGATGGTTCACCGTGGTTTCCCATTTTCACACCAGGCAAATGCTGGGGAAGTACCTTAATTAAGGCCACGGGCACTTCCTTCCCACTCCTAGACCTTTCCTAACCCATAGTCGCCATAACACCTATCTGTGTCGGTGCGACATAAAACAAATTATAAGAAATTGTTGCACTTTTCATTTCTTTACTGAAAGCAAGACACTGATATTAGCAGCATAAAATTAATATTTTAATGGGCCTACTTTGGTATCAATTTACGTTTAGTCTTTGTCGAGTTTATTTGCCAATGCCTTCTTCCTGTTTTTTCTTTCTTTCTTTCTTTCTTTCTTTCTTTCTTTTTTTCTTTCTTTCTTTCTTTCAACATCTGCGACCACTGCACGGGTTAAGCAGGAAACAAATTATTCTGCGATATTGGTTTGTGCTGTGGTTCATTATCAAGTTTTTATATTTATATTTTGACTTTAGAATAAATTAAATGTTAACATGTTTAAATAATCGACGCAAAATATGACAACCTTGCTTTTGACAGAGCTCACTTGCCTTTTAAACGACACGCGCCTCTTGTGTCCAGAGGAAAGGAGCCGACTGTCAACCCTCATTATCACCAGGGTGGGCCAAGTTTTGAGATCAGAAGATACCGCATGGGTATACGTTGAGCGTCAGGACTATACTATTCCTATAATCGTAAGATCTGCAGCCGTGAAAGCCATTTTTGAAAGTGATTTGATTTGATTTGATTTGCTTTGATTTGATATTACTCTATACAGTACAACATCATCTGAAAAATGACGTATATGTCATTCGAGTTTTTTTACTCATATTGTTTATACACAGTATAAAAGAAAACATACAGGGTGTCGGAGTGGTGGTGATTATTGTTTTAAGAGGAAGTACAACTGGGCTACAATCCTCTATTGACATTAAAGGAAAATGGAAGAGGTGCAATACTACAAAAAACAAGGGTATGGACAAAAGGAAGGGCCACAAAGTGCATGAAAAAAAAAAACTCCCTAGGCCTTGCAAACTTAATAATACCATCAGGGTTGGAAGAGGACAAGAGTTAACAAAAGGTCAGAGACGAACGATGAAAGTGAGGAGACTGACAAGTAAATGAAAGCAATGCCAAACTCAGTTATGGGAATCATGGTCACCAACCCAAATTCCCAAGCTTAGAGCCCCCAATCCTCCTTTTATTTGTCTCAAGGACATTTTATGCATAACCCACCCATACTCTACACGACAATACACGGACACATGTAGCAGGAGAAGTGCTCTACCACCCCTCATACTATGCAGATTTAAGTCCCTATGACTTTGATCCAATCCCTAAGATGAAGGAAACAATGCATGGAATTCACTTCTGAACACTTGAAGATGATCTGCAGGCAATTCACTGCTCTCTTCATATCATCAAGAGATTAGGCAGTGCCGACAGTACCGAAAGACTTCAGTGTCACTGGGAGCACATTGTACATAATGTTACCGGTTATATCGGAGAACTGTAAAACCTAGAACCTTGCATATACACAAAATCTCTAGTAAATAAATAGTTTTCACAACTAAAAATTCAACCTATGTATTTCAGTGTGTATCCTTGTTTCAGCCACATGTCCTAATTTTTGTTCAAATCAGTTATTAGACTACAAACAGGGTTGCCAGCTGAAAAAGTTTGGAAACCACTGCAGTAAACGTTCAGATCAACCAACAGAGAAATGAACCAAGCAAATAAAGCATGATGAAGAAGGAAGAAGCATAGAATGCCATCTAGTGACAGTGAGAAAAATGAACTTGGACAAAGAAGCGGAGCATTCATATACTGCACTGTGGTAACTGAAGACAGTTAATGGATGATGATGGAACTGAATACAAACCCATACTAATACTTTAAAGAGACACACAGATGTACATGGCATTGCTGTGAATTTATGAGAGAAATCAAGTGTAAGAATTCAAAAGGGAGTCAAATTTACAATTAAAAAGATAATTTACAAGCTATTAAAATTTACATTCATAATTTGCATACCATAACATATGAACTAGCCCTCCTTGATTATGGAAATATTCACGGAATATATATTATGTCATTTGTCGGGAATTTATAAATTAATTCCGCTACTTGATTCTGCTGTGTATTTTATACTGGTATTTCAAGATCTTACATACCAATATTGTTATCCTTTGCCAGTTCTTCATATGATCCATAAGCTTTAGATATTTTGTGCAGCTTAGCAAATTCCTGAGCACGTTCAAGCTGTCTAGCTGCCACAGCAACAACAACATGTTCTTCAGAAGGAAGAGTACTTAATGCTGTCACAAAATCATGACTTATCTTCCCAGCACTAGCTATGCCCCACCTTGTTGCCATTCCTGAAAAATTATAATATGTAAAAGAAATCATTAAAATGTTTCCCTGTTGATGTCCATTATGTAGTGATAATAAATTTTATGGTTAAATACTGACTTTACTACTGTCTCATACCAGCAAACTAATTACCTCTTTAGGGTAACTTCTAGGCTAAGGAAGTAGTTGAAAGTGTTCCAAGGCAGTAAATAATTTACTGCTATATGACTGTAGCAACATCAGTATATTTCTACAAAACAAAATTTGTTCTTAAAAAAAGTTTTACATTGCCTAAACAAAATATTTTAATAGTGAATAAGAAATTTTGTTTGTATTAAAAGAGTTCTCAAAAGAAGTAAATTATATTGAAGAGTTAATGTCAAACAATTTTACAATAATACAGTTTAATTCATCTGGACAACAATTAAGCTAAAAATATTTTATCTAAACTTCCACAAGTTAAAGGAGATAAAACAAATATCTCCAAACAGACACATTAATAAGTGCATTATTTACAGGGTATTTATTTATGCTTGGAAGCGACTTTCTCTCTCGATCTTGACCGCCAGTGACAGTTCAGTTGCTGGCTACCGCGCGTGCATATGTACAGCAGAATACAGTGCTCAAAATCATTTTCATGCATTTTACTCACCATTTTTACAGTTTATGCTGAAAATGTTCCCCATGCTGTGCCAAAATAATCAGCATCTCCTAATGAAGTTTTCGGTTACTCTACCAAGTTCTTCAGCACTGATGGATGCAATTGCAACTTGTATATTGTCTTTAAGTTCATCTAGTGTGTGAGGGTTGTTCCCATAAACTACATTTTTTAACATTCCCCACAAATAAAAATCACATGCCGTTAAATCTGGGCTACGAGGGGGCCACAGATTTTTACTTACCAAACGCGCTACAGTAAGGAGATAACAACCTTTACATCTATTTTTATTGTTTACTGAACCTGTAGGTTTGAATTTCTTGGCCAGCTGTTTTATTGTCCGATTGACAGGAATGGGTCTCCCTGGAAATTTCGCTTGAAACTTTTGTCTTGTCCTAGCGCACGATTTTCTGCACTTAATGCAAGTATTATGCAGATATACACGTTCATTAACGAATATTTCACATACATTACAGCACTATACATAATCACAATAAAACACTATACAATACGACATACACTACACAGTAGCTTCATTGAACACTCCACTATCTCGGAGTTCAGCTCTCAACAATTGCAGAGTGCCGGAAACCGCGTGCGCTAGCGGCCGGTAGCGACCTGTCATCGGCGGCCAAGTTAGAGCAATAAACTCCCTTCCAAACATAAATAAAGACCCTGTAGAATACAGACTGGTAAATAAATCAGTTATGAGCTTTCTGTAGCTGGAGTCATCAGTGATAAGCACACACTCATCCTCGGTGACCACTGGTAGAGGGTCAGTCTCCAGATCCCAATATTGCAGGTTCAAACCCAGCAGTGGTAGCTGAATTTATGAAGGGCTGAAAATAAATCCATTCCCTACTCCATGCCGGCATGTATAAGATCTCTGGTGACACATTTTGTGTTCACCTTGCAAAATTATTTTTAAAAACTTGAGACACAGGTTGCCTAACAGCTTTCCAGTTTCTTAACCTTCTGGTAGAGTACACTGGAATATTGAAATTGACAGATATGCAGCCTAAACAGCATCAAATAAAAATGCATGAAAATGGCAGCCAATGCCATATTATCATCATCATTATCATTATCATTATTATTATTATAAATAAACTTCGCTCCTTGTGAACCATGTGACCTTGCCACAATGGAGAGGCTTGTGCATCCCAATGAAGCAAATAGTCAACCCACATGTGCAATCACATCAGATGTCGAGAGATCAGACTAACGAATGGTTCATCAAAAGTGAGGTAGCAACCTTTCAGAAGTTGCAAGTGATGATTGACAAATTGGCCTTATAACAATATTTAACATAGTTTAGCTGTGTTGATACTTCTACATGGCTGAAAACTGATTGAAAAACGGTGAAAATGAAAGAATGCAAAAAATTTAGAGTGCAGAAAAGAATACAGGTGATTAGAAAATGAAGTAGGTAGGAAGTGCAGGACAGATAAGGAAGAATGGCTGAAAGAGAAGTTCAAGGATATTGAAGATTGTATGGTTATAGGAAAGGTAGATGTTGCATACAGGATAATCAAGGAAACCATAGGGAAAAAAAGGAAAAATAGGTGAATGAATTCTAAAAGTTCAGATGGAAGACCATTTCTAGGGAAGGAAAGAAGGAGTAAAAATGGCAGGAACATATCCAACATTTGTATTGAGGGAAAGAAGTAGATAAGGTTCTGGAACAGGAAGAGGCTGTTGATGCTGATGAAATGGGAGACCCAGTTCGACTGAGCTTTGTGAGACCTAAATAGGAACAAGTTACTTGGAATTGATGACATACCCTCAGAATTACTGCCTGCCTTAGGAGAAACCAGCATGGTAAGGTTATTCCATTTAGTGTGTACGATTATTATACAAGAGAAGTACCATCTGATTTTAGGCAGAATGTTGTTATATCTATTCCCAAGAAGGCAGGTGCTGACAAGTGTGAAAACCATTAGTTTAGTACCTCATACTTGCAAACTTTAAACACATATTATTCACAGAAGAATGGAAAGGCAAGTTGAAACTGAGTTATGAGAAGCTCAATTTGGGTTCAGAAGAAATATAGGAACACGTGAAGCAAACATGATTTTCCATCTGATCTTAGAGGATCGAATTAAGAAGGACCAGCCCATGCACATAGTATTTGTAGCTCTAGAAAAAAAAAAAAAAAAAAAAAGCATTCAATAAGGTAGTAATGGTGGTAAGGTGGTAATTATTGTTTTAACAGGAACTACAACTAGGCAATCATCCTCTATAAGCATTCAATAATGTTGATTGGACTAAACTAACAGATTCTGAAGGTGATTGGGATCAGATACCAAGAAAGAAGAATTATCTAAACTCTGCACAAAAATCAGTCTGCAGTGATAAGAATCGAGGGCTATGAAGAAAAGGAGCAATTCAAGAAGGTGTAAGGCAAGACCCCTGTTTGTCCCTACTCTTTGTCAATGTTTATGAAGAACAAGTGATAAAGGAAATCAGAGAGGAATTTGCAAAGGGAATCACAATCCAAGGAGAGGAAATCAAAACTCTGAGATTTCCTGATGTTTTCTTATTTTATCTGAGTGTGTAGAAGATCTGGAGAAATTGCTGAATGGAATGGAGACAGTCTTGGAGGTCGAGAACAAGTTAAAAATAAATAAATCCAAAACAAATATAATGGAGTGCAGTCGAACTAAGTCTGATGATGTAGGAAATAAGCTCAACGGACGAAAAATTAGTCACCCCTGGAGAAACCATTACAAGCATCATTTCACACCATGTAAATCCACCTCTGACTTGATAACCGCCTGGATTCTGTTAGGAAGTGAATCCATAAGGTTGTGCAGGTACATAGCATCCAGGTTAACCACTCGCTGAGGATTTGATCGTGCAATTGCATCAAATTATGCAGATGTTGGCGTTTTACCCGCTGTTCCAACAGATTGTCAATGGGGTTCAAGTCAGGTGATTTTGCAGGCCAATCAACATGTTATAGGGTGGGGGTGTGTTCGTAAAACCAGTCACATATGCATCCAGTCCGATGAACGTTGCTGTTGTCACTTGAAAAATCTGAGAATCAATAGCATACTTATATTGCAAACGTTGACTGAAATGCAAGCAACATCTCATCATCCAGAATGTTTAAATGAACATGCTGGTTCATGTTAGAGGTCACTTCAGGAAGTAGGTCCAATCCATGATACATAAAACACCCCCAAAACATCACAGACCCGCCTCCGGCTTGAACCTGACCTCGCACACATTCAGGATGAAATGCTTAATTTTGCCGTTGGTGTAGTCGACGACATGCATCATTAGAATAAAGGCACAAATGTGATGCATTAGACCACATTCTGTTCCGCTAGTTAGCTACTGTCCATGTTCAATGATTTCTAGCTCACTGAAGTTGCGCAGCTTTATGTGCCTGTGTGACCAATGGTCTCTTGTGAGTTGACCGACTCCAAATGTTCAATACATGCAGTTCCTGTTGCAATGTTCTCTCGCTAACAGGTTGGAATGGATCTCCATTCACTGAATGCAGCAATTCCTGTCAGGTTTGGAAGCGACTGTGATCTCAGTCAGGATCTTTTTCCAACCACAATTCTGACATTGAGTTTCATGGCCATGTGTAGTACACCACTGCTTGTAGACATGTTGAACAGTCCGCTGCGAAACTTCATGCACCATATTGCCAAGGGCATGGCCAAATATGAGTGCCCCCTTTTGCCACTGTTACAACCTTACATCTACCCATGTTGACATACACTACCCGTTTGAAACATCAATGTCTCGGTGATTGCTACTGCCTTATACTCACGTAAAAGTAGTGCACATGTGGTGGAGCATGGGACTCATTCCCTGCTCCATCTGTTCAGGCATTTATTACTGTATGCAGTGTGTGTGTTGCTGATTGATCCCAAGATCAAGTTCACCTGTACTGCCCTATAAATTTTAAGAAGAAAGGGAGAAATTATGTGAGCAAATATGGTTATTCCTTTTTCCATAATTACTCCCACTTCATTCTTTGTTTCATTTCTTCCATTCCAAAAGAATTTAAATCAGTTCTTCACTTCTTTTTCATTTCTCTACTTTACCTTTGAAAGGCCTAACTTTTCATTTAATTTACATTCCATGTTATCCACTATTTCTGTTTTTTCAGTCAGTGTTAAGATGATGGTCCTCACCCTCAAGATCTTCTCATTCTCTTTGCTTCATTTTCCCAAATGTCATTTTCCATAGCACACCTGGGGAGGAAAGTACTATGTTTCAGGGAGATGCCCTAGCCTTTATCTTGATCCACATTTTGCTAACTTCTGGAATGAAATCCTCAAATTCTTACATAGTGCATTTATCATCATCATCATCATCATCCTAAACCATCTCCAGTTTCCCGGGTGTGGTATATGAGCCTCCTCCATCTCATCCTGTCCTTGTACCATTCTTCCTCCACCAACTTGTCCCAATCATGACCTCTCAGCAGTACATCGCTCTTAACTAAATCTATCCATTTCCTTCGTGGCCTTCCCACGGGTCGTCTTCCTTCTACCTTTCTGTCAAATTCCTTCCTTACAGTTCTGTTTACTGGCATCCTCTTCATGTGACGAAACCACTTCAGTCTTGATATCTGAATCTTACTGAGGAGAGAATCATCTATTCCTACTTCTTCTCTAATTTTCTCATTCCTAATCTTGTCTTTCCTGGTTTTCTGGATCATAGTGCGTAGGAATTTCATTTCAGCTGCCTGAAGTTTGGAATTATCTCTATTGGTCAGTGTTGTGGTTTCGAGACTGTATGTAAGAATTGGTGTATAATAGGACTTGTACAATGTCATTTTTGTTTTCATGGGTATTTGCTCATCCCATAGCAGGTGTCTTACCTGGTGGTAAAATTGTGTTGCCTTATTGATTCAATTGTTCACCTCATGTTTTGCTAGGTTGTCATTTGATATAACGCTACCCAAGTATTTGAAAACTGGAACGCTGTCCAGTTGAGCTTCATTTAACCTGACTATTGGTTCTGCTCCTTCCCCATACACTTTCATCACCACTGTCTTGGTCTTGCTGATGTTTAAACCATATTTCTTAAACTCCTCATTCCAGCTTTGTATTCTCTCTCCCAATTCCTCTTCTGAGTCACTCCAGATCGCAACATCATCTGCAAATGTGAAGGCTTTGATATCTCCATGTTCTTTCCTTTTAATAGATTTCATTACTACATCCATTACAATAATAAATAGAAGTGGTGACAATGAGCTGCCCTGCTGCACTCCTCTCTTTGTTTCAAACCAGTCCGACAAACCACATCCTACTTGAATACAGCTTCTGTTCCCACTATACATTTTCACTTTGTCTATGAGGCTGTCTCACACTTGAAGTTCTTTCATGCATTGCCAAATTCTTTCCCTTGGTACACTATCGTATGCTTTCTCAATGTCCAAAAATATTAGAAATAAAGGCTTGTTCTTCTCCCAGTATTTTTCCATTAGCATCCTAATTGCAAATATAAGGTCTGTAGTTTACCTTCCTGGTCTGAAACCATACTGCTCTTCTTCCAAAATTGGTTCAACAATATCTCTGATTCTGGTCTCTATTATTTTTTCCAATATTTTCAGGACATGAGACAGTAGTGTGATTCCAGGGTAATTAGTACATTTTCGTCGGCTTCCTTTCTTGAACAGAGGTACAATGATGCCCATCTTCCAGTCCTCAGGAATAGTATTTTCCTCCCATATCTTGTTGAGCAGTCTATAGAGCCATTAGATTCCTGGAACTCCCGCTGCTTTCAGCATATCTGCACTTAGTTCATCTATGCCCACTGCCTTTCCTTTCTTCATGCTCTTGAGCGCATTTTCAACCTTCAAGCCATGTAATTGGTGGTTCAGTTGTGGTTCCTCGACTTGACTCTCCTCTATCCGTTGTTATGTTTTCTGTATCTCCATTCAGCAGCTTTTCGAAATAGATCTTGAGTTCTTGTTTAATTTCTCCCTCTTCTTGTGCCAGAGTTCCATCATCACGTTCTATTGCTTTTATGGTCTCTTGATCCCTTCGCTTGTTTTTCACTACTCTGTATAGCAGGTTCATATTTCCTCTACTGTCCTCTTCCAGTTTGTCTGCAAACTCATTCCATTTCTTCTCTTTTTCTTCCCTTACAATGTTCTTTACAGCAAGTTTCTTGTTCCTGTATACTCCTTGGATTCTTTGTATTTCTTGTTCATTTCGTTCTTGTCCCTGTTTTTGTTTTTCCTTGTCCAGCGCCTTCTTTATTTGGTTTCTTTCTTTCACCGCTGTTTTCATTCTATCATTCCACCATGGTGTCTCCTTTTTACTTTTGATAGAACTTGTAACTCCACATAGGTTTTTGGCTTCTCCCACAAAGGTGTCTTTGAAGGCCTTCCATTCTTCATTAACGCTGGTTACTTCACACTTCGGCAAACTCTGTTGAATCCTTAGTTTGTATTCTTCCTTTATTTGGACTTCTTGCAACTTCCAGGTTTTAACCCTTGGTTTTTTTCGTAATAAGTTTCTGCGTTTCATTTGCTTTATGTTTGAAGTCTACTACCAACAATCTGTGGTCACTGTCCATGCTTTCACTAGGGATGACCTTTACATCTGTGATGTACCTGCCACCATCTTTATTTGTGATTACGTAGTCAATCAATGTTCTATACTGGCCATCCCAACTGTACCTTGTTATTCTGTGACTGTCTCTTTTTTTGAAGAATGTATTTTTGATTATAAGATCATTTCTTCTGCACAGATCTAATAGTTGTTCTCCTTCTGGGTTCCTTTGTCCAAATCCATGTGGACCAATGATGTTCTCGTACCCAAGTCTGTCTACCCCAACTTGCGCATTTAGATCTCCAATAATAATAACATTTTCCTCATTAACTGTATCTTCCAGGTCTTGCCGAAATTTCTCTTTGTCTTCCTCACTGCAGCCTGTCTGTGGGGCATACACTTGTATGATGGTGTACTTAGTGTTCTCCAGTTTCATGAACATTTTAATGATTCTATCACTTTTGCAGATAACTTCAGCTGTAGCATCAGTCCTTTCGTTAATTAAGAATCCAACACCATTTTTCGCTACCTTCTCCTGTCCACTCCAGTATAATTTATAACCTCCATGAAGTGTCTTACTTCCAATCCCTTTCCATTTGGTCTCACTTAATCCCAATAGATATTTTTCTTCTATCCATCATGTCTAGGAGTTCTTCTAACTTTCCAGTTAATGATAGAATGTTCATAGTTCCAATTCGGTATTTGGGACTCTTTTTTATTTGGGGTTTCCTTTCAGAACATTGTATATCATCAGCCTTACGGTCATCATACTTTACAATTGTCTGAGAGGACGTGTCAGTCCGGTCTATAATATTCTTTCCAAGGCTCTTTTTCTTATTGAAAGCAACTGTACTCAATACTCTCCTGCTGACTTGCTAGGCCTAACGCATAAGAGGATTTTCTTTCAGGGTTTACTCCCTTAGCCTTTGAGGATGCCTTCCTCGTCCTACAAGGCAGTAGGTTCCATCTGTACACCCCAGAAGGATGGGTTGCCTCTTCCGCCTACTCCGCCGTACCGAAGTCCATCTTCTCCGCCGTAGATGCCGTTGAGGTCTTCACCCTTAACCCAGGGCAAGGGCCCTCCATATTTATGACCCCTGGAGAGAGGGTGTCCCAGTATTTTAAAACCCCCAGGAATTGGGCTACCTGTTGGTCCGCGGGTTGTATTGGTTATTTCAACCAGCCCTACATACTGTAGGGGCCCCCTATCTGCCACCTGGGGACGCGCTCTGTAGGGGTCAGGTTCCCCTGGTTACTTATTGGAAGTTAACCCCACCCACAAGGAGTAAGGTTATTTGCATTTATAAGGGTCAAAATAAGGTAATAATGTTACTGGATGGGATTTTTCCATTCCATTAATTGCTTTTATGGCTTTCAGAGATATTGAGGTGCCAGAATTTTGTCCTATGGGGGTTCTTTTATGTACTGATAAATCTACCAAAATGAGGCTGACATATTAGAGCTCCTTCAAACACCACTGCATTTAGCTGGGACAGCAATAGTTTCAGTGGCAGTGCCGCAGTACCATGGCCCTATGCTTTACTTAAGCATTACAAAAATCAAACTTCTCCTTCACACTAGTACATAAAATTCAAATAACCCACCAAACATATCTATTCACTAAAGTAATCTCTATGATTTCAACCTTATTTCAACAGATACTCTCCAATTCCTGGAGTTCTATGAACTGTGCCAATTTTTGTTTGGCTTGGGGGAGCCTGCCTTGGGCCGACAGAATAACAGTGGGGAAGAAACACCATGCGATATGCAGCCATATGACAGTTATTCATGCCATTCTTCAGTTGGCACAGGTTGTCACACCAGGTAGAGGCCACCCACTGGGCATTCAACCCCTCAGAGAGCAAATTCCTTGAAGTTACAGCAATTGTCTGTAGATGGTAGATGGCTATGGTTAGTAATAAAGTTAACTGTAAATATCTTCAGGGAATCTTTCTTTATGGCTCCCCTTGCTGGTTTAGTAAGCTATTATGGGTTGAATGTGTGTAATAAGTTCTTTGTGATGCAATGAATAACCATGAATATAGTCAGTGATTACTTAAATAAACTTATTTTAAGTACTGAAGACAATAGCAGAGAGTGTAGCATATTTTTTTTTAATATTCAGAGGGTCTTCTATCAAAATCTGTCAAATATTTTACCAGTATTAGGTAACATAAGATTTATTTAAGAATATC
This sequence comes from Anabrus simplex, assembly GCF_040414725.1. Lineage (NCBI taxonomy): Eukaryota > Metazoa > Arthropoda > Insecta > Orthoptera > Tettigoniidae > Anabrus > Anabrus simplex. The sequence continues at coordinate 377,457,298 of NC_090268.1, read as the reverse complement.
ATAGCATCCTTGTGTTTAACTTATGGGTTGTGTTTTTTCATTATTTTGGTAAAGATAAAATAACATATTTAATAAACGACAAAATTCCTTGTCCATCCATGAAAAAGAAATGTGGCTGTATGATCATAAGCTTCTTATTCACAGGGATAGTCCCGTTATTTTATTTTGTTCTGCCAATTATGTCTGTGTTCTATTTAGTTAATGTTTCCAATCATTTTTAAAATTAAAAAGCCATTATATTATTTTACAACATTTTGAAAGCAGGCAGCTAGTTGGGAAAAAGCAAAGAAATTGGTTCTTTTTAAGCTTTGCCTTTTTTCTTTAATTCAGTGACTTATTTTTCTAGATAGGCCTATCTTGATTATGTTTTGAGTTGTGAAATTTTGAGTTATTGTTTAATCATACCAATTTTTAAATAATAAAGTTACATGCTATTGAGAAAAATAATATTGATATTTAACTGCTGAAGGTGGGCAAATAAAACCTGAAAATAACTTAAATCTAAGATTTTTTCATGGTGGTGGTGTTTGAGTCATCAGTCCATAGACTGGTTTGATAGCCGGCCACCCCATCCTGTGCTAACCTTTTCATTTCTACATAACTACTACATGCTACATCCTACATCTGCTTGTCATATTCATACTGTGGTATACTCTTACTGTTCATACCGCGTATATTTCCCTCGAAAAACAACCGTCGTAAGATGTGTCCTATCATTTTTCTCTTCTTCTCGACAAATTTAGCCAAACTGATCTCCTCTCACCAATACGATTCAGTATCTCTTCATTCATGATTTGATCTCACCTTCAGCATTCTTCTGTTACACCACACTTCAAAAACTTCCATTCTCTTTCTTTCTGAGCTAGATATTGTCCATTTTTCACTTCCATACAATACCACGCTCCAGACAAAAGTCTTCAAAAAACATCTTTCTAATTCTTATATCAATGTTCAAAGTGAGCAAATTTCTTTTCTTAAGAAAGGCCTTCCTTGCTTGTGCTAGTCTGCATTTTATGTCCTCCTTACTTCTGTCATCATTATTTATTTTACTACCCTAGTAACAATATTCATCTACAGCACTTCCTCTTTAAGACATCATTTCCTAATCTAATATTCCCTGCATCAACTAAATTCATTCAACTGCACTCCATTACCTTTGTTTTGGACTTATTTATCTTCTCTTGTACTTCTTCACCAAGACTGTCCATACCATCCAGCAATTTCTCCAGATCTTCTGCAGACTCAGATAAAATAATATCATTGGCAAATCTCAAAGTTTTAATATCCTCTCCTTGGATTGTTACACCCTTTCCAAATTCCTCCTTGATTTCCTTTACCACCTGTTCTATATAAAAACTGAAAAGGTGAAGTGGGCTGGAGGGTGGGAGGGACAAACATTAGCCTTGCCTCATTCCATTTTGGATTGCCACTTCTACCATGCAGTAGTTTTCACACTTGTCGGCACCTGCTTTCTTGGGAATAGGTATAACAACATTCTGCCAAAAATCGGATGATACATCTCCTGTATCATCCATCTTACACATCTTAAGTGTTTCCCTTAAGGTAGTCAGTAATTCTGAGGGTATGTTATCAATTCCAGGTATGTTGTTCCTATTTAAGTCTCTCAAAACTCTGTCGAATTCTGACCTCAAAATTGGGTCTCCTATGTAATCAACATCAATAACTACTTCTTGTTCCATAACCATATCATCTACTTTTTACCTTGATACAACTGTTGGATATGTTCCTGTCATCATTCTGCCTTGTCTTCTTTCCCTAGAAGTGGTTTTCCACCTGAGCTCTTAATATTCATACACCTAGTTTTCCTTTCTCCAAAGGGTTCTTTATTTTTACAAGTTGCTTTACGTTACACTGACATAGATAGGTCTTATGGCAACGATGGGACAGGAAAGGGCTAGGAGTGCGAAGGAAGTGGCCATAACCTTAATTAAGGTATAGCCCCAGCAGTTGTCTGGTGTGAAAAATGGGGAAACCACGGAAAACCATCTTCAGGGCTGTCAACAGTAGAATTTGAACCCACTAACTCCTGAATACTGGATAATGGCTGCACTTAAGCGACTACAGCTATCGAGCTTGATCTCCAAAGATTTCTTTGATTTTCTTGTATGCAGCATGTAGGCCTACCTTTCCTAGGGCTGTATAACCTTCAACATCCTTGGCTCTTTTCTTTCAGCCATTCCTCCTTAGCTATCCTGTATTTTCTATCCACTTCATTCTTTAATCACCTGTATTCTATTCTGCCCCCATAACTTTTTATATTCTTATGCTTTTCATCATTCATCAATCTCCTGAGTTATCTACTACCGAGCTCGATAGCTGCAGTCGCTTAAGTGCGGCCAGTGTCCAGTATTCGGAAGACAGTAGGTTCGAACCCCACTGTCGGTAGCCCTGAAAATGATTTTCCGTGGTTTCCCATTTTCACACCAGGCAAATGCTGGGGCTGTACCTTAATTAAGGCCACAGCTGCTTCCTTCCCATTCCTAGCCCTCTCCTGTCCTATCGTCGCCATAAGACCTATCTGTGTCGGTGCGACGTAAAGCAAGTAGCAAAAAAAAAAGTTATCTGCTGATTCTTAGTTGATCTTTCATTTCTTCACCAGCCCTAGAGACCTCTTTCTTCATGATTGCTCTTTCTTCCTCCATTGTGTTTCCTTGAGCATTTTCATTTAGTCCTTGTGCTCATTGTTCATTGAAACCATCCCTCATACTCTTTTCTTTCAACTTGTCTAGATCCCATCTCCTGGCATTTCTTTCTTCAGTTTTTACAACTTCAGATGGCACTTCATGACCAACAAGTTGTGGTCAGAGACATCTGCATCTTGCAATCCAACACCTCATTTCTGAATCTCTGCCTAATCATAATGAAGTCTATTTGATACCTTCTAGTGTCTCATATTTCACATATACATCCATTGTTCATTATGTTTGAACCAAGTATTAGTGAAGACTAAATTATGATCAGTGCAGAATTCAACTGGCCGACTTTCTCTTTCATTCCTTTGTCCGAATCCAAATTCTCCTCCTGCATTACTTTCTCTTCCTTGCAATGAGATTCTTGTCACATTTTACATATTGTATATTAAATCTTCTATCTCTCGTATATTCTTTCAAGTTCCTCATAATCTACTGAACTACTAGGCATATAGACCTACACTATTCTGGCGGCCATTGACTTGGTGTCTATCTTGACAACAATAATCCTTTCACTATGCTGATCATAGTAGCATACCCACTGCCCTATTCCCTTCTTATTAAACCAACTCCTGCATTTCCCCAATTTGATTGTGTTCATAAACCTGTAGTCACCTGACCAAAAATCCTGTTCTTCCTGCTAACGTACTTCACTTATACCAACTACATCTAACTTTAGTCCATCCATTTCTCTTTTCAGATTATCTAACCTACCACAATAATTCAAACTTCTAACATTCTACGCTCCAACTCGCAGAATGTCAGTATTCATCTCCGTTATGATTGTTCCCTCTTATGTAGTTCCCACCTGGAGATTCAGATGGGAGACTATTCCATCTCTGGGATATTTTACCCAGGAGAAAGCCATTATCAGTACATCATTCATCAGAAAGAGCTGCATGACCTCAGGAATTTGTTACAGCTGTAGTTTGCCAATGCTTTCAGCCGTGTAGCAGTATTAATATAACTAAGCCATATTAAGCATTATTACAAGGCCAGAGCATCTAGACTGCCAGCCGTGCAACTCCTTAAAGGCTGATATCCCCACTTTCGATGAACTATTCGTTGGCCTGGTAGCTTGACAGATACCCATCCAATATGGTTGCAGTGGGACACAACAAGCCTACCTACAGCAGCAAGGTCACATGGTTCACAGAGGAGACTTTTCATGGTACCATATTAAAAAATATATTTTGAGAATAGATGTCTCATTTTGAACCCTCATGAATGTGGTTACCCAGAGATTTTGGTACCAGGTGCAATACGTTATGGAACTTCCAACATACGTTTGTTGAGTAATAATGTGCTGGTTGTTTTACTTCGTGTGAAATGGTGATAGCAGGACAGTGTGAATTAGTTTTTATCGGGTTCCTCTAGTGCATGTTTATGAAGTCCTAGGTCTTCACTTTTTATCACCTTGGCCCTAATCTCCAAATTAGTTTAGATCTTCCCTTGAGCTGGGATCAAATCCATCAACTTGATGTTTGAGCCACACAGCCCAGCTGGTGTCAAAATGGTTATAAGCACAAGTTTACAATATGTCAGTAAAATAACATCCATCCATCCATCCGCCCATCCATCCGTCTTCATTATAGACTGTTATGCATTTCAGCATTCAGTCTGCAAGCCTCTGTAAATTTAACAAGCGCTGCCACAAATCTCTTTCTGTAACTAGTTTTGTGGCTTTGTTTAGTTCTATACTTCACATTTTTAAATCATTAGAAACTGAGTCTAAGCACTGTCATGTTGGTCTCCCTCTACTTATCTAACCCTCCATGACCGAGTCCATTATTCTCTTAGGTAACTTATCCTACCCTCCCGATGGTATCACCACCTTGACGAAGGCAAAATACATTTTGCCGGGTGTTTTAGAGGCTTGCGTGTTCAAATGATCCTTAGAGCTATGCCGGCGGGAGCATTAGCTCCTGGTAGGGCCACCCAAGCCAGACAGGTCTAAGGTGATGATCCAGACTAAGAGTGATACCCTGGTCCTCCAGGTTGGGGGTTGGTACATGGGGCTAACAACTCCACTACCACAAAACTACATATTGTTCAGAAACCAAATCAAGATAACCGGATGGTCCCAAACTTACGACTACTAAAGCACGCTAAATGGCAATGATACGGATATACTGGAACATGGAATGTTAGAAGTATCTTTCAGGCCGGGGCTAGTAGAAAATTGGAGCAGGAATTACTTAAATATCAGGTAGATGTGGCAGCATTACAGGAAATAAGATGGAAGACAACCGAGGTGACAGTTCTACAAGCACTATATTTTGTTCAATAGTAGGGAGGAAGAAAATAGAATAGGAACAGAGTTTATGGTCAAGAAATCGCTCAGTCATAATGTGATTGAATATGAAGCAATAAGCCCCAGACTATGCCGGATAAGATTGAGAGGGAGATTTGCCAACATATCACTAATTAGTGTCCATGCCCCAACAGAGCATGCTGATGAGGAAGAGAAAGAACAGTTCTATGAAAAAATGGAGCAAGTTGCCAAGTATGATGTTAAAGTTGTCCTAGGGGATTATAATGCCAAAGTAGGCAAAGAGAGAGAAAACCACCCAGTGGCAGGATGTCATAGTAAACACCAAGAATCAAATGAAAACGGGTGGAAATTGATTGAGCCTCTATTAACACCTGTTAATTACCAATCACATTTCTGTGTCTGTGACTTGTTTGTCTGCCGGCTTTGACATCCTGCCAGTATTTCTTGAGCCTGTCAATCAGCACTTTCTTCTGCTCCTCTAGTAAAGGGCCTCTCTGTCTTCTGTGTTCTGTCTCCGCCATCTCAACTTAGATACCTTTGGTTTTAGAAAATTCCAGATTTTCTTTGTGAGCCAGACATTATTCGTATGGAAGATATACCCATAAAACAGCAATCTTCTCTTTCTAATTCCTGTTGTTATCAGTTCCATATTGTTTTATAATTCTTTATTGGATTTCAGTCAAACCTTCCAGTCAATGCATCTGTTGCCTAACATCTTCCATAGAAGCCTGCATTCTCTTTTAAGTAGTTGATTGACTAGTCCTTTTTGATTCATGGACAGGGTCTCTGAAGGTTCCAAGAAGGACATTCCAGGAATAATTAATGAACAAGGGGAGTGAGGATCTTCAAAAGGCAGAAGTATTCAGTCAGCAGTATGTAAAGATTGTTGGTTACAAGGATAATGTCCAGATAGAGGAGGTGACTAATACTAAAGAAGTATTAAAATTTACCTATGACAGCAATGGCATTTACAGTAAGATACAAAAGTTGAAAACTAGAAAAGCAGCTGGAATTTATAAGGTTTTGGGGGATATACTAAAGGCAATGGGTTGGGATATAGTACCATATCTGAAGTACTTGTTTGATTTTTGTTTGCACGAAGGAACTTTACCAAATGAATGGAGAGTTGCAATAGTAGCCCCTATATATAAAGGAAAGGGTGATAGACATAAAGCTAAAAATTACAGGCCAGTCAGTTTGACATGCGTTGTATGTAAGCTTTGGGAAAGCATTCTTTCTGATTATATAAGACATGTTTGCAAAATTAATAAATGGTTTGATAGAAGGCAGAGTGTGTTTAGGAAAGGTTATTCCACTGAAGCCCAACTTGTAGGATTCCAGCAAGATATAGCAGATATCCTGGATTCAGGAGGTCAATTGGACTGTATTGCGATTTTACATTACAGTTAAAACATCACAACTTTTGTACATTCGGTACCGGTTTCGACAGATTCCCTGTCATCATCAGCCGAGAATAATTAAACAAAGACAAGTATAGATCATGATTCTTATGGTGTGATTACAATGGTGGATTAAAAATATACATTATATGATTAAAATAGTATGTATATATATATACATATATATACACACACACACACACACACACACACACACACACAAATAAAAGGTAAGTAAAATGGGAATGGTCATTATTCTTTGAGGTGTACACCTTAATATTTCTAATTAAAAGGTTAATTTGTTAAAAGAATTTTGTTCTTGTAATATATAATTAGGGCCTATAGTGAAATTTGATTGTAGGCTTAAATCTGTAATATTTGAACTTTTTGACCAGTCAATTCATTGAAGTTATGTAGCCATGTTTGACACATTAAAAAGGTAAACAAACATTTAGTCGAATGGTGTTCCACATAAAATATGTACAATAAAATTCGATTGGAGCTTCAACTTGGACTTAAGAATGGAAGAATTATATTAATGTTCAATGCAAGCAGAAATAGATGAGTTAATTTTATCACTATGTATTGATGTTGATAGTTAGAATGTCCATTGAACAGTTCAATATGTCGATTTGTATTCTGGAATAGTTTATATTATTTAGAGAAATAGTGATTGAGGTTCTTGCTAAGGTGGTACTTGAAGATCTTGTGTTGTAAGTTGTGAATACATAAATGATTTGGAAAGATCCTGATCCAAGTCGGAACCTCAGGTGCCAAGTTGGTGGTAGGGTCCGATACATCTACCACCAACTTGGCACCTGAGGTTCCGACTTGGATCAGGATCTTTCCAAATCATTTATGTATTCACAACTTACAACGCAAGATCTTCAAGTACCACCATAGCAAGAACCTCAATCACTATTTCTCTAAATAATATAAACCATTCCAGAATACAAATCGACATATTGAACTGTTCAATGGACATTCTAACTATCAACATCACTACATAGTGATAAAATTAACTCATCTATTTCTGCTTGCATTGAACATTAATATAATTCTTCCATTCTTAAGTCCAAGTTGAAGCTCCAATCGAATTTTATTGTACATATTTTATGTGGAACACCATTCGACTAAATGTTTGTTTACCTTTTTAATGTGTCAAACATGGCTACATAACTTCAATGAATTGACTGGTCAAAAAGTTCAAATATTACAGATTTAAGCCTACAATCAAATTTCACTATAGGCCCTAATTATATATTACAAGAACAAAATTCTTTTAACAAATTAACCTTTTAATTAGAAATATTAAGGTGTACACCTCAAAGAATAATGACCATTCCCATTTTACTTACCTTTTATTTGTGTGTGTATATATATATATATACATACTATTTTAATCATATAATGTATATTTTTAATCCACCATTGTAATCACACCATAAGAATCATGATCTATACTTGTCTTTGTTTAATTATTCTCGGCTGATGATGACAGGGAATCTGTCGAAACCGGTACCGAATGTACAAAAGTTGTGATGTTTTAACTGTAATGTAAAACTTTCACACAATATATAGTATTGAAAAGGTGGAACTTATTGTCCTTTCTTTGATGTATTGCGATTGACTTTTCTAAGGCATTTGATAGGGTAGATCATGGGAGACTACTGGCAAAAATGAGTGCAATTGGACTTGACAAAAGAGTGACTGAATGGGTGGCTCTGTTTGTAGAAAATAGAACTCAGAGAATTAGAGTAGGTGAGGCTTTATCTGTCCCTGTAAAAATTAAGAGGGGAATTCCTCAAGGCAGTATTATTGGACCTTTATGTTTTCTTATATATATCAATGATATGTGTAAAGAAGTGGAATCAGAGATAAGGCTTTTCGCAGATTTTATTCTGTACAGAGTAATAAATAAGTTACAAGATCGTAAGCAACTGCAAAATGACTTTGATAATGTTGTGAGATGGATCGTAGGCAATGGTATGATGATAAACGGGGATGAAAGTCAAGTTGTAAATTTCACAAATAGGAAAAGTCCTCTCAGTTTTAACTACTGCATTGATGGGGTGAAAGGTCCCTTTGGGGATCATTGTAAATACCTAGGTATTAATATAAGGAAAGATCTTCATTGGGGTAATCACATAAATATGATTGTAAATAAAGGGTACAGATCTCTGCACATGGTTATGAGAGTATTTAGGGGTTGTAGTAAGGATGTAAAGGAGAGAGCATATTTGTCTCTGTTGAGACCCCAACTAGAGTATGGTTCCAGTGTATGGGACCCTTACCAGGATTACTTGATTCAGGAACTGGAAAAAATCCAAAGAAAAGCAGCTCGATTTAACTGGGCGATTTCCGACAAAAGAGTAGCATTACAAAAATGTTGCAAAGTTTGGGCTGGGAAGACTTGGGAGAAAGGAGACGAGCTGCTCGACTAAGTGGTATGTTCCAAGCTGTCAGTGGAGAGATGGCGAGGGAGGACATCAGTAGACTAATAAGTTCGAATGGTGTCTTTAAACATAGGAAAGATCACAATATGAAGATAAAGTTGGAATGCAAGAGGACAAATTGGGGCAAATATTCGTTTATAAGAAACGGAGTTAGGGATTGGAATAAGTTACCAAGGGAGATGTTCAATAAATTTCCAATTTCTTTGCAATCATTTAAGAAAAGGCTAGGAAAACAACATTAGGGAATCTGCAACCTGGGCGACTGCCCTAAATGCAGATCAGTAGTGATTGATTGAACTTTCATATCTACCCACATCATTTGCTCATTGTCCGGCTCCATGGCTAAATGGTTAGCAAGCCGGTCCAGGGGGTCCCAGGTTTGATTCCCAGATGGGTCAGGGATTTTAACCTTCACTGGTTATTCCTATGGCTTGGGGGCTGGGTGTGTGTGCCATCTTCATAATTAGGATTAATCATAGGTAGAGCCCCATCCTCACAGACACGCAGGTCGGCTATATGTCGTCACCTCAAAAGACATGCACCAAGCCTCTTCAGAGGCTGTCAAGAACACTTTATAATCTCCTCTCTCTTTGTCATTATCTCCCCTTAACCGAATATTATTAACTTCTAACACATCCAGATGTATCCTCTTTGCTGACTCAGCCAGTTCTACTTTGTTTCTTCCTTCCATAAGCCCCATTACTATTGATAGCTCTCCATCAAATTCCATTTCATTCACCAAGTTGTTTCCAAGGAGTCCCTCATCTGTCATTTGGAAGTGAGACTCCATTACTCCCATAGGTCCAAGGCTTGTTTAAAACATTCTGAGGGTGCTCAGTGAAAATTCTGTGAAGCAGGATGCTACCCTACTTACACCTAGTTCCAGTGAGGATCTTTCCTCTAATGGGTTAGGGACCACTGATGGATTGTATAGTCCTAACCGCCTGAGCACAGGGAGGGCCACGACTCAGGATATGTCCGACATGCCCACTCCCATTCCATAGCAACTGGTATCCTGACTCTCAGGACCACTTATAAGGCCCATCAGCCATTGCCCACCGTTCATGAACTATGACATGACTACATTAACCTATACCACAAACCACAATAACAATGATCAGAGAAAATGTTCCTACATGAAGAAGAAAGATTGAAGCAGTTCCTTATCTGGAAATATTTTGAAATTTAATGAGATGACAAAATGATTCATATTATGGGCAAAGAGAGATTGTTCATGTTCTTTTAAAATGATGGCTTAATCAGTCAGAACTGAAACCTAGAGAAGATGCTGTAAACTAGTGAGAACACCAGAGTGAGAACTTATTCATAAATGGGGAAGAACTCTTTCTAAGGATATTTTCTAACTGCAATTCTTCAAAGCAGACTCTTCCTGGCCTGTCCCATTTATTTATGGATCAGCATTACTTGTGGATTTGGTCTAGTTTTACAACGGATGCCTTTCTTGATATCAAACCTATGTGGAGGGATGTATTTACTATTACATGTCTTTGTGGAAGGTGATAGTATTATGTCTCTCAGCCAGAGGAATTGACCAAACACAGCTTAAATCCCCAGCCCAATCTGGAAATGAATCCAAGACCCTCTGAACCAAAGGCCATTAAGGAACCAGACTTAAAGCACACTTTTTGATGTATTTTAAGGATTTTTTGTATGCTATATCGGAATCAACTTGTTACTTCAATAATTTGTCTATGTAAACACCTAATCAAAGTTTTCTTCGTTGAAAATGATACTGGAAAGAAACAAATATGTCACAACAGGGAGGTTGGGAGCAGGATCAGAGCAAGTACACAATTACAGAATAGTCTGAACAGCAGAAAGTTATTCTTGAAAGATCTTTATTCTTGATTAAGGAGTGTAGGACAGAGTAAAAGCTGAATCAATACAAGGAATGGAAGAGGGAGAATAGGTTTATATGATAATAGAAGACAAAGAAAGAAGAAGAATTGGAGAAAGAAGAAGAATTGGAAACCAATGTGTTTAATATTACAGTATTATTTTGTTCCCTGTCTTCTGTGACCTACGCAAACCATTTTTCTATTTGTTTCTCTTCTTATCTACAACTTTCCACATCAAAGATGAGTATCATTCAAGTATAGCCTCCTAATGTGAGTGATAATCTGGTTAAGCAGAAACAAACTGCAACTACATATAAGATAAAGATATGAGAAAACTGGAATTAATGAAGGATGAGCCGAGTCAGTGAAGATATGGAGTCTGTGTTGTCTTCATGTTTGTCCTTGAACCCTCATCTAATGCTAAAGTGTGTTCCTACACTTCTTCAAAGCTTTCTGTTGTCTATACTTATTCATATAAATGTGATGTGTTTTGAATATCATGTGCTAAATAAGTATGGTAATGGAGTCTTTCACCTGTCATTCAGTCTCTATATTTTGTGAATTTGGAGTGGCTATGAATAAAATATTATAACAATGAAGACCAACAGTACATATTACTCTTAAACTAATAAAATGTGCAGCTCCTTGGTTGAATAGTCAGCATATTTAATAAGTTTTGGTACATGTGTCCTGGGAGGTACTAAATGAGCAATACAGCTGGCAAGTTTAATATATCTCTTCAAAGCATAATGGTGTTCATATTATTTGAAATTTTTCCATATTTTGTGAGTGGTGGTGGTGGTGGTTATGATGATTATTATTTTAGGAGGAAATATTATTTCTGTACACAGGCTAGAAACATTTTATCTCTGACAGTTTCCCAGTCAACAAATAAAATGTTGACTTATTTAAATATTTCTCAAATAACAAAATGTAACTTAAGTTACACTGATGTGTCCTTGTACAGAAATGCAAGGTCACAAGGAGGGAGCAGGCAATTCAAAACTGCTTATCTATGCACATTCCAAGCATAACCTTAATATAACTAGATTTGAACATACAGTGCAGCAATGCAGTTTGAAAGAATTGCATTTCAGAATGGAATTCTTCAGCATTAGTGACTAAAGGAGACTCAGTTGCTATATACTTACCCCTACTGAAATTATGAGTACCGGTACCTACAAGCAAGAATTGAAAGACAATTCAAAATTGAAACAGTATTTTCTAACCATGATAATGTTCTACCTATCACATAGGCTTATCATGAAAATAGAGTTAACACTCACCTGCTGAGTAGGAAACTGTTGTTTGTTTAGACTGAGAGTGGTCAGCTGATACTTAGTTAACACAACACTGAGAACTCTCAACACATGGCCACTTGTTAGCCAACCATCTAAAGGTCCAAGGGTCAGCTGATAATATAACTGAAATTTAAATTAGATTAGGCCTACTAAATATAAATTTACTACTACAAAGTAGTAGTAGTAGTAATAATAATAATAATAATCATAATAATAATAATAATAAAATATATGGAGGAGCATTAAAAAATTGAAGGACTCATACATAGAGAGAGAGGGGGGAGGGGAGAGAGAGAGGGGGGAGGGAGGGGGGAGGGGGGAGAGAGAGAGAGAGAGAGAGGGAGAGAGAGAGAGTGTGTGTGTGTGTGTGTGTGTGTGTGTTATCTGCTGAATATACTGGAGACTGGGTCTTCCTCAGTACCCCTTACCTTCAATCTCAGTATATGCCCTATTTAATTTGTCCTCTTAAATCTCATGCTTCTCCAAATAGCAACATTTTCTCCTGCCTTCCTATACACATCTTCATTTGTTTTTCTCTCTCTCCAACTCATCTTTAACATCCTTCTATAGCACTATGTTCAAATCTTTTCCTATTGCCCACGTTTCACGTCCATAGAGGGCAACACTTCACACATATTCCCCACTATGATAAAAGCCACCCAGGTTTTAGCCAGGCTGCTCCTAACATGAAGATAGAAACCACATGCTGCCAACCTAAAATGAAGAACATATACAGTACTGCATGAGGATTTGCAAGGTAATTTCTTCTATTGAAGGACCATCCCCAGCTGTATGGGCTCCTCCTCCCAAAGCAGTACATAGGTTCTTCTTTAGATTTGAGTAATTTACCAAAGCTCAACACTTGACAAAGAGATACTGACTTAGAGAAAAGATGGAAATATATGGTTTCATAAGTGGAAGATTGATAATGGAGTCCATTGTCATTTTGAGAAAAATATGGAAAAGCACTGGCACTTCGGGAAGAATATGATACTGTTGTTATCAGTTTTGAAGAAAACTAAGTAGAATTAAAGAAGATGGTCACAGAAATGCCAAAATTATATCAAGATCCAAGTTGATAAAATAGGATAGTTCAAAATTCGAAACTAGACTGAGATGTAGGAAGTGTAGTATACTATATTTCTTTCTTCTGATATAAATATTTTTATTCAGAGAATATACTACCGGTAGTGTATTTTATTTTTGTTGATATTTTCATACTACCAGAAGTAGGTAGATAAAATAATGGCTGAGGAAGGGAAACATAGGGCTAGTCGGGGATCTATGGAATCTGGTTCTGACAATGCAGGAAAGTTTAAGGGAGCAACGATTGGTATTAGTGGGATACTGTATAGGAGGGATACTTACTGGAAGGTGATCAGGCATTTGAATGAGACTAGGAAGTGGGTAAGTGAGAAAGTGGGAGTGAGATTTGTAGACTGTAATGGATGGGTGGGAGATACGGATCTATGCTCAGACAGCCATCACTTGAACCGCAATGGCCCTGCATAAGTTTGGGGGTTTGTTTAGAAGAATTATAGGCAGGTAAATTCTCAGAAAAAGGGTGGATTACAGAGCAGTGATGAGAGTATAGGGGACTGGAAGTCGAGTAAGAATGAAATAAAGTTTTTAAGTGTTAAACCGTAGGGGTATTTTAAAGAAAGGAATAGAATTAAGAAATTTTATGCATATATTTACTAGATACTATCATGACTGAGAAGTGATATTATGGATGTGGAAATCATCTCATGGAACTAGAGTGTTTATTATAGAGACATGATAGGAACAGCAGAAAAGGTACGGTCATATTCATAGTAGTGAAAGAAGATTTTGAAAACTAAAAGGAGATGAGGTTGAGAAACATGAAATTCTATGTGTAAGGCTCAACTTTAAATATAATAGGCAACTTGATGTTTTTGAGTTTACAGATCTTGAAAGGATGACACTGATGTGGAATTATATCATAAGATCAACTACGTGGAGAGCAACACAGAAAGGAACTTTATTGTAGTGGGTGATATCAATTTACCATGTAAAGGATAGACTTACTTTCATAACTCCAGGATATCCTTCATTTTATTGTAACAAAAGAAGATTGTTCCTTCAGTTATATGGCATTGACAGGCACATCAACAATTATTCAGTTTTATTTTCATCAATACTCTGATATTTTCTTGTAATGCATATTTTATTATGATTCCATGATGGGACTACTAATAGACAATGACTTCTTACATCATCTTTTTGTCAACACAAGTGCAGTTTTGAAAACATTTTAAGTGTAATTAATCTTGTGACCACCTACTTTTTATTGAAATTCACTTGACCATTTATCATTTGAATTTTAATGTGTACACTAGTATATTTTATGTATTTGTATTTGTAGCCTTAATAACTCCTTTTATTTATGACGCCACTATGTCCTAATTCTAATTTTATGATTAATAAATGAGGATGACCGCTATGACGGTCAAAACTAGTACCGTTTGAAAGTAAATTGTATTGATTAGGTGGATAATAAACTAAAGTTTTTGTAAAAAGTAAGTACAGGTCCAATCAAAAATCTTTTAACCAAAATATACAGCTTGTAGTTTTACATGACTGTTGATATTGTGATTATAACCATGGTACGTATGGGTTTATAGTCTGGCCGGGAATTCTATTATGGTAAGGGGCCAACGGCTTTGGGCGGATGAGCACCTTTAAATAGGTTGATGGTCCCCTCAGTGTAGGAAATGACACTGGAACCCATTATCAGTGTTTGGCCCAACGACAAAATGAGCAGATCTGTGCAATCTGTGTGGACGCTTGTTCCATGCTAGGATTGGTCTGTTCAATAATCAAATGACATCCACAGATAGAAGTGAATTTCTTGAAGGAAGATAATTACTTGGAAATGAGTTAAGCTGATGATGACCTCCAGGTTTATATAGAATCTGAACCACAAGGACAAGACTTTTCATTTCAAAAATCCCATGTATATTGGCCAGTATTAAAACTTTAATTAAGGCCATGGCCACTTCCTTCCCACTCCTAGCCCTTTCCTATCCCATCGTGCCATAAGACCTATCTGAGTCGGTGCAACATAAAGCAAATTGTAAAAACACTTATCCAGACTCTTGATCTCCTAGATCAGCTTCTCCTAGCTGAATGTGGGACATTCCTTGGATATGAGAGCATGCCCATCTGGACAGTTGATGCACACAGGCGATGGTGTACTCTTGATACCAGCATGCTCCAATTTTCCACACACCTTACAGGTTGTCAAACCTTGACAATGCAATGCAATGCAATGCAATGCAATGAAGTGTGGCCAAATTTCTGGCAGTTGTAATACCTCATTAGAGCTGATATGTATGGTCAAACAGTCAAAGAGTACATGGGACTTCGATTCGTTCAGGCAGTATCAAAGGTCAGAATGAAAGAATCTATATCAAGCACCTTATCACCAACACACCTCTTTAACCTCCTCACATTGCTAACACCCCGACATGCCAATCATATCATTATTGGAAGCCTTTACCTAGTGATGGGCATTGCTCTCGCTTAATACTCTCGAGACTGATGTCACAGATCTCGAGACTCTCGAGTCCGATTCTCATGTCCTGCAATCTGTATGATGTCCCAGTTCAGTAACTATGGGTGTAAGCTTGATAGTATATGATCAGCAGTTATTGTGTGAAATAACGTTCTCACATGGAAAATTTTGTCAAAAGCCTGAAAAAGTACTGCATTCAACTATGTTTTTCTATATGCTTTACGTCACACCAACACAGATAGGTCTTATGGCGACGATGGGACAGGGAAGGCCTAGGAGTGGGAAGAAAGCGGCCATGGCCTTATTTAAGGTACAGCCCCCAGCATTTGCCTGGTATGAAAATGGAAAACCACGGAAAGCCATCCTCAGGTCTGCCGACAGTGGGCTTCGAACCCATTATCTCCCGGATGCAAGCTCACAGCTGCACGACCCTAACCGCACGGCCACCTCGCCCAGTCATTCAACTATGAGCCCCTTAATACCATTAACAAAAATGAAAACAGAATGTCAATATTTTAAAATGTTCATGAGTCGTTTGAGGTGGACATCTTAGCCAAATAACCCTGTATAATTTGTTAATAACTGCCAAAGGATATACACCTACCTGGATACCTTGCAATTGTTGTTTTTTTAAGTGCCGGATCATCCCAGAAGTATTTCTGTTGATGGATTTTTACTTCTTTTGAACAAACAACATAACAGACAGTGCTATGTGGCATCTCTTCAAAATAATCCCATGCCCACAACTTATGTTGCATTTTGGACTTCGTCTTAAAGTTGCTGCATACAGCTAGACACAATTACACGTTACACAGTCATATACCGAAGTACCTAATTATGACACAAATACTGTATAACATTGTAAAGAATTATTTCGTTCGTCACCATAATGTCGGTAAACACAAGCACTGGTCAAATAGATATTGAACGTGGGGTCTGATCAATTATGAGTGATAATAATGTACACCTACAGTAGCAGTCAGTTTCCATACTTAGCCTATTCATTTTTGTACTTAGCGCTGCATACAATGCCAGAATGCATATCCTTTATAATTATGTTATATTGCAACAGTAATAAACCTCGGTAGAAATGAATGGCCTAGTTGCTTGCTGACACATATTTATGGAACGGAGAAGGACCCTAGTTGACTATTTGCATACTCGGCACAAACAACATTCAACTCAATCAACCTGAAGGCCTATGACACCTGGCTCACCGCACAATGCTCTCAAGATCCCTTGATATTTCTCGCGAGAAACAGATGCTTGCGCTAATCTTGAGAAATCTCGAGACCCCTTCTCAGACTGCCCATCACTAACTTTACCAAATCCCAATGGAATGTAACTCCTTTGCAGGAGTTCAGGGGTTTGTGCCACTCGATTTTGACAGGCACATCACTGGAACATCCACAGCCTCAAGTAACTGTTTACTCTGATCGGCTGTCTTCTTACTGAGAACAGATCTGTCACTGAGCTTACTCATTTCATCAATTTCACAACCAACAGTATTTTCTACTGAATTGCTCATTAAAAACGGACTTTCTCAGAGAAAACTCTGATCATTGATCCTGGAGGCTACTAAGAATCAAGGTACCTGTTCGTTACTTTCTGTGTTCAAAGCAATTGGTGGATACCTTTTTTTTTTTTTTTCTTCTCAAATAGTGTTCTGAGGTTGCCACACTTCAGAGCTGAATTTAAATTAAATTAAAAGAAGAGGGTTCCATTTTTTGGTCCCATCAGTAGCTAGAGAAATAAAATAAATAAAATAGAATATAAAGTTAATGGAGCATTTGTCTTTTGAAATTAACAATTGTTCAAGCTTTTTACGAAAAGGATCCATTTCAGAGTCAGACATGAATTATCTGTAAGAAATAATATGATGCAAAATTCTTTTAGATGAAATTTAATGAATCCATAATGTCAATACGATTACGAGTTTGTCAATACAATTTATTAATGTAAATTTCATAAGGTCTTCAGACCAAATTTTGTTTTTAGGATTAATAAAGGCTGATGATGCCCTATAAAGGAAGGGCTAAACATGTACCTTAAAAATCTGGTAGTTCCTATGTTCATTTGACCACGCAACAGTGGAATGAATTGTATTGAATAGGTGGTGTAATAAAATATTCCTTGTGTAAACTTAGTGATATAGCTGTTTTCAATACGGAACAATGACAAGAATAATGATTTGTAATAAGTGCTATGTTCCGAGCTGTCAACGGAGAGATGGCGTGGAATGACATTAGTAGACGAATAAGTTTGGGTGGTGTCTTCAAAAGCAGGAAAGATCACAATATGAAGATAAAGTTGGAATTCAAGAGGACAAATCAGGGCAAATATTCGTTTATAGGAAGAGGACTTAGGGATTGGAATAACTTACAAAGGAAGATGTTCAATAAATATCCAATTTCTTTGAAATCATTTATGAAAAGGCTAGGAAAATAATAGATAGGGAATCTGCCACCTGGGCGACTGCCCAAAATGCATATCAGTATTGACTGATTTGAGACATCCAAGATGACTCTAACAGATGACTTAAGGAGTTGATACAGTACTTTAAGTTGTGGAAACTTACACCTAATGCCAACAAGACAGAAGTACGTTGCTTCCATCTAAACAGCAAGATGGCTAATAAACAACTGCAGGTGGTACATTGGAAATCAATTATTGGGACATAATAGATTCCCTAAATATCAAGGAGTCAACTTACATAGAACGTTCTGCTATAGATGACGCATTTGTAATGTCCAATTTGAAGTAAGAACTCGCAGAAATGCAACACAAATATTATGTGGTACAACTTGGGGTTCAACAGCACCTTTACTTCGATGCACAGCTTTGGGACTTGTGTTTTTGGCTGCCAAGTACTTTGCTCCTGCTTGGTTAAATAGCCCTCACACCTACGTCATTGATACACAGCTCAACACCAAGTGTGTCTCATCATCGGCACAATAAGGCTTACACCCACATATTGTCTAACTATCCTCACCCATATCTCCCCACAAGATCTTCGACATAAAAATGCCTTCTTCAGGGAATTCAATAAAGTAATTAATCATTCCCAACTACCAATACATGGTGACATCGCTAACGTCAATCTGAATCAGCAGAGCCAAGCACCCTGGCTACCAACCAGCTTGCCTACTGCCAATCTGAGTGAGTGAGTGAGTGAGTGAGTGAGTGAGTGAGTGAGTGAGTGAGTGAGTGAGTGAGTGAGTGAGTGAGTGAGTGAGTGAGTGAGTGAGTGAGTGAGTGAGTGAGTGAGTGAGTGAGTGAGTGAGTGAGTGAGTGAGTGAGTGAGTGAGTGAGTGAGTGAGTGAGTGAGTGAGTGAGTGAGTGAGTGAGTGAGTGAGTGAGTGAGTGAGTGAGTGAGTGAGTGAGTGAGTGAGTGAGTGAGTGAGTGAGTGAGTGAGTGAGTGAGTGAGTGAGTGAGTGAGTGAGTGAGTGAGTGAGTGAGTGAGTGAGTGAGTGAGTGAGTGAGTGAGTGAGTGAGTGAGTGAGTGAGTGAGTGAGTGAGTGAGTGAGTGAGTGAGTGAGTGAGTGAGTGAGTGAGTGAGTGAGTGAGTGAGTGAGTGAGTGAGTGAGTGAGTGAGTGAGTGAGTGAGTGAGTGAGTGAGTGAGTGAGTGAGTGAGTGAGTGAGTGAGTGAGTGAGTGAGTGAGTGAGTGAGTGAGTGAGTGAGTGAGTGAGTGAGTGAGTGAGTGAGTGAGTGAGTGAGTGAGTGAGTGAGTGAGTGAGTGAGTGAGTGAGTGAGTGAGTGAGTGAGTGAGTGAGTGAGTGAGTGAGTGAGTGAGTGAGTGAGTGAGTGAGTGAGTGAGTGAGTGAGTGAGTGAGTGAGTGAGTGAGTGAGTGAGTGAGTGAGTGAGTGAGTGAGTGAGTGAGTGAGTGAGTGAGTGAGTGAGTGAGTGAGTGAGTGAGTGAGTGAGTGAGTGAGTGAGTGAGTGAGTGAGTGAGTGAGTGAGTGAGTGAGTGAGTGAGTGAGTGAGTGAGTGAGTGAGTGAGTGAGTGAGTGAGTGAGTGAGTGAGTGAGTGAGTGAGTGAGTGAGTGAGTGAGTGAGTGAGTGAGTGAGTGAGTGAGTGAGTGAGTGAGTGAGTGAGTGAGTGAGTGAGTGAGTGAGTGAGTGAGTGAGTGAGTGAGTGAGTGAGTGAGTGAGTGAGTGAGTGAGTGAGTGAGTGAGTGAGTGAGTGAGTGAGTGAGTGAGTGAGTGAGTGAGTGAGTGAGTGAGTGAGTGAGTGAGTGAGTGAGTGAGTGAGTGAGTGAGTGAGTGAGTGAGTGAGTGAGTGAGTGAGTGAGTGAGTGAGTGAGTGAGTGAGTGAGTGAGTGAGTGAGTGAGTGAGTGAGTGAGTGAGTGAGTGAGTGAGTGAGTGAGTGAGTGAGTGAGTGAGTGAGTGAGTGAGTGAGTGAGTGAGTGAGTGAGTGAGTGAGTGAGTGAGTGAGTGAGTGAGTGAGTGAGTGAGTGAGTGAGTGAGTGAGTGAGTGAGTGAGTGAGTGAGTGAGTGAGTGAGTGAGTGAGTGAGTGAGTGAGTGAGTGAGTGAGTGAGTGAGTGAGTGAGTGAGTGAGTGAGTGAGTGAGTGAGTGAGTGAGTGAGTGAGTGAGTGAGTGAGTGAGTGAGTGAGTGAGTGAGTGAGTGAGTGAGTGAGTGAGTGAGTGAGTGAGTGAGTGAGTGAGTGAGTGAGTGAGTGAGTGAGTGAGTGAGTGAGTGAGTGAGTGAGTGAGTGAGTGAGTGAGTGAGTGAGTGAGTGAGTGAGTGAGTGAGTGAGTGAGTGAGTGAGTGAGTGAGTGAGTGAGTGAGTGAGTGAGTGAGTGAGTGAGTGAGTGAGTGAGTGAGTGAGTGAGTGAGTGAGTGAGTGAGTGAGTGAGTGAGTGAGTGAGTGAGTGAGTGAGTGAGTGAGTGAGTGAGTGAGTGAGTGAGTGAGTGAGTGAGTGAGTGAGTGAGTGAGTGAGTGAGTGAGTGAGTGAGTGAGTGAGTGAGTGAGTGAGTGAGTGAGTGAGTGAGTGAGTGAGTGAGTGAGTGAGTGAGTGAGTGAGTGAGTGAGTGAGTGAGTGAGTGAGTGAGTGAGTGAGTGAGTGAGTGAGTGAGTGAGTGAGTGAGTGAGTGAGTGAGTGAGTGAGTGAGTGAGTGAGTGAGTGAGTGAGTGAGTGAGTGAGTGAGTGAGGTGGGTGTGGTGTGGTGGTGGGTGTGTGGTGGGTGGTGGTGGGTGGTGGTGGTGTGTGGTGAGTGTGTGGTGGTGGGTGGTGGTGTGTGTGGTGGGTGGGTGGTGTGGTGTGTGGTGGTGGTGAGTGTGGTGTGGTGAGTGTGGTGGTGGGTGAGTGGTGTGGGTGTGTGGTGGGTGAGTGTGTGGTGTGTGGTGAGTGGTGGTGGTGAGTGAGTGAGTGAGTGAGGTGAGTGAGTGGTGTGTGAGTGGTGAGGTGGGTGAGTGAGTGAGTGAGTGAGTGAGTGAGTGAGTGAGTGAGTGAGTGAGTGAGTGAGTGAGTGAGTGAGTGAGTGAGTGAGTGAGTGAGTGAGTGAGTGAGTGAGTGAGTGAGTGAGAGTGAGTGAGTGAGTGAGTGAGTGAGTGAGTGAGTGAGTGAGTGAGTGAGTGAGTGAGTGAGTGAGTGAGTGAGTGAGTGAGTGAGTGAGTGAGTGAGTGAGTGAGTGAGTGAGTGAGTGAGTGAGTGAGTGAGTGAGTGAGTGAGTGAGTGAGTGAGTGAGTGAGTGAGTGAGTGAGTGAGTGAGTGAGTGAGTGAGTGAGTGAGTGAGTGAGTGAGTGAGTGAGTGAGTGAGTGAGTGAGTGAGTGAGTGAGTGAGTGAGTGAGTGAGTGAGTGAGTGAGTGAGTGAGTGAGTGAGTGAGTGAGTGAGTGAGTGAGTGAGTGAGTGAGTGAGTGAGTGAGTGAGTGAGTGAGTGAGTGAGTGAGTGAGTGAGTGAGTGAGTGAGTGAGTGAGTGAGTGAGTGAGTGAGTGAGTGAGTGAGTGAGTGAGTGAGTGAGTGAGTGAGTGAGTGAGTGAGTGAGTGAGTGAGTGAGTGAGTGAGTGAGTGAGTGAGTGAGTGAGTGAGTGAGTGAGTGAGTGAGTGAGTGAGTGAGTGACACCTGTTTGTGGATGACACTGTGACATGAGGAGAAATGAAAGTAAAAGAAAAAGTTAATGTGTGGAATCAGGTGATCGAAGAATTTGGTGTGAAAATAATCATAGAGTGGAGTAAGGCTAGTGATGACAAATCTGAAAAAATAACACACATGATAACAGTGTAATACCTGAAAAAGAAACAACTCTATTAATTTAAGTGTTTTTGTGGCCATCCGAGTAGGTAAGAAGGTAAGTGATATTTCCCTTTCACCAGGAACTATTTAAAGCTGGGTAGCCACAATGCAGGCCATCACCCCGACAAGTACTTGAGTGGATTATTGTCAATGTGTCATAGTCATTAGTAATGCAATCCTCTTTGTATCAGGAGAGGTGGAAGTTGATTGGGAATTTAAATGAGAGTGTAGAGTGGGTATTTGGGAAACTGGGAGTGAGATTTCTAGATCCTAATGGGGAGGTAGGAGATAGGGATCTGCGCACAGATGGCCTTCACTTTAACTGTAATGGTTAGGTAGGGAGGTACATTCAGAGAAACGGAGTGGTCTAGGGAGCGGTTATAAGGATACAGGAATCTGGAAGTCAAGTAGGGATGACATAAAAATGTTAGTGTTGAACTGTAGAAGTATCGTAAAGAAAGGAATAGAATTAAATAATTTAATAGACATAAATTACCAGATATTGTAATAGGAGTTGAATCATGGCTGAGAATGATATAATGGATGAAAACATTTTCTCACGGAACTGGAGTATGTATCATAGAGGTAGGATAGGATTGGTAGGAGGGGGCGTATTTATTCTGGTGAAAGAAGAATTTGTAAGCTACGAAATAGTTAAAGATGAGAAACATGAAATTCTAGATGTAAGGCTCATTTCTATAGATTATAGGCAACTTGATGTCTTTGGAGTGTACAGATTAAAAAAAGTAGCGCTGACGCTGATTCAGAATTATTTGATAAGATAATCAGCTATGTGGGGAACGGTATGGAAAGGAATGTGATTGTAGCAGGCGATCTCAATTTACCAAATGTCAACTGGGAAGGAAATACGAATGACAGGAAGCATGACCAACAAATGGCAAATAATTTAATATGGTAAGGACAGTTGACTCAGAAAGTGATGGAACCAACTACTATTGGGAAGAATATTCTGGACATGGTGCTGGTAAAACCAGCTGAGCCGTATAGAGGAACCGAAGTAATAGAAGGTTTTAGTGATCACAAAGCTGTTTTTGTTGTTGTTATAAATAAATGTGCTAGAAAGGAAGGCCTTAAAGGTAGGACTAATAGACAGTACCATATGGCTGATAAAATAGGCATGAGGAAGTTTTTAAATTGTAACTATGATCGGTGGAAAACAGTAAATAAAAATGTAAACAGACTCTGGGATGAGTTAAAAGCAATTGTTGAGGAACGTGAAAACAGGTTTGTGCCTTTAAAGGTGGTAAGGAACGGTAAAGAAAAAGTGAAGAGGCTAAGAAAAAGATGCAGAATGGAAAGAAATCGAGTTAGAAATGGCTATAGAAGTAAGGAGAAATTGAGGGAATTTACCAGGAAATTGAATCTAGCAAAGAAGTAAGCTAAGAATAACATGATGGCAAGCATAATTGGCAGTCATACAAATTTTAGTGAAAAATGGAAGGGTATTTATAGGTACTTTAAAGCAGAAATGGTTCCAAGAAGGACATACCAGGAATCATTAATGAACAAGGGGAGTGTGTATGTGAGGATCTTCAGTCTGCAGTATGTAAAGATTGTTGGTTACATGAATAATGTCCAGTTAGAGGAGGTCACTAATACTAAAGAAGTATTCAAATTTGCCTATGATAACATTTACAATAAGATACAAAAGTTGAAAACTAGGAGAGCAACTGGAATTCATAAGATTTTGGGGGATATACTAAAGACTATGGGTTGGGATTTAGCACCATATCTGAAGTACTTATTTGATTATTCTTTGGTCGGAGGAGCTATACCAGATGAATGGAGAGTTGCTATAGTAGCCTCTATGTATAAGTGATAGACATAAAGCTGAAAATTACAGGCCAGTCAGTTTGACATGCGTTGCATGTAAGCTTTGGGAAAGCATTCTTTCTGATTATATTAGGTATGTTAGCAAAATTAATAACTGGTTCGACAGAAGGCAGTTCGGGTTTAGGAAAGGTTATTCCACTGAAGCTCAACTTGTAGGATTCCAGCAAGATATAGCAGATATCTTGGATTCAGGAGGTCAAATGGATTGTATCGTGATTGACCTGTCTAAGGCATTTGATAGGGTGGACCACGGGAGACTACTGGCAAAAATGAGTACAACAGGGCTTGAGCAAAGAGTGACTGAATGGGTGGCTATATTTCTATAAAATAGATCTCTGAAAATTAAAGTATGCGAAGCTTTATCTGACCCTGTAATAATTAAGAGGGGAATTCCTCAAGGCAGTATTATTGGACCTTTATGTTTTCTTATATATCACATATCAAGATTACCAGACACCAGGATATTGAAACAACTATTTGATTATTTTTTGAAAAATAAAATCAATAATAATTGGTTCAAAGAAGTTCAGGATGATTTGGAAGAATTGGGTATAAGTCAGCAACAAATCAAAGACAGAAAAAAGAAGAGGATTTTGAAGAACAAAAGCAAAAGTCTCAAACTAAAAACAGTTGAACGGAAACAATATACTATATCGGACCCACAAAGGGCTTCCAGGTCGGAGAGGATGAGAAAGTTTTGGGAGAAGAAAAAGAAGAAATTAAATCAAATGTATTGATTTAAGTGCTCCAATGTGGGCGTAAATATGTAAATAATAATAAATAAATAAATGATATGTGTAAAGAAGTAGAATTAGAGATAAGGCCTTTTGCAGATGATGTCATTCTGTATAGAGTGATGAATAAGTTACAAGATTGTGAGCAACTGCAAAATGATCTTGATAATGTTGTGAGATGGACAGTAGGCAATGTTATGATGGGTTAAAAGTCAGGTTGTGAGTTTCACAGATAGGAAGTCCTCTCAGTTTTAATTACTGTGTTGATGGGATGAAAGTTCCTTATGGGAATGATTGTAAGTACCTAAGTGTTAATATAAGGAAAGATCTTTATTGGGGTAATCACATAAATATGATTGTAAATAAATGGTACAGATCTCTGCACATGGTTATGAGGGTCTTTAGGGGTTGTAGTAAGGATGTAAAGGAGAGGGCATATAAGTCTTTGGTAAAACCTCAACTAGGGTATGGTTCCAGTGTATGGGACCATGGGACCCTCACCAGAATTACTTGATTCAAGAACTGGAAAAAAAAAAAAAAAAAAAAAAACCCAGCTCATTTTGTTCTAGGTGATTTCTGACAAAAATCTTGCAAAGTTTGGGCTGGGAAGACTTGAGAGAAAGGAGACGAGCTGCTCGACTAAGTGGTATGTTCAAAAATAATGAAGGTGTCCATTAATCCACCTCTTCAATACTTTATTTCCACTTATGGTGGTTCCATAAACACAATAACGCTTATTTGAGGCATGTTTTGCTCTCAATTTAGGGCATCTTCAGCCTAAAATAATCTTCAAAAGTACATATAATATTACAAATAGATGCTAAAAGATTAGCTAGTTATTAACATTTGGTACATATAATGTGAATATTGTAAAATTATTAAAAACATGTTAATGGAACATTGTCAATGATCATACTAAAACTATCTTGTCAGAGACTAAAACTTCTTCCATTAAAAATATGTAGTTCTAATTAAAATGGTTCAAATAAAATTGTTTGTGGATTACCAATGTGATAATGCGTAATGCCAATGAAATGAGGACGTAAACATAAGCACCAAAACGTATGTCATATATACAATATGTTCAAGGCCGCTGCTAAAGTCATAAGCGTGAAGGTATTAAAACGTGTTATAAGCAGTATGTTATGAGCTGTCAGTGGAGAGATGGTGTGGAATGACATTAGTAGACGAATAAGTTTGAGTAGTGTCTTTAAACATAGGAAAGATCACAATATGAAGATAAAGTTGGAATTCAAGAAGACAAACTGGGGCAAATATTCATTTATAGGAAGGGGAGTTAGGGACTGGAATAACTTACTAAGGGAGATGTTCAATAAATTTCCAATTTCTTTGCAATCATTTAAGAAAAGGCTAGGAAAACAACAGATAGGGAATCTGCCACCTGGGTGACTGCCCTAAATGCAGATCAGTAGTGATTGATTGATTTACAGGATAATGTCATCTGATCAAATAGCCAAGGTTTTGCAAGGTTGGGATTTTCAGGATTGAAGTCATGAGTATAGATCTTGGTAGATGTGTCTTCTACTCCCAGTTGCTTCCATGTAGCAGGCACCAGTATTATTTTTTTGTCATTTATTTCAGATGGTATCAGGATGTTTTATTTGTGTTTTATTGCCATTGTTTTAGTGTGCTTTGTTTGTGTCATTTGTTTTGTGCCATTTGTGAGTTTTGTCTCATCTGCAAGTTTGCACATTCGTCCTGTGTTTGTTTGTTCTTTTGGGGGATTTACCTTTTGTTTTACATTATATTGATCTTCAATACAGAATAATATGAAATTCAGTACCTATGGGATTTATCTTGTGCTTTAGAGTGTACAAGTTTTATTTGTAATAGCTATTTGAGTATACGGGAATCAAGTAAGTATGTAAGGTGCATTCCCTTTCTTTACATACTCAATTTTTGGGAACTATCAGGGCAAACTGAATGACAAGACAAGTGTTTAGCTGATACCCATCCAAAATAATAAACTACTCCAGTAAATTGCTAATTTATGAAGGACATTAGTTTCCCTAATTTATTCTTGCCATTTCTCTTTTGAGTTTTATTTTGATTTTAGTGTTGTTCATCTGCATATTTTTCTTCAAAGTTAATAAATTATATTTTACCACTTTACTCAGTAATTCTCATTTCATAAATTCATGTGACTTCTTATCCTGTCCAATGATCTGTATGAATTTAGTTAGAGCCCCTTTGTGAATGTACCACCCCTGAGTAGTTAGGTAGGTGCACTGGTGACAGGATAGCGTGCAAGGGGAATGTACGTCATGTTGTATAAGGAGATGCCATTGAGTAGTGAAAGAGAATATCTAATGAGCTGCAAAAAAGAACTTAAAGTCTTTGAGAATAATAATTGAGCTGTGAATGTTATCCCCCCCTCCCTTTTAAAAATCTTGATATATGTTGGTGGGCTATTTAGCTCATTGGTATCTACTTAATTATGCTTGCTTCTTTGTATCACACCCGTTGGTGTGTTAAAATAAAGGTGTTCTCTCCCTGCCCCTAACTTATGGCTCCAGGGTAAGGAATTTTTCCATCTTGGGGGGCCTATCCCTCTTGCCCTTTCCTTCCATCTTTGATTCTTTCTTTCAAGCCCCACGCGCTTGCGCACCCCCTCTCCCAGTTCTCCGAGAGAGGTAGCGCGCTGACGTATACCTTGGGTCATTCCCCTCCTCGCCGGGCGGTGGAAACACTCAGCTGCTGCACTTTGAGCAGATCACTTGTCATTCGTCGAACCAAAGACCGTAGGGGGCATGGGAGGTAAGATGTTAAGGTTGTCAAAATGTTGATAGGATGATGGGAGGGACTAAGAAATGATAATGTAAAGCCATGTATCTATCATCTTTGGTATGTGTGCTGATAACAGCAAGCTTGGTCTTAAGCTATATTTGTAAAACGTACTTTGAAACTAAGTGTAACCTTTTTTTAAATTCGATGTCTTGTTTTAAAGCTATCATTAGCAATTGGTGGGCACTTGAGCCTTTGTTATCCATGTTTTGCCTTGTAGTCATAGTAGGAGCTAAAGAATTGGCTCAAAGGAATGAAATGTAGAGTGCAAGAATGTTCTGGGCCTTCAGTTTGAGAAGTGATGTGTTTCACTCGGAATTGTAACTTAATGGGTTGTCAACTTCATATTGACTTTTAGATGTGTAATTTATTTGAGAAATTTTGTGAACTAGATTTCAGCCCAGTGTTATTGTTCGAATATTATCTGGTACCAAGCCAAATAGTTTACGTTAGTGTTAGTCCTCTTGTAGGAGGAGAGAACTATATTGCTGTTTTATATGGGGCTGGTCCCCTACTTACAGGTGAATAATGAAAACAGATCAAAACCCTCTATGTAAACATGTTAATTCTCAAGTGCTTCCAAACCTGTTCGTTGTTATTATTTTGTAAAATAAATATTCTAGCCAAGTTGTTAAACCAATTGTCTTGAGCTTTGTAGCCTCTGGGTTGGTCCTTACGTTTGTTGGTCCAGATCCTTGGCCCGCCCCACTTTGGGTCGTCCTTCTGGTAGAAATACGGTACAATAATAATAATTAGCTATGTGCTAGAGTGACAAATAAATAGTATCATGTAACTCAACTCCAAAACTTTTCAGTCTGTCGAACACACAGTTTCATTATAAATATTACACTACAAATTCTTCTTTTTCTACCGCTTTTTCCCACACTGTGGGGTCGTGGCTGTGAACAGTGTCATACACACATGTGCGCTTGTGAGCAGACATATGTTCAACACCCAGTTGCTTCAATGTGGGAAGTACGAGTATTATTTAATGTCATTTATTTCAGGTGGTATCACCTCTCACTGTATGCTGGAGTGGGTAACAAAGCAGGGCTTCATTAAGATGTTCCAAATTTCAAATACATAGACATACATATTTCCAAATATTGAATGTGACTTGATAGAATCTGATGATGTTCTTTTAAGAACAAAACAAGTCATTCTTTATTTAATAGCATGTATTTTTATTCCTTGTTTAATAATGTGTTTTTTAGGTATTTTATAGTGTAATATTTATATTGAAACTGTGTGTTCGACAGACTGAAAAGCTTTTTAGTTACATTTAACTGAGTATACACTGAAAAGTATGGCTTCCTTCTTAACAAAATAAATAGTATCTTCGAAGTAGTACCATAACTGAATAAGGTTGGAATATTGTGAGAATAACAGTTCGTGAGGGAAGATGTTATGTTGTCTTGCATTGTTTACAAATGAGGAGTGTCATTCTAAAGGTGCTATTTCCACCTTAAGAAAGTTGTGGGAAAAGCGCAAGAAACGTAAAACAAAAGGCACATGGAACGTTCCCATGATCGGGTCTGGTTCAACTTTTAAGGAATTACAGTGCATCTTCCTGCTCTGGATGGCTTATGGCAATCAATAATATTCCACTACCATAATGTATGTGGACAAAATCCTGATTTATTTTCTAGAAATGGAAATAGCACCTTTTCAACACACACCCCTCAAATGTATGGTACAGTCATTAATGATATGAATGGCCTAAAAAATTTAAAAAAGGACCTAAAAACTGGAAAAGAGGATGTAAAAATGTGATCCAAATTGATTCATAATTTTAGTTTTAATTACATATTTAATGAAGGAATAAATAATTTTTTAAAATGCAAAATTCTGGTGATATGTAACACACAGTGCAAAAACATATGAGTGAAATACTTCTTCTTTCAGACATTATGTATTTTTAGATTAACATAATTTAAAAAGGGAATTCCATGTTTGTTAAAAAAATACTTCCAGAATTAAAAATGAAATATTTTTTCCACCGAGAATGAATTCAGCAAACCTGCAATGGTCATCCTGGGAGAAAGAAATGAATATTAGTATAACTGGAATCATATTTGTCTTAAACACACTAGGGTTACAGAAATGGGAATTCGGAAATCTTACCTCAGTTGGCTTTGCAGTATATCACGATAGCCATCTCCAGGTTCTTAGGTGTAAAGGATCATTCAGGGTTATGAATTTCATTATTGGTTTCGTATTGAATTAAGATTACATATAATTTTACAAAGTTTATTCCACCTACTCAATACAGTACAATAATTGCAATGTCTATAAATACATTACAATATGTTTTCAAGGGACTGGTTTCGACCCTATGTGGGTCATCATCAGCCTATATAAGATATACTTTTGATTTGCTGAAGTCCTAAGACAAAACTACATTGTGGAATAAAAAATTAGAAGAGTGAACTGTGTATGTGGTGCGGTAATATACATATAAAATGGTGGAGTGGATGAAATGTTGATGGATAAAATTATGTTGTACTGATCAATGAAATTTTTTTTTTTTTTTTTTTCAGGTTTACATATGTTGCAATTCAATTTTCTACCTGAAAATGCACTTGAAATATATAATTCTATAGAATCATCTGGACTTTGTATTCAGACCAGCATTTTACACTTTTAATGTGCAATTTTAATCATCAATGTAGAAAAACGTGATACTATTCTTACAGTCTAACTGCAACATATGTAAACCTGAAATTTTTTTTATTTTTCATTGATCAGTACAACATAATTTTATCTATCAATATTTCATCCACTCCACCATTCTATATGTATATTAGCGCACCACATACGCAGTTCACTCTTCTAATTTTTTATTCCACAATGTAATTTTGTCTTAGGACTTTGGCAAATCAAAAGTATATTATTTAGGCCGATGATGACCCAAATAGGGTCGAAACTAGTCCCTTGATAACATACTGTAATCTATTTATAGATATTGCAATTATTGTACTGTATTGAGTAGGTGGAATAAACTTTGTAAAATTATTTGTAAAGGATCATCGGTTTTCAGACAACACATTGCATAACATCGAGAAACTTCTCTCCACATCAACAGATGTTAAGTGTTCATACTTGAAGTGAGTGAGATTCATCTTCAAAAACACCCACATCAAAATTTTCTCCTTTCAATATTTCATTAATTTTACACAAAATTTGGTATCAATGTATTTTTTCAAGCCTTTTCATTTCATTTTCTCTCTTTTCACATATGGTTCTAATATTTGTATTTACTAGAGAAAAGATGTTTAAGAGGTGATGGATGAACTGATGATGATTCAAACTGAGAATGGGTAGTAACAATGTAGTCGAAAGAAGATGAAGTTGCAGAAAAAGCCATTAAGACTTTTAAAAAAGGCTTAAAAAAGGACCTACAATCCAAAAATGCCAAAAAAGGCAAAAAGGACAAATAAAACCCACCATTTTCTGACCTACAATGACTCAGAATGAACATATATTATGTTGGGCCTCGTCTTTGGACACCGGAGGAAAGAAGGATTTTTCCTCAACTTCCAAGCCCTAGTGATTAGGTATGTTTAATGGTAATACGAAGATCCTCATGAAGAATTTATTGTTGGTGAAATGGGAATGACAGGATCATCTGCACAGGTTTACCTATATTAGCATGAGTTGGGAATAAATTAATTTTAAGTCATTTAATAACAATCAAGTTAGGTTATACTGAATACTCGGAGGCAGGTTTACTGGTTCAGGGATTTCATCTACAATATGAAGTACCAGTAGCCCAATTTTATTATATTTTAGATATAGGTACTTGCTCAGCAGACCCTTGCTCTTTATTCCAGGTTTATATTTTGCCATATGTTGCATGTTCTTAACCCTCAACCCTAAAGATCGGTCTGTCAGGCCACTAGATAATTTTATTTCTACGATATTGGTAACAATGGTAAATCCTTTACATTATCCTTTGAGCTATGTTTTCTTTGACCTTTCGTCTAATAAGCTACAGCGTGTTTGTTGTCTCAAAACTGTTAAGTGCATTGTTATTGGGATTATTTTTCAAGTGTGTCATTGTTCCGTGCTAAACTTGTCAGTCTTACAGACTGGTATGTCGTATAACATAGTATTTATCAAATGCAACATAGCTGTAAGTTCTATTTGAGGGAGATTCCTCTTAGGTAATTGTATTTATTATATTCCACAGACACGGAAAATATTTCTCGCCATATTGCAATGGCAACGAAGCCAATTGATGTTGATTTTTACGCAAGATTGGGAGAATGGTTGGAAGACGATAACGATGAGGTGGAAGATTCGGAGATTGATGATTCTGATCAAGATCCAGATTTCATCATCAGCAATACAGGTGAGAGTGTAACATCTGATTCAGACACTGAAGTGTTAGAAGAAGAAATGCTGAACCCTAACGAAGCCAGCCGTGAAGATAAAAAGATAACAACCACAGCCACTTCATCTGACACTGCTACAACCAATGATGTATATCTAGGTAAAAATAAATTTGTTTGGTACAGCCAGCCGCAAACTCAATCTAGAAAAACACCTGCACACAATATTGTTCGAGTTCTGCCCGGTCTTACTGCCTCTGCTAAAGCCTTGGGTAATAAAGCAGCTCCTACAGATATCTGCAACCTTCTTTTGGATGATTATATGATTAATGAAATTGTTCTATGGACAAACCAAAAACTGACAAACGTGCAGGGTAAAATTCAAAATCCATCAAATCTTTCTAATTACAGGGACACCAATTCTGTTCAAATTAAAGCTCTTCTTGGATTACTGGCATTATCTTCCATTTTCAAGTCAGGCCGCGAGAATATGCACTCTTTGTTTTCTACTGGATCATCAGGACATCCAATCTTTCGGTGTACAATGTCAGTGAAGAGATTTGAGATCCTTCTACTCGCTCTGCGTTTCAACGACTCTAGAGACAAAGAAAGCAGGAGGAAGACAGATTGCGCGGCTCCAATGTCTACATTCTTCGAGAAATTTTTGGGCAACTGCCAAAAGTTGTTCATCCTGGGAGAAAATGTTTGCGTCGACGAGATGCTTATACCATTCAGGGGCAGATGTCCATTTAAAGTATACATGCCAAAGAAACCAGGAAAATATGGAATAAAGGTAGTGTGCTTAACAGATGCTAAGTGTTCGTACCTGTATAACGCCTATATAGGCAAAGATTCTGATGGGATAGGTCTTACAGGTGAAGAACGTAAATTAGGAAAGCCAATGCCATCCGTCTTGAGAGTTAGAAAGGTTGTGCAGAAAAGCAATCTCAATATAACAGGAGATAATTGGTTTTCATCTGTGGAACTGGCAAACGTTTTAAAAAATCAGGGACTATCATACATGGGAACCGTGAGGAAAATCAAAAGAGAGATTCCTAATGAATCTTTATTTCATCAAATGCATCACAGCAGATGTGAAGATGAAAATGGAACGCAAGAAATCAACAGTTACTACAATGCAACTAAATCTTGTGTGGATACACTTTACATGAAGTGCGCAAATTATTCATCGAATAGAAGAACCCGGCGATGGACCATGACAGTATTCTTTTCTTTGTTCAATATAGCTATAGTCAATAGCTATATTCTATACTTGTGCTACTCACGGAACAAAATTGTGAAGAGGTTTGACTTTGTTCATGAACTCGGGATGGAAATGGTGAAACGAACGAGTTTCCATACCAAACTTCCCACTTAAATTGAGGAACAGTATTCGAGAAATCCTTAACCTCGAAGATGACCTGCCTATTGCAGAAGGCACTATAACTGACATTTGAGAAGAGGAAGACTTGCAGCACGTGTCCATACCAAAAGAAGAGGAAAATGGCATACAAGTGCATTAGATGTTCAAAAGCAATATATTTGGAATGTTTCTTCATAATCTGCCGATCTTGCTCATAAGATCTAGGTAACTGTTGTCAGTTACAATGCTAATTGTGTTGGAGTTACAGGATAATATCACTATAAAAATAATTTGTAAAATAACACCATACTTTTCCAGTAATCCTGAGCTTCAAGTTTACAATTGTGACCATTTCCTCTACCTGTTAATACCCTTAGGGTGCACTAATTTATTGTAAAATGTGCTTTTTATGGTTTATAATATATTATCATCAACTAAACATACCTGGATTTTACATGGTGTCAGTAGTTAAATAAGCCCGGTCTCATTCGAGACCGATATTACTCTTAGTGTTATTTAGAGAGGTCTTTTGAGTAGAGGGTTAATTCTTAATTTATGTTTCTGTATTTCTACCTTTTTATTCATTTTTAGATATTAAGTATTTTAGGCCATAAGTCCACTTCGAACTTGAAAAAGTATTAATGTGCTGTAAATTCCATTTGCTACTTTACTTATTAATAATGTTGTATATTTTTAGTTTTAATAATAAATGTATAGTGACTAAGCCACCTGTAATTGGAGAAACATCTCCGTTGGTAGTATGAAATAAATAAATAAATAAATAAATATAAATAAATAAATATGTTTTAGGAATATTGTGTGATAGATTACATTTTTAGCATTGTCTTGTATGCAGGAGGAGAGAGGCAACACTGGATCTGTATATTTTGCTTGTCAACCTTGATTGTTATCATTTTCAAGTTTACAACATTGCATTGTTTATGTCTTGTACAAAAATCCAATCAGGTTAAGAATAGTTTGTTCATTTATGAATGTAATAATCTGAAAGGATATTTACCTGTTTCAAAAGAGTAATTATCATACAAGGATGGCAGAAAATACGATTAAGAAATATATGCAAACAGAAAGAGAAACATAATCAAGAAACTCCACAGTCGGTTAATATTTGTATGTTTGATGTAAAGAATTAATTGTGAAACCCTAGTCATAGTTCAGAAATGGCTAAACAACCACCTACTTACTTTAAATGAAAATAAAACAAAATTCCTCTGCTTCTCGCATAATAAAACAATGCAACCCTCAGACAATCTAACACTAAAACTCCACATACCAACTTGCAAAAATACTGAAAGCTGCAACTGTTATACTTTACAGAAATCAATACATGTTTCATACCTAGGGATAATTACAGATAGTTATCTGAAATGGAATTTTCATGCATCAAATTTGATCATTAAACTTCAGAAACTTATTTATATATTTTACAGAATTAGAAATGTTATTTCAACAAAAGCCTTGAAGTCTGTATACTTTGCCTTAGTTCAATCACAACTGCAATATGGAATTAACAGTTGGGGTGGAATACTTGATTCACACTTGGCTCAGGTAAATACATGCCAGAACTACATACTGAAAGTCATGTACAAAAAGCCAGTGATGTTTCCAACATACGAACTGTTCCAGCAAAGCATGGTACTTAACATACGGCAGCTATTTGTGCAGTCAGTGACCCTATACATGCATAAAAATTTAAAGCTCTTCTGCAAAGAACACAAGCCAAAAATTTGCACTAGGTTGCAAGACAGAACTGGAGTAAGTATACCACGCCGGAACACTTTACTTGGACAAAGAAATCTAAGTTGTCTAGGACCATGGATATACAATGCATTACCTGTGGACGTGATCAGTGGCAATCAGAATACATTGAAGAAAAGGCTATTCACATGGCTCATTAACAATTATTACAAAGTAGATCAACTTATAAATTTCCATTATAATATTTAAATCAACGAGCACACTATTCCTCTCTACTAAGAAACCAACCTTCTCCTTAACCCATGCCCCTCCTTTCCAGCTTCTTGTTTAGGCCTATTACACCAAATACAGAAAAACAGTTCATAAAATTACTCTAATTAAATATCACCAAAATGTTAATGGAGTAAATGATATTCACTAGATGCCATGATGTACATAATCTAGCTATTGTATTTTTGAAGCCCACACACAAGTTTACCTTATGTGGGATTCACATTGTATCTTATACTACCTTTGTATGTATATGTAAGATACTGATTGTGAATAAAAATGTATGTATGTAAAAAAAAAAATTACAATGATTTGAATTTGAATGAGTTATAAGTTAATGCTTATATTTCTTAGCAGACAGTCTATGAGAAATATTTAGCTGTAGAATTCTAGTAGCCACAATCATATTATTAGAAGTCAAACTGTATTATTAACCAAAATTCAAGATCTGCAATCGCGCATTGTTAAACAATCTTGTCATCCATTTTTATGTGTTAAGAGCGAGAATCCCTTTGTTTACATGCTACTGTTAAATTCAATATCCTGACTCAACATACCATATGAGTACATTTTCATAATTTATTAAATAAAAAAATAAATGTCTATTCAAGCAATCTAACTGGCAGTCATCATTCTTTAATAATGTAGGTATTTTACCTATCCTGACCTAATTCTAAGTGGCAACGATGTGAGAAGATATATTGTACCTGCTAACTTATATGAAACCTGCAAACCCTATGAGAAATGAGTACTGGTTGAGCTGAGATGAACATAAATGGGTATAATATCCATTATAAATCAGTTAAGGAGTAAGGCAGAAATAAAAATAATAAGGCAATTGAAATATTTTACTCACTTTCATTTTGGTACAAAGTATATTTTCTCCTAATAGGTGGTTCCTCTGACCTCATCACATGTGCAATCAGTTTTTATCCAATTGCAGCACAGGGATTATGGATTTGTTCTGGGTGATTTCCGACAAAAGAGTAGCGTTACAAAAATGTTGCAATGTTTGGGTTGGGAAGAATTGAGAGAAAGAAGAAGAGCTGCTCGACTAAGTGGTATGTAATACCAATATAAATGGTCCGTTATTGGTATGTTGGTATGTTCCGAGCTGTCAGCGGAGAGATGGCATGGAATGACATTAGTAGACGAACAGGTTTGAATGGCGTCTATAAAAGTAGGAAAGATCACAATATGAAGATAAAGTTGGAATTCAAGAGGACAAACTGGGGCAAATATTCATTTATAGGAAGGGGAGTTAGGGATTGGAATAACTTACCAAGGGAGATGTTCAATAAATTTCCAATTTCTTTGAAATCATTTTGGAAAAGGCTAGGAAAGCAACAGATAGGGAATCTGCCACCTGGGCGACTGCCCTAAATGCAGATCAGTATTGATTGATTGATTGATGGATGCAACTTAAAAAATAAAATAAAAACTGATAGGTTTGAATAAGACAGCAACTAATTTTTAAGAAATTATGATAACTATTAAATACTCATTTGCCTCTGTGGTTCAGGTGGCAGTGCGCCGGCCTCTCCCCGCTGGGTTCCATGGTTCAAATCCCGGTCACTCCATGTGAGATTTGTACTGGACAAAGCGGAGGTGGGACAGGTTTTTCTCCGGGTGCTCTGGTTTTCCCTGTCATATTTCATTTCAGCAACAGTCTCCAATATCATTTCATTTCATCTGTCATTCATTAATCATTGCCCCAGAGGAGTGCGACAAGATTTGGCAGCCAGCACAGTTCCCATCCTCGCCGCTAGATGGGGCTTCATTCGTTCCATTTCTGACTCAGTCAAATGACTGGAAACAGGCTGTGGATTTTCATTAAATACTCATTTCCAGCAATTAATTTAGACTAATTCTATATCCCTCATATCTATCCCAGGAGTACCCCACAGGCAATACACTAATATTACTCCCTGTGTAGTTATATTACAATATTTCTTAATTGAAAAGCTACGTTTCCTTCCTATATTTGCATTTCTAATATCTGAAGACAGTTTATACCTAACTACATATTGTACCAGGAAAAGTTGATTTTCAAGAGCATAAGGTCTTTCTAAGGGGTGCCTAGTCCTTAGGAGAAGGTACAGAGAGAGAGTATCGCAAGGCAAAATAATAGATATTATATCTCTCTTTCCTTTATTCAATCTTGGGAAGGTCACCCTATTATATCACCGAATCAAAGATTTTTACTAGAAAATAAATACCAATTTCAACAACAGAATATTGAAAAATCAAGTTGATCAAGTAAAATTCAACTGAATAATGTCTTTCTCAATCAGTCAAGTCCATCATAACTTTCATAGCATAAATTAATAATAATGCATGTTGTAAGTAAATAAGAAATCCTAAAGTCTTTCTAATGGCACTTGCGATTTCAGTTTACGCTTTCTACATAAATTAAATAAAGTAAAATCTGTAATTCCTTCTTGTAAACACATAAAACTCAAATATGAAACACTTGAAATTAAATCTGATCTTCTGGTATAAAGTTATGAGTGTTGTCCTATTTTTTTTTGTAACTTATTATGCACTTGACGTAAATATCATAAATTAAAAGTTTATGATACACTTTCACTATGTATGAAGCACTCAGTTGAAAACCTAAATATCCGATAAGTGAGAAAATATGACATTACGAGAGCGCACTGTTATTTTGAAGTCTGTCTTTACTTTTGAGTGTCGTAAAGCGTTAATTTTCCAAGTTTATGAAATATTAAATAAGCGAGCTTTTGATGTTCTTTGTTAGTAATGACACTGTTTATAAAAGTTCTGTTCAAAGTTAGATTTATGTTTTTGAATGGAATAAAGCACTGATATCGCCTTCTTGTTGAGCTCGAACAGTTGAATACTGCTCTGCAAGCAGCAATCTGGAACTCAGCTAACAGCGAACACCACGGTGTTCCATAGTACGACATTCCTGTAACTGTCCCTCGTAGTACCAAGTCCATGTTGATCGGCATCAAATCTCCGTCGATCTCCGTCGTTCACCGTCGTCTCAAGTCGGGATTTCTCATGTTAATAAAAGAGTGGCTTTAACACGAGAAAGTCCAACTGACGAGGTTGAAATGTACACCATTTGATTTGCACTGTTAGAACTGATTATGATTGTCTCATAAATAATCACCATTCACTAGATGAGAAATATGTCGAAGCACTGTCTATTATCATAAATTACACACTTCCACGTATAGTTTATCTTGACACTTACTGCACCCTGTTCGTGTTGTCAAGAATAACTTTCATTCGAAGCACAGTTTATCAAGGCTCACTTTCACAACAGAGAAATAAATAAATAAATAGCTCCCTTTCGTAATATCTCATAATGTTCCTTCTCACTATCACAGTTCTACAAGTATTCATGCATGAATTTTATACTTCACAATATCATTGAATTATGAAGTTCATTATACAGTCCATTCACACAGGTTGTTTCAAATGGTACAGTCTGTTACGATGATACGCGAACAGTCTTTCGGCACAAATTAAAGTATTCTAGGCTCTGCTAATACTCAAAATAGTCAATGTGTTACGAGCTATACTCGCGATATTCTGAGTTGAAACAGTTCAAGATCATTACAATTTAAAGTAGCTGTGCTAACTTCAAGTTTGTTCAAGTCATTCACATGAAAATTGAGATATTTGTCAAGTCCAAATATTGGCAATATATTACAAGTCTTATGACTTTGATGTTATCCACATGTTAATTTCATAAGTTTGAATGTCTGACGAATTGCAAGTCCAAGAATTTATAAGTTACTCACTGGTATTCACAGAAACTAAGTGTCAACTTGCAGTGGAAGTTTTATAAGTATTATAATGTTCCGGCAAGATGAATACTGAGTTTGACTCATCGCATGCAGCATGACATGCGAGTCAGCTGTGAAGAATATGAACTGGATTTGCAACGGTCTGGTCTGCTGCATATATTCCTATGACCCAAGGTTGCTTGCCACGTCACTGGGGGAAACGTGATTCCTTTCTCGCTTATATCTCTGGAATGCCGTGATGGATTTTATTGAAATTAACATATGTTTACGTTCAGAACATGAGCTACACGATGATGTATGTCTCATTTCTGTGTCTTTATCGGCAGAAAAGTTAGAAATTTTCCTTCCAGTACATTTGAGAGAAAAGCATGCAACATGTGGCAGTGACGTCACCCGCAGGTTCATTGCTCGTGACGTGTCCAGCTCGCCACGAGGAACTTTGTATTGCACTCGCACAAGATGTCGGGCATACAAACATATATTTCTGCCATCCCTTTTCCATATATTCTGGCAATTATAAAATAATGTACAGGGCTGAAACAGTTCCTGGTACAATATGGATATGAAGATGACAATACAGTCTACTGACTGATTAAATGAATTGGTTCATAAAGAAAGGGCATCAGTTACATTTTTTCAAAACTGAGTTAACAGTAAATTTCTCATCTTGAATGGTCATCACATCGTTTTATAAAGAAAGGAGACCCATAAAGCCCCTCCTTGACTGTGGTATTGTGATTGGAAAGTGGGCATCGGTTCAGAATGGAGCCCTACTTTTACAAAATGCCCATTGAGGCACTACGTGATTATTAGAGGGGGACACGGTAGATTTTGTCTCAGTTCAGTAACTATTCTTCATCCTGAGACTAAGAACTTTGTTATATTATAATATTCTAACATTTTTCTGTGAAAAATAAAAGGCTGTATGGAAACTTTGAGTGGTTGTAAACCTCTTTTACACAGAAAGGTCATCAGTCCACATGATTTAAAAAATCTGTATGATTTAACTACTGATGATAAATTCATGAAATATGTTCAGAGGAATCCTAATATGCATTCTCTATTTGATGGTAACAATTTTTAAATTTCTATTATGATATTAAAAGTTGTAAACCACTTTTATAAAGAAAGGTCATCAGTCCACAAGATTTAAACAATCTGTATAATTCAACTACTGATGATAAATTCATGAAATATGTTCGGAGGAATCCTAATATGCATTCTCTATTTATTGGTAACATTGTTTACATTTCTATTATGATAGTAAAATGTCACCGGGCGAGTTGGCCGTGCGCGTAGAGGCGCGCGGCTGTGAGCTTGCATCCGGGAGATAGTAGGTTCGAATCCCACTATCGGCAGCCCTGAAGATGGTTTTCCGCGGTTTCCCATTTTCACACCAGGCAAATGCTGGGGCTGTACCTTAATTAAGGCCACGGCCACTTCCTTCCAACTCCTAGGCCTTTCCTATCCTATCGTCGCCATAAGACCTATCTGTGTCGGTGCGACGTAAAGCCCCTAGCAAAAAAAAAAAAAAAAAAAAAAAGTAAAATGTCCAGACAGTTTTTCTTGATTTGCCAACAATTGGCTAAACTGAACTGAAGCCCTTTCTTTATGAACTGATTCAAATGAGAGAATGGCTGCAAGGATGGATACTATAATACAATGAGTATTTATAACAATTTGTGCTTTTCAATCAATACAATGACCAAACAGCAAAATTGCTTGGGTAAGTAATTAATTAATTTACAGAGAGTGTATCTAAAGTCCTATCACATACTTTGAAGGATTGTAGGGGGTCTGTCTGTTAAGTCATCAGCTCAGAGGCAGATTGGATCCTCAAATAGCACCACCAAAGTTTATGCGGTGATAGGAAATTTAAAAACCAATGGCAGTACAAAATTGAGGCATACTAGGCAAGATGAGGAGTGAGGTACTTTGCCACTGCTTTTCACTCCAGGCCAGAAAGTGCTATTGCAGCACAACTGATCCTATCAGCAACACCTTTCATAACAATCAGGTGCTCAGAATCTCATTACTCAATGCTACCCGTACCCCAGCAGCTTCGTATTGACACAGCCAAGGATGAACCTGGGATTTTGGTAGAAGCTACATTTCTGCTCTAGCCTGTACCAAGAGACAGGTGCAGAAGTACTGTATCCATCAAGAAATGGCAGTAGGCAGTTGTAAGGAGCACAGAATAAATAATATTTTGAATAGGAACACATGTCTGGAAACATACATAACATTTCCCCACTACAAGCAAAACACTACCACACATTTAAAATGTTCCACATCTGCTGTGTCAATGAGCAGAGTGAAGTATGTATGTTGTTGTTGTTGCAGTGCTTCTGCATACACTTATAAGAAGAGTCAGATTTACCAGGTCCTGGTGGATTCAGAGGGAGATCTGCTTGCGCAGTTTATGGCAGCGGGACATGTTCGAGTACCATATGTTTATGAGTGAGTATACCAGAACATGATACACAGGTACAATGTTTTTATCAAAGTTGGTGTTCACCACATTGAGCTGTTCTTGTAAATAGACACAGAAGTATTGCAACAACAAAGTGCTACAATGTTCCATGCACTGATATAGCAGAAGTGGGACATTTAAATATATGGTAGTGTTGTACTGGTAGCAGGGAAATGGTACAATTCTGGACACGTCTTCCTATATAAAATGATATCTACTTGCCCCCCACCTACAAGCCCTCAAAGTATGTAACAGGAATTTAGATACGGTATACCTCATATGAAAGTACTAGTGAAACAAATAAAAAGCCTTGTGAAAACAACTGAAAAACAAAATGAGAGAAAATATACACTCAAGAGTCAATAAGAACAAAATTAACATAAATATGCATTAAAATTTTCATTAATGAGGGAGGGTAGGTCTAACTGAGGAGGAATGAGTTGTATCTAAGCAACAATAAATCAATAAATTAATACTGGCCATATCTACAGTAATCAATGAAACAGAATTAGAGTATCATATCAGTATACTGATACAAATTACAATTCATTATTATATCAACATTTCATGTCACTTTTCAACTTACAGATCAGGTACAAAGTGACCTCTCTAGTTCAGTAAGGTAAGCTAAAATGCATCATGTAATAAGTCTACTGATAGGAACACAAGGTGCCATACCTTGATTTCTTTAAAGAATTTTGTAAAATAAATAACTTTCCATCTTCTTGACATAATGAGCATTTTTGCTTCTGCCATGTCAGAAAACATGGTGAAATTCTTTATGTGACCAACGAAACTACCACTATAGGACCAACGGTAAAGCATTTTTAAATTCAAACCTTCATTATTAAAGAAGTCTTGTTCGTGAACAGACGAGATTTACTTCTGAAGACCCAGAGCAAAATTCTCTGTGAAACGTAAAGAATTTCCCCTTGTTTTGTGACATGGCAAAAGCCCAAAAGCTTATTATTATATCTAAAATTATGGGCCATGAAAGCATCAATCTAAATATTCCAACTTCTGTAAGAGGTGAAATAGTAATCATAGCCCTAAAGAAAAATTGTCAAATTCGGAATCACAATCTTAATCCACACCTTTATTTAGCAATATATTTGTATCATATTCTTATATTTTTTAAATGTTATAATCATCATTTTAGTGTTTATTATTACTGTATTGTGAGTATAAAGAGTCCATTGGGAGGCAGTTATGTAAATAAATAAAAACTCAAATATGAGAGAACTTGGATGCTAAAGGTGAATGGTTTAAATCTGGGTCATGGCAACCATTGATGGCCAGCTATTCTATAATTAGTCTCACGGGTTTCTGTCACACTCAATTCTAGCAAGTGGCAGATCATCTTATTTCAAATCACAAGGCATCTTTTCTAAATCTAGGCCTACAGATTTACAGCTGCAAGCATCAGAACAAACAAGGTGACAACAGATAATACCAGACAACATTATCATACAATAAAAATACAAAATACCAGTCAACATTATCTTACAAAAGAGTGAAAGATAATTTTTAAATGGCTTTTGTAATTAAAAAGCACTGTACTTAAAAATGAAAAAAATTAAATGGCGTATGGCTTTTAGTGCCGGGAATGTCCAAAGACATGTTGGGCTCGCCAGGTGCAGGTCTTTTGATTTGACGCCCGTAGGCGAACTGCATGTCGTGATGAGGATGAAATGATGATGAAGACAACACACACACCCATCCGTGTCAGCAAAATTAACCACTGATGGTTAAAATTCCCGACCCTGCCGGGAATCGAACCTGGGACCCCTGTGATCAAAGGCCAGCACGCTAACCATTTAGCCATGGAGCCAGACTGTACTTAAAAGATAACATATCTGGCTTTTCATTTTGCCAACCAGAAATGAATGTCC
Source organism: Anabrus simplex (assembly GCF_040414725.1). NCBI lineage: Eukaryota > Metazoa > Arthropoda > Insecta > Orthoptera > Tettigoniidae > Anabrus > Anabrus simplex. The sequence continues at coordinate 377,414,290 of NC_090268.1, read as the reverse complement.
AACCCTTCACTTTTCTCTATGGGGTAGGGTAGGAAGTGAGATGAATGTTCGTAGAGAGTTTTTACGAACGGGTGCCTTTACTGATGTCAACCTCATCAGAGGCATTATTGAGTTGAAATGAAAGATGTGATATATTATAGTAGGAAGGGAGAGGGTGAAAGCCCAGTGCAGGCATATAGACTACTCCCATCGAATAACACCAAGGGGACTCCCAAGGCTTAATGTCGCCATCTGACGAACGAGTCACCATCGACAGCATCATTTGCCCTCACTCCACATGAACAATGTGGAGAGGTTTGGAATCGAATCCAGGCTTTCGGCACGCAATCTAGTGATCAGAAATTGTATACTACCACCTCTCTTGCCCTGCCAACCAACTTTCTGATAGTGAAAATGTTTTTTTTTTTATTTTTTTTTTACCAACAAGACTCGAACCGGCTAACCACACTGTCAGACCATAGAAACTTTATGCCTTAACGATCATGGTCACCAGACGGGCTATTGCACCAACCAGAAATGATAATGAAAATTATAGAAAAACATTCCTGAAGAGATCTAGGATGTTACAGCTGTATACAACACATATCAAGTGAATATTATAACAACATTACTTACATGGCATGTACCTTATACATGAAATATCCCTTTACAGGTAAAATGCTTTAAAAATCTGAAGTACAAGGAGACAATTAAAAAGATAAGAAATAACTCTTCATCATAAAACAGTAAAGTCTGATTATCTATTGACCGGGAGCTGGCTGGCTGGTGTAGTGCCGGGCTCTTGGGATTTTCACTCTGTAATGTTCTGTTCATTTGTGTATGCAAACATTTCTAATTCATAGTGTAATGAGAACTAATCTGTTTTTTAAGAGCTGCTGAAAGTCAGTTTAAAGAGTTAAGTTGCTTCATGGGTTGATCCTTTCGAATCGTCTACTTCAGGCAAACTGTAGGAATTTTGTTGAGAAGCACTTGAATATTGTTCCAATTTCATCCAGTTTTTATTCCATTAGTACCGCTATTTTTGCCTACAAATTCTAACATTTAGTGAACCGGTCTCTCTTAAAAGAACCAATCTCCTGTTGGTGTCTCTACTCAGAACTTCAGTGCCAGGGAATTTCTGTGGAAATTGCCAACAGACCGCTCTACATGATTCTGTTTTCATGTATGGGTCATATATGAAAAATAATTTTAATGTGAAATTTTTTTTTTTTTTTTTGGCTACTTCTTTTATGTCGCACCGACACAGATAGGTCTTATGGCGACGATGGGACAGGGAAGAGCTAGGAGTGGGAAGGAAGCGGCCGTGGTCTTAGTTAAGGTACAGCCCCAGCATTTGCCTGGTGTGAAAATGGGAAACCACGGAAAACCATTTTCAGGGCTGCCGACAGTGGGGTTCGAACCTACTATCTCCCGTGAACTTTCTGGCTGCCATTTTAGTTGGATAATGAAGAACATACTCACTGCAATTACACTGAAAATCAAATCAGAAATAAAGAATAAGAAACAATGACAGTAAAGTCTATGTACTCTTGTGAAATAAACAACGCAATTGCAGCACTCGGATTCACAAAGCAGCCAGCCAGCCAGGTGCCGGCAGCATGACAGGCATGACCATCAAACACTGTATTTTGGCTCTGGGGTGAAAGATAATCTGACCTCAACATGTGCAGTCATGCAAGTTTTATCCCATCCAACATTCTATTCCTTCAGAGGGACAAAGTTGTTTATCATGATGAGACTGTATTGCAGAGGTGGGTCCTTGCTTACTGAAATGAAAGTCCACGTACAATATCATGTATGCACAGCTGTAGGATATTTCAGATCTTATCATAATTTCTGAAAAGTACTGTAGATCTGTATAAGTCTGTTAATTTATCAATAATAGCAGCTGGAATACTGGCATGGGCCAGACAGTACCTTATATTAATCACAAAGAGAGATTTAACTGTGAGTCAATCCATCTTATTCACAAGATAATTACTAGTTAGTCATTGAAGTAGTGCAGAATTTTATCCCTTAATTTTGGTAGTATTATGACCCTAGAAAGTTACAAGGAAAAACAATCAACCTCTGTATTTTATAATAGAATTGTCTCAAATATGAATTGTGTATAATAAGTGATTTAAAAGATGGTGGAGGTGGTGACTGTTCTTTTAACACTAGAAAGACTGTACCAGTCATTTTGATGGGTAAAAATGTTTGTTCGTTAGATACATTACACATATTTTATTTTGACTCCTCTATATTTAACAACTTCCAATGAACTATAGCAATGAGTGTTCCCTCAAAAAATCAAATTTATATCGTATATACAGAGAGAGTTATTAAAATTATTACCTTAAAGGACTGCTGCCGGTCATAACGACCAATGCATACTTTGAGAGTTAAATGTCTCAAAACTGTACTGTATGCTACCCTTGGGGACACAATAATAATAACAGTCATGCCACCTGTCCTTTGCCTGCAACAATTATTGTTTCAAGTGTCACTTGAATATTATTTCCTTATCGCAGCGCTCCCGCCTTTCGTTTTTACTTTGCTGTGTGGGGAAATGTACATCACAGTTGTGCTACGCATAAAACCATAATCTGTTGTTGTGTGAAATTCAGCATTTGACATTACTAAGACATATAAATGTTTTTGATTAGATGACTAACTATTACATTATTGATCGTATATGCCAGATAGGCTATAGACTCTGAAGGTGAAGATATAGTGACATAGTCCACCATTTTGAAGTGTGACTCTGGCAGGAGCAAGTTAGCCTAGCTCCAACGGCAGACGACATTACTGAGTTACAGACCCGCCCTGTCACCACTGCAGGCAACCAGTCAGAGACAAGTCAAACGCGCATTGGCCAGCCTGACCGCTACTGCTACATTTTGTCACTCCATGCCTTCTGGTGGCATGAGGAACAATCAGAAAGTTGCAACCAGAGCATTCAATTTCCAGAGAGCTCCAGGGATGTCTCTTTGTCCGAAGTATCTGTGAGGGCTGGTTTCAGCTGTTCAGTTTGAGTCCGGTTCTGCCAGCGACTGAGACAGTTCAGTGAGTTACAGCATTGAGAAACGAGTGCTGTGAAGCACTGTGAGTACTGTTGTGTGTGAATCGACGACAAATGCAGAATGGTGCAAATCAGCAACGAGAGAGAGAGAGAGAGAGAGAGAGAGTGTGCGTGCGTGCGTACGTGCGTGTGTGTGTGTGTGTGTGTGTGTGTGTGTGTGTGTGTGTGTGTGTGTGTGTGTGTTAACAGTATACAATGTACAGGCTGGTGAGAACTGTGTTGCACATGTGCACAAACTAAGAAGTGAGCAGCTGCTACTGTGGTACAGTGCATCTGATTGTGAACTGCCCTAGGGTCCAAAAGACAGTTGCAGGAGTGTGTGTAGTGTAAACATTTTGGTTTGCAAGTGTTAAACTGAATAACTAGTGTGACTAAACAGTGAGAACACAGAGCGAGAACATTCATTAGAGCGATGGTGAACTGTGTAATTTTTTTTTAATGCTATTTATTCAGGGCATCAACCTAGAAAGATCTTTTGCCCCTACTTTGCACCATATGTTATGAACCTGTGTGTATTTGGAAATTGCAGAAGTGTAAAGTGTTGAAGAGGAAAGGAACATTAAGGGCGACACAAACACCCAGTCCCCAGGCCAGGGATATTAATCATTTACAATTTTAAAACCCTGACCCTATCAGGAATCAAACTCGGGGCCTTTCATAGCACGCTCAAGTCAAATTGCACAGAAAATTCTTGTTACTTTGTGTGGAGTCAGCCACCCAAGCTTCATATACAAAATTATATTCTCCTTATTACTGAAATGAGAAATTCAGGATGGTGGCTGTTTAAAATTTCATAACCTGATATACTACAGGCCTCTTTAGATATTATACTACAGTTTATTGGACTTTTAACCATAGAAAATTGAATAAAATACTACTAGTCAGAACAACCGGTACGGTCATTTTAGGTAGACATATAATGCCGGTCTTTCTGGTGTTAAGGAGCAAAGCAGTGAGATTATCAGTTTCTATAAAAAGTGGTATGTGCTAGAATAATAAGTATTCATAGTTTATAAGGTGGTACAATATATCTGACTTCCATCTTTACATTAACACAAGTGAAGCCTCAAATTTATCATTGTCAACAATTTGTTAAATTAATACAATTTCAGTAGATTATGAAAAACATATTAAATTAATACAATTTCAGTACATCATGAAAGACACCACTGATTTCATTTTGGCTATTGTGCATCAGCTCATTTTATATCTGCAGATATCCTCTGAGGTTATACCCATTTTATGATGCAGCAGAAAATTACCTTCATTGTTAGAATAAAAAACATTACAATGGCCATAACATAAACAATTCCTAAGTCACCTATTTTAGGGTATGCCACATCTAATACTACCTAATATTAAAATATCATGCTAATTCCAGGTATTTAAGGGAATAAGTATCCTCACTGATCCAGCCTCTTCCCTGTAAGTTAAATACAAATTTCACTCTACACTATTTTACTTAAGTTATATGAATAACCATTCACCACGGTTAAACTGCAAGGTATTTATGTTCAGGACAAATTATCAACAAAATATATATTTAATCTTCAATTTCCTATCACTGCTGATAAAATACAGACACTGTAAGTATTTCTGTTGCCAGGCAAAAAAGTTGAGAAAAGCTGTTACTATTCCAATACTATCTAAAAAGGGTTGAAACAGCAATGCACTTTGAAAAGATGAAAGATTCCCAAATATTTTCCTTCACAGGAAACACATGCAATAAAATTTTTACTAGAGAAGCACACAAACATTTTTGTACAGTAATACTTCATACATTTTAACATCACATTAAAATATTTTTCTGAGAATGCAAATTACTAGAAGATATAAGGAATAAAATAACTACATATGCATTTAAAAGAAATCTGCTTTGTACAAGAGCAGCAGTCTAAAATATCACATCAGATTCATTATCCATGCAAATTCTATCACATGAGCTAATATAAACATTTGGACAAAGTTGATTTGATTCACACAGCCCCACTTTTATCAATAAGAGTACCTAACTAAGGACAATTACCAGTAAATTTCACACAAAACTAACTGTAGAGTAATAATAATAATAATAATAATAATAATAATAATAATAATAATAATACCGGGCGAGTTGGGCATGCGCGTAGAGGCGCGCGGCTGTGAGCTTGCATCCGGGAGATAGTAGGTTTGAATCCCACTATCGGCAGCCCTGAAAATGGTTTTCCGTGGTTTCCCGTTTTCACACCAGGAAAATGCTAGGGCTGTACCTTAATTAAGGCCACGGCCGCTTCCTTCCAACTCCTAGGCCTTTCCTATCCCATCGTCGCCATAAGACCTATCTGTGTCGGTGCAACGTAAAGCCCCTAGCAAAAAAATAATAATAATAATAAATAATTTTATTTATTTATAACTTACCTAAAATACATTTGCAAATATGCAGTAGGATATTATGCATTATCTGCAGCTTCAAGATTTTTACAAATGTCACTAATTTAAAGAAATATAATGGAACATGAAAGAAAAAGCTTACTTTGATAAAAATCATGGCGCTGATCAATGCCAGTGAAGTTCCATTCTTGCATTCTTTTTGCAACGTCCCTCAATATTTGAAATCAAGACTCATATAATACTGAAAGCTCATAATCCTATCAATCTGACATACAAATACTGCTGTATTTCAATAATAATAATAATAATAATAATAATAATAATAATAATAATAATAATAATAATAATAATAATAATAATAATAATAATAATAATAATAATAATAATAATAATAATAATAATAATAATATTTATTTATTTATTTATTTATAACTTATCTAAAATACATTTGCAAATATGCAGTAGGATATTATGCATTATCTTTGCAATTATTTACACCTGCAAAGCACTTGATGTGGTTATCTGCCGGCGTTGTTGTTTCACATTTGTATACATTGTTGCAATCCTTACTGTTTACAACATTAATAAGGTTTGTATATTTACATTAGCATTGTAATTTTGTCCTGTGGTGTGAGTTTTTCTTAAACCCTGAAAGTATCATTCAAAACAGATAAGTCTTTGGTACATTTTTCATTCATGAACAAATATTTAAACGGTAATTTTATTATCTATGATCCATAGTTTCACATGTTTTCTTAGTTGATATTTGGTTTCCAAGTGCGTCAATTCTGAGGGCAACTTGTTCAAAAATTTAGGAACTACAACTTGCAGTGTTCTGGATCCATATTTGTTGTAGTACCTCATGACCTGAAAATAACTTACATGCCTCAGTCATGTTCCATGTGTATGTTCATTTACAATTCTATATTGTGGCTTCCAGTAATTTTCTTTAATTACTGTATGTTGTACATATAAAGTTGTTTAACTCTCAAGAACCTTTCCTTCTGGTACACTGTTAACATATCCTCACTTAAGCTAAATATTCCTCTGTTTTCATACCAAAAGAATGCTTTGACACATCTTAATTGGATAGTAAATGAAGAAACATCTCCTGGCCTTATGTCAGTAGGTAACCACACTATGCAGTCCACTTTAGTTACAGACACTTTTTCTTATCTCTGTTTAAATCAGTTTAATGCTATCCCAAATTTTCTGAATCACTTTCTTGACTTGGTTTTCAGTAACTCCAGCTCCATTGAAGTAAAATCTAGTAAAGAAAGCACTGTGTCCCTCGATAGACACCACCCAGCTTTAGAGATTTCTTTACCTATAAATGAGCTATACAATTCCTTGCCTGCTGATAGTTTTTATTTTGACTTTTTAAATGGTGACTATAATGGACTAAATTATTATCTGTCACAGTTCAGCTGGAAGGTATTGTTTCAAAATGTATCAATTGATAAAGCAGTAGAAACCTTCTATTCAGTACTACATTATGGCATGGAACTTTAGATCCCTATACGGAATTTTAAGACTGCCAAATTCCCAAAGTGGTTTAATCATAAATTGAAGTCAGTGATTATTGAAAAGAAGAAAGCACATGAGTGATACAAAATATCAGGTCTCAATAGTGATTATCAGCATTTCTCGAAATTAAGAAATGAATGCAAGTGTGAATCTAAATCTTGCTATACAATGTATGTTTCCAACTGTGAACGAAGTATTACTTCCAATCCATAGAAATTCTGGCAATATCTAAGTTCTAAACGGTCATGTAATAATATTCCTTCGACAATGCATCTTAATAAAGTTACAACAGATACTGGAGAAAATATTGTCAATCTTTTTGCTAACCACTTTTCATCTGTTTATTCTTCTTATCAGAATAGTAGTAGTATGTCATATGATTATCCTTTCTCTGTCAATCTATCAGTTATAAACATTAGTAAGGCAGAAATTTACAACAAACTGATATCTCTGGAATTAAAGAAAACTGTAGGACCTGATGGTGTTTCAACTTACCTGCTCAAGTACTGCTCATTTATTTTATGTGAAGCACTCTTTTATCTGTTCAACTTATCATTAAACCAAGGTGTTTTTCCAGTGGAATGGAAGAAAGGATTTGTTAGCCCAGTTTTCAAAAATGGTGATAGAACTGACATAAAACAATATAGACCAGTTATAATTTCTTCTCATATTTCCAAAATATTTGACTCAATTCTTGACAAAATCACACCTCTCTTTAGAAACATCATCATTGATGAGCAGCATGGATTCTTTTCAGGACGGTCAACCTGTAGCAATCTTCTTTTATTCTATCAGTTTCTCTTGGATGCAACAGAGAACCACTCCCAAGTGGACTGCATTTATACAGACTTCTCAAAAGTTTTTGACACTGTCGATCATGATATCTTGCTGCAAAAACTAACGGGCTACGGAATTAATGGGCCTCTCCTCTCATGGTTTGAATCATATCTTAAAAATCGCCTGCAGATTGTTAAAATAAGGAATCATTTTTCTGCGCCTATTATTGTTACCAGTGGAGTTCCTCAAGGGTCTCACCTTGCGCCCTTACTTTTTAATCTCTACATAAATGACATTAAAAATGTACTTAAGAATTCTAAATTGCTTTTGTTTGCCGACGATGCAAAAATTTTAATGCAAATTAATTGTCCACTTGATTGTTTAAAACTTCAAGAAGATTTACATCATCTGGAAAAGTACTGTATTCAAAATGTGTTGAAACTTAATCATGAGAAATGTAAAATAATATCGTTTTTTAAAAACAAGAAGAAAATAGCATTTCCGTACAAATTTAGTAATAACAACATTCTAACTCCTGTTTCACAAGTTAATGACCTTGGTGTTTTATTCAGTTATAACCTATCATTTAATGAACATATTGAAAATATTTGTAAGAAAGCATTTCAAAGATTGGGTTGCATTACTAGATATTCTAGGGAATTTTCAAACTTAGCTACCTATCGATTGCTGTATGTATCTATGGTACGCCCTATACTAGAATACTGTACACCTGTTTGGAACCATTCTCATAAGACCTCTATCCATAGATTAGATTCAGTACAACATAAATTTCTTCGTCTATATTCTTTTAGAGCAGGATTCTCATATGATAATGTTGATTATACATCCCTACAACAGTCCTTAAATCTGCATAGCCTGTCACAACGCCGTGAATTATTGGATACACTCTTCATTTTTAAATTGCTTCATTCCTTGGGGAATTGTCCACAACTCCTTGCAAAAATTAACGTACATGTACCAGACAGATGCACAAGGTTCAAGAATACATTGTCTACAAATTGGCATAGAACTAACTATGCATTCAATGGGCCAATTGAACAAATGTCAAGATCTCTAAACAAAGTGGATATTGATATATTTAACTGCTCATTGTCAAAATTTAGAACTCATTTACATAATCTCCAGAATTGACTATTACTTTCTTGTGCTTACTTGTAATATAACCTGTGTATATATCTGTACATATGTTCTACTTATACTTCATTGAACTTTCTTTTTACTGTGTTTTGTCTATACTTCTCTACTGTTATGTAAAATGGTATTTCCGTTAATAAAGTATAATTATCAATTTTTACCCTATATGTTCAGTCAATCAGATAACTTTCAAAAACTTTTTTGGTGTTCCTCTTACCCCAATTTTGCTTAAGGCTGCAATAATTTTTTCATGGGAAATTGAAAGTGAGAAATCAATAAACATAGCTAAAATGTGCATACCTTGATTTAGCTTCCCATTGATCAAATTGGAGAATTCCTCAAGAAGATTACTTGTACCCTTGTGTTTTTGATAAGCAAATTGATGTTCATCAATAATTTTAAATTTTTCTAAATATGAGATTAGGTGATCAGCAATGTATCTTTCAACTACTTTAACTATTGTTTGAAGAATACGGTACATATCTGTCTATAGTTTTCATACTGTAAATGTGAACCTTGCTTGTAAATAGGTCTCACTATGGCAGTCTTCAGATTCTTTGGGAAAATACCTGTCTCTATTATTTTATTGATTAGCTTCTGTATTACTGGTGTTATTATGTCTATGTTATCTTTCAGATGTTTAACTGTTAATTTATCCATGCCTGGTGATTTATTTATGTCCATTCCTTCAATTATGTTTGCTATATCTGCTGTACTTGCTAGTGGTAGATAAAATGATGAAAGTCTCTCTGTATCAGGTAATGATCTTCGTTGTACCCTACATTCATGTACTACCTTTTCTAGCTGTTCTGAAAATGTTTTTTGAAAAGTTATCAACTATATTTTCTAGTGAGTCTTGCCTTCCTAAATAATGTCTTACCGTTTCTTCTATCGTCCATTTCTTTTTAGTCTTTAGCACATCATTTAATACTTCCCAAGTTTTCTTCATGTCCCCTCTACAACTTTCAAACTGCAATCTGTAATACTTTCTTTTTGCTTTATGAATATCAGCTATTATATCATTCCTCATTCTTTTATATAACCTTAAATTTTCCTTACTTTCTGGATATAAATTTGATGCATTTTTCCATCTTTTGAAAAGTCTGTCCCTTTCTTTGATTTTTTCTATTATAGCACCCATCAGCCACGGTTGAGTGTCTTTCCTTCTCTTCTGGTTTTTTGTATCCTTCATCTCATTAGTTGCCTTGTTAACTGCATTGCAAATCTTCATGTATATATAATCTGAACTCATATTCTCATTTATTTCTTTTCCAATAATTTCTATTTCTGTTCTTAACATGGATTTACTCACCCTTTCCTGTATGTTATCTATAACTTTTTCACCTGGAACATATTTATTACACCTAGTATCATGTAATATCTGTACAGTTATTATATAATGATCAGAAACTTTAGTCTGAATTACAAAAGAATCTCTTACATTTTTCCCATTCCTAATAATAATAATAATAATAATAATAATAATAATAATAATAATAATAATAATAATACCGGCTGGTACACCCTCCACGCCGCACATTTGAATTTTCCGCCTTAAAGTACTCCTCTACAAGAGGAACTCTGAACTTTAACTACTCTATCAACTCATAAGTTTTCTCAGAAGACGTCACTACCGTAAATTTTGTGATTACAAAGTTGTCAGTACTGTGTGGAGTTCAACTCATTTTGTTTTCTATTGATCAAGAAGTGTGGACATTCTCTGATAAATGTCTGTACAAAAAACTATGATCATGCACCCTGGTGTTAAGTTAAAGAACTTTATTTGAAGAAATTTTGTATTCATAAGTTTGTTCTTTACTAAATTTCATTCTTTCATTTGTGGGTTGGCAATATAAATCTTTTCTTTCTGCCGGTTTTGAACTTAGCCAATCCAGAATTTCTGTAATTAATTTTTGACCAATCGTGTCTTTCTTCTTCGATTTTGATGTGTAACTGTAAGCTACCCAATAAACGCCTGTGGGTGCGTCTTAATTATTCATGAAAGGTCTCGAATCTTCCCCGAGAGTATAAAAACTGCTGATTTTCTTGTCTCTCCGCCACTCGAACAACATCTAGCCTAGTGTATGGAAGTGTAGCAGGAGGCGGGAAACGCCTCTTTCATCCGGCAGCAGCTCCTCAACAAGGTAATGGCCACTTTACCATCTTTATTTCTTGCTAGCTCAGCAGTTTAACCAGCGGGGAAGGTCCAAAACCTTTATTATGTAACCTATCTTCAAACATGTAAATTGCAGTCACTTTTGTAAAACTTCATATATCTTTAACTGTAAATCGGGGATAGAGAGTGCTTTACCCTCTTGAGCTCCCCTTCATTTTTGCCTTGAGGTGACTACGTTTTGGTAAATTTTTCTTCCTTAATGTATTAAATTTTCTTATACGAGTCACCTCCATAGTTTGGGAATAGCCCCTGGTTCATCGGCCTAGTGCCTCTTAGGTTTTAAAAGATTTCATGTAGGAGTGCAAGTACACACCTCCATTCTACTTGGTGTTGCGGGCCATTAACTTAACCTGTTATTTTTCTACTAAGGCCCATTAGGTTGGGTACAAGATACCCCTGTTTCTTTGTAAGTGTGCGTTGAGGGCAGTTAATAGTAAAGTCCGTTGTGGCCTTTGATAGGCTTGAAAAATTGAGAGCGGGTCAGCTCTTTCTTGTATTTGGATATGTGCCTCTAGGAGGTCTGACAGTGCTAGGTGGGAGCAAGTACTCCAGGTTAATAGGGGTTTTCTGCCCTTTGATAAATATGTGGTTGTGAGCTGAGAGCTCAGAAATTGTAAAAAGTGGCGCTTGAAGCCCAGATCGTTAAAGTGTCTCTAAATCTTGGCTTTCCTGGTCTTGCACCTGATTTGTTAACTTGTTGTTATAGATCATTAAAGTGTCTCTAAATCTTGGCTTTCCTGGTCTTGTACTTGATTTGTTAACTTGTTGTTATTCATTGAATGTTCAAATTCTATGTCAAGATTGTTAAGTTTTGCTATTTTTGAAAATATAACCTTTAATTCAATTTTAATCAATATCTCGGCTTTGTAGTTAGACCCATTCCAGCCCGCACCTTCTTTCACCTCTGCTGTTCCACGGGTAACCCCGTAATAATAATGATAATAATAATAATAATAATAGTAATAATAATAATAATAATAATAATAATAATAATAATAATAATAATAATAATAATAATAATAATAATAATAATAATAATAATAATAATTTTTTGTATAGTTTTTTATAGTTTATTCCAGTCAAGTAATGACATTTCCTTTCACTGTGTATCTGGATTTCAGTCAAGAACTAGAGTATAAAAGATTCTATCATAACAATCATTTCTCAAAATATTTTGAGAAAACATTCCACCAAAAAAATAATATTCTTATATAGCCTATTTTCTGTATCATTAAACAATTAATTTAAAACAGAGAAAAAATATTTTAAACTTCCAACTACATATGGTATTTCTTCTGGTTTTCACCGCAACCTAAGCTCCTTGTTCAATTACATAAAATCTCTTATTTTATTGTGGGAACTCAGGAACAAAAATGTGGTGTTTAATTCCCCTTTAAGTAACACAGAGCCTGAATAGGTACCATATTTTCTAAGCAATGAATAAACAATATAAATAAACTCCTGGAAGTAGTGCCAAGTTAGGTGCAAAAGATCTCTATTGGTTGACGCCCCGAACAATTAGCATTAAAAAAAAGTGCCAAGTTTATTTCTAAAGACAGTAAAATATCATTTTGTAAGGCATATTAGATAAAGAGTGTGGTGATAATATAATATTTGAACACATTCAAACGTAAATAAGAAATTTGTAGAAAACATTATAGAAAAGATATTACAGAAACAGCTCATGGAATTCTTTGGGCGTAGGTCAACATAGCTTTCTTAATTTTCAGGCCTTTCAAACAGTAATTATTCAATTCTCTGCACTCAGTGATTAAACCCAAAGAAAGTTTGGTCACAAATATTCTAAAGAACATGTAGTAGTTGAAAGAACAGTTTCTTTAGTGGATCAGTAGTCAAGTGTCAGCCTCTGGATCCCAAGATCAAGAGTTTTAATGCTGCAGAGGCAGTCAGATTTTTGAAGGGTAAACAAAATTCCATTTGTGATTCCATGTCATAATGTTGGCATGCAAAAGATCTCTGGTGACATATTTGGTGTTTATCCAACAAAATTAATTAAAACCTCAGCCACAGATCGCCCAAGAGAACACCAGTTTCTCTATCATCTGGTAAAAACAGCACGTCAAAATCGACACACAACCAGCCTAAATGGTGTAAAATCAAAATCTCTGTAACACGGTGGCTTAGATCATACAGTTGTTATTCTTCTTCTTATTATTATTATTAGTTGTAATAAACTGCAGCAGAAGTAGCAGAAGCAGCATACCTTAGCATCATATCCAGATAATGTGAAGAATAATGATGATGATGATGATGATGATGATGATGATGATGATGATTATTGTTGGTTAAAGGGGCCTATCATCTGGATCATTCACCCCAAAGATGAAGGAGACAGTAAGCATATTTTCCCAAAGATCACAGCTATACATGACTGATTGAAGTTTGATGCACTTTCAAAAAGAAAATACCCTGAAAAATCATCATACCAATCATAATCTATTAAACAGCTATTAGTATTATGCATATCCCTGCATCGTTACAGGTAGGACTGGCATATTTTTCCAATAGTGATACTGTATTTTGCAAAATGCATATAAAGGCTTGTACTTTCATATTTTTGTATTCCATGCCTTGTAAACCACATTTTAAAGTGTTTTGAAAATGTGATAGAAAGCAAGATATACACTACAATGCATATAAGAAACCATGAACTATTTAAAAAAAAAAAAAATTTTTTTTTTTTTTTCTTCTGGAAATTTAAACCAAGGAGTTTGTGGACTGTCTGCAAATGCTGTTTGCTGCTAAGCTCAGATACTCAGAGTTTGCCCATACAGTTCTGTAATATATTTGGGGTCCTACTAATTGTGTAGATGCTGAAAGATATTTCAATAACTATAATTTAATTGCAAGTGATAGGAGAATGTGAATGACAGAAAAAAATGTTTAGGTATATTCCATGATTTCTTTCAACAGTGTCACTATTTCATGAACATGACTTCAGTTAATTTTGTATTTTTTTTTAAATTCTGATTTTGCATCAATATAAACTTGCTTTCTTTCTGTTATGTTTTAGCCTATATCAATTTAAAATGAATGTACAATTTTATTATACCTCCTGCACTTTTATTATACTATTATCTGTATGCAAATGTGGTTTTAATTTCATATTATTCTTATCAAAATACATTACCTATTTATCAGAATTAACTCGCACATTTCTTTAGAATACTACAAAATGCTAAATTAAAAATATATAAGTTAAATGCTACAAAATGCTAAATTTCAAAATACTAAAAACAGGATGTAGGAAAAAAGTTATTTGTGCTAAAATGATGTACTATAGGACTAGACTGCCACTTCTTAGTTGTGAATTTTAATAATGAAGTAGGGACTTGAAAATCGGGATTAATGTAAGTTACCCATAATATTTATAGTTAGTTTCATTACTGATCCTTCCACCAGAATGGAAATGAGTAAACACCAGCCTGTAGAAGTACATGAAGAGAAGTGTGTAATCTGCATGTCAACCATCCCATATTATGAAGAAATTACAAACTAACATCTACTGAAATTGTAGGCTTAAAAATTGGTGCTAGAGGGCCAATGTCCTGGAGATCTATTGACTACTGTAAAATGTTTGGCCTAAGACATACTCTGATTTATGAAGTGTGTCTATACATTATGAAAGGTCCCTAAGTATCCTTAGGAACCGCTTACAGCTAATGTGAAATTAATATGAGCTTCATAAGTCTATGGATGAAATTTAAAGGACTTCAATAACACATAGTTTAATATAAATTAATCATCATTTATGTTCAACATTTTTAACAGCAAATGCTATGTTCTTTTTGTACCTTATAAAATATAATTTCATAAAAACTTCAACTTTTGTTTTTTGCAAGCTTTATCAATCTAGGCAACCTGCAATTATGGAAACCTATAATCATTCAAAATACCAGCACAAAAATGTTATAAACTTTCTGGGGCATGAACTTCCAATTCATCCGCGTATAATGGCTTTCCACTTCTATCACTACTTTCTTCCATTAAAGTGTTCATTCTCTGGCTAGTATTCCAGCACTTAGGCTAGTAGTGACAAGGGGCAAGGGTACAAAGATCAATAAGAGCCAACAATGTGGGCACATCAGCGGTGAGCAAAACAATAACCCACGTGAATTGTTGAGACATGTGATAAAGTTGGCCAAGCTCCTTCAAAAATGCAGGAAACAGTCAACAATGGAGAAGTGGCTGGAATGATCTGAAAGTGGAAACTGCAAGACCCTTGATCAAAAATCTTCTGCTGGTTTATAAAAAGCACAAAACTGGAATCCACAAGTCAGTCTTGAGGTAGTCACGAGACACTCAGCAAGTCAGAAGCAAGTCATTAGGGACTTCGCCAGCAATAGTGAGTCAATCAGACTGTCTCTGCTACATGGAATTCAGCATAGTATAAGAGTTAAGTACTTTGGCTTAGTTATGTTATGGAGTGAACTCCTATGGGCACAATACTGTGCTAAGAGAGACCCTGTTTGAGAGCAGGAGTTCGATGTACCGGAGGGTTCTGTGGTCAGCCAAATCAGTGAGTAGAAACTGCATAAAGTAGAAAACTCAAATTCGAGTGTGCTTGTAAATAACTGTACATAATAACTTAACCTGTTAACTGGGGAAATATCCAGCCAGGTGGGGAGAGCGACTTCAGTCATACACTGCCGTTTTATTTTTTTTCCTTGACTCTGAGCCTAGCCAGAGTTATGAAATTTAGCCCCCGTTATCTGTATGCCCCTGTCATCAAGTGGTATTTTTAGTAAGTACTTCCGCTTGATAGAAACAGAGCAGATAGAGCCGTATGTCATTTAAAAAAAAAAATTGCTTCCGTGCAAAAGCGCGCTATGTGTTCGTCTCACATGGGATCTAGTCTAATCAGCTGTGTTCTTTCTATATGCCTAGTTGAATGCTTTATAGTGTTTTGAGACTGGTAACTGTATAGTATATCAATGTGAAAAAGAGTAATTACGGCGAAGAGTAAATTTGAATTTATAGATGCGTTGCACTTCTGTTGTGTATTTCATGTGAGTATTTTTCAATTATAATAATGTGTTCTAAATGACATTGGGTTGAAAAATTACATGATGACAGCTTGCGCTCCCTTGTACGTGACATGTTAGAGTTTAGCGACGAGGACGATGACTTCAGTGACTTCCATTAAGATAGTGAAGATAATTCATTCCTTGGAGAAGAAGGAGGCATAAGTGATACAGGGCAGCATTCTGGTGCTATCATAATGAATGGTCACGGGTTCAAAAGTGGCACTTTGAGTTACGACAGTGACAATACGGAGAGACAGGCAGATTCAAACAGCAGTGATATGTCAGGGCCTGTTATGTGGGTAGAAAATAGACAGAAAATGAACAGATTTCCAGAAAAATTCATTCCTGGAGTAAAACGACAGTTCTTGGAAGTAAAGACTCCAGAGAATAGTTATGAACTATTTATGGATGAAACTATCTGTCAGTAGGCCTATGTTGCTGAGCAAACTAATATTTATGCTCAACAGAAAATTCATAAGAAAACACTGATGAACAAAATGAAACGAAGGAATAGGGAACAATACTGGATTCCAACAAATAGGGATGAAATAAAACTTTTATTCAGGTTTTTGCTTCTTCAAGGAATTGTCCAACAACCTACGATGGGGCATTACTTTTCTCGTAAGAAGTTATCAGCCACGCCCATACTTTATGAGGTTTTTCCTTCTATTGAAATTTCTCCATTTTTCTGACAATGAGGCATATGATGGGCAGATGCCTCCAAAACTATGCAAGGTAAAACCAGTCTCCGATCACTTTGTGAAAATGTTTCAGGAGGCTTACATCCCAGATGACCCGCTATCCATAGATGAAAGTCTTCTTCTATGGAAAGGTCACCTTTGTTGGAAGATCTACATTCCAAAGAAAAGGTCCCGGTTTGAAATGGAATCTTACAAAATTCGCAGAGCAAAAATGGGCTACATGTGGAATATGTTGTGGTACACTGGAAAATCAACATAACTCAACAATGTCCATGGCACTGATGCATCACAGTGTTCCAAGCCGAACGGAATTGTGCGTATGCTGGCAGGTAATCATGCCAGCCCCACAGTGTAGGGGTAGCGTGCCTGCTTCTTACTCAGAGGCCCCGGATTTGATTCCTGGTCAGGTCAGGGATTTTTACCTGGATCTGAGGGCTGGTTTGAGGTCAACTCAGCCTAAGTGATTACAATTGAGTGGCTATCTAACGGTGAGATGGCGTGCCTGATCTAGAAAGCCAAGAATAATGGCCAAGAGGATTCAACGTGCTGACCACACGACAGGTCATAATCTGCAGGCCTTCGGACTGAGCAGCGGTTGCTTGGTAGGCCCCATGGCCCTTTGGGGCTGTTGCAGCATGGGTTTTCTTTCTGGCAGGTAATCTTCTCAAACAAGGATACCTGATAGGAATGGACAACTTTTATAGCAGCCCTGCTAAATGACCTCGATACTGATGCAGTGGGTATAGTAAGAACAAACTGGAAAAATCTCCCTAAGGAACTTATGAGTAAAAAAGTGAAAAAGGGAGAGGTATCAGCTGCTTATCGAAAGAAACTCATGGTCCTAAAACGGAAGGACAAGAGAGATGTTTGCATGCACAGTAGTATCCACGATGCAGAAATACAAACTGTCCTTATCGGTGGAAAGGACAAAACTAAAAAGAAACCAGTAGTTTGCATTGATTACAATGATTCTATGGAGGAAGGGGGAAGGGGGAGTCGATCTTTCTGATCAGTACGTCATTACATACTCACAGCAAGAAAAAGGATCAAGAAATATTACCAGAAAATTTTCCGGTATCTTATGGACCTTGTGGAATTCAATTCATTCATCATTTTCCGACAATGTGGAGGAAAATTACATCACCTGCAGTTCAGAATTCACCTTATTGATAAAATATCCTCGAGAATTTTTTTTTTTTTTTTTTTTTTTAGTACACAGGGTCATCCACCTCTGAAGCTATGCCTGTCCTTTCACTTAGACCACTTCCTGTTGCCTCTATAGAAAGATTCTGCAGTAGGCATTTTTCTGATGTGATCCCACCATTAGGAAAAAGACAGCATGGTGTGAAGAGGAGCGTGGTGTGTCTGGTGAAAAGGGAGAGACATCAAACCATCTACAGTACACATGTAGTGATTGCGATGTCGATCTCTGTGTAGCTCTGTATTTCCGTGCTTGCCACATACAAAAATTGTACAAAAAACCGTGCGTGAGGTGTGAACTGTTTAAATAATATAATTAGTGAAATCAGCCCTGATGTGTAAATTTATTGTGATAACGAAGTAATAATCGTGAGAAGACAATTATAACCAGGCTCCCATTGCATGTACTTATGCCCAAATTATTACTGAGACTGCAAACACTGCATGAAAATTTTATCTCAACTGATTTATTTTAGAAATTTGTAGATTAGTTTATGAGAAAGTGTATTTCCAGTGCGCATGTTTTATCATTTTCTTGAAAATAATATGAAAATTAAGATATTACCAGAAGAAATTTATATTCATAATATTCAGAAGCTAGTATGAGACTTAGGTCATTCTTGCTCCAAAAATCAAAAACCCGCAAAAATTAACAAGTAGGTGAAAAACCAATTTCTATATTAGAATTAGGATATATGTAGTATTATTTATCAAGTACTGTATTTCAAAATTTGAAGCATTTCTTAGGTTTATTTGATTTTTTTCCAGTTACAAAAATTCGTCCCCACCAGAGTGGAGTTTCTCTCTTGTGTGCTCCCCAGTTAATGGGTTAATACATTTAGTCGTTTGTAAAACAGGCTACCTGTTTGTAAACTTATTTTTGTTTAAGGAAACAATATATTGAATAATTAATAGAAATCAAACAAATACTTGTTTAGAAGACTGCACCAGCTTAATCTTACCTATGATGCATTAGTTCTGGAGGGTATAATTAATGAAAAAGAACAAACAAGTGTAAAGGACAGTGATGTATGAAGAACTGGAGATTGACTTTGTCCTTTAGTGTTTTTATGCTTGTCCTTGTCTCCTTTTCTATTGTTCCACTCTTCCAATGTTGATCTGTCATTGTGTTTATCCTGTTATGAGATGTTCATATTCTTATCTTTCAACATATTATATAGTTCTAGAGGGTAGGTGAGCCTAAGAACACAGGCAGTGTTGTCACATTGGGAAAGGAAAAGAAGGGTACCTTAGACACACATATTTTTGATTTTCACAAAGAGGGGACGGAGATGAAGACCTTACTAATTCACCAAAAACTGATTCATCACTCATCTACTAAACCTTGTCTATTTCAGTCTTATCTTATATCTCAAAAACTTGATCTTTCTTCCAAGAGCTGGAGAGGTAATTATTTTTTTATTTTTTTGTAAAAAGATATAGCTATTTCAGGAAGTGCTTAAGACACCAGGGAAGAAACTGTAAAACAAATGAGGAGATGTTTCAATAGCATAACACAGTATGTTATCAGGACCAAGTAGTCCAAAATTGATTCAGTAAGTATTCTGAACAGTTTCAGTGTGTGGTCACCATGTTTCAATGTTTGAAAGCAAGGTCCTGCACATACAAATGCAAGGGATCTTTGGTGATATTTATCCAAACAGCATAGATGTGAACCAAAAATTCAGGATCCGCAATGAGAAAACAATTTTAATTTACAATTAATCTCTCTAATTCTTGATATGAATTGAGCTGTCTCAGTAATAAACAAAATGTACTAATACAACACAGGTTGTTGCAAAGTCATGGCAACCGTGTTATATCTTTTGAACATGTAGGAGCACAATAAATATATCTGAAAACATGAGTCGTACACTACCGAATGCCACTGTTGGATGGTGTTATGCGCATTGATGGCTAATTAACAACCCATGAGAAAGTGAGTCTGCTACCGGTTATATTCAAGATATTATAAGTTAAGTTCAAATGTAGTCATCTATGAATATTGCATCTCTCCATGACAGAAATCCATATCAGTGTCATGAGGGTTAAGAGAAGGGTGAAAAGCTTCTGAGGGCTTCAAAGGAAGACAAGTAACAACTGTTCAATTGCAGCAGAGTGGATGTCCAATGTTCGCTCACACAGAAGTGTCAGTGAACATCGTCAAGAAGTATAAGCTAGTTGTTTTACGTCGCACCGACACAGATAGGTCTTACGGCGATGATGGGACAGCAAAGGGCTAGGAGTGGGAAGGAAGCGGCCATGGCCTTAATTAAGGTACAGCCCCAGCATTTGCCTGGTGTGAAAATAGGAAACCACGGAAAACCATTTTCAGGGCTGCCGACAGTGGGGTTCGAACCTACTATCTCCCGAATACTGGACACTGCAATTAAGATTATTAAAATTTTATTAGTGAACCTATTAAATACAAATGATATTTGCAAAGTTAGGACTTACATCCTATTAAACTAAGGTCTAAAGGGACATGTTTTGCCCTTTAAAAGGGCATCATCAGCCTTTTTACACTCATGCTAAAGGTAAAAATCAGGATCCTGATTGTCGATATAAGAAAAAGTATATAAAATGAGAACAAAAATTAGAATGAATATTATACAATACGTGCAATCATGAGTTCTTAAATGACAATTGACAATTAAAAATCATTTTAAATGTTTGCGAAGAATTAAGAGTTGGTATGGTAATTACATCAGCAATCTTAAAATGATCTTACAAAACTGTACAAACTAGGCCTTGACCAAATAAATAATAAGAAAGTCTATGGCTAAAGTTGCCGTATCAAGGTTCGTGAAATTCGGCTGGAAGCAACCTGATTTTAAATGGAGAGCAAATTAGAATCCAATAGCCACTCAAGACAACATAAAACCTCTCTCGTTGAAAAGTCGTAATGAAACTGTAGTATGGCACATGTAGATTAGAAAAGTTGTGTCCAATCAATCCAATAATCTCATATTTTACGAAGTGGGATCGTGGTCTCAGTATTTTTGTTGAAGGAGTTGTGAAAAGTTAACTAATAAGTGCCGCTGTACAAATTTTGTCAGCTCGTGTACCAATGGTTAAATGGGAACATTCTTACGTGTTGGCCGTAGTTTTGAATGTGGATTGACTATTGAAAAAATATAGTGCAGAATCTGTTATGAAAAGGAGAATAAAAAGGTAAGAAGTTTAGAGGAAAAACGGTTAAATTAGGGGAATTGATATAAAATCAATTACTTACGTTCTCGGTTTTTGCGGTATGAACTTGTTGCTTGTATGGTCTCGGAACGAGTGAGGTTTGAATGGCGTGTGTTGTATCTGGTCGGAACTGAGGGAGGGGGATGTGATGGATGAACGGAAATAGGCGGAGCGTTGAGCTTGCGCGCTATTGGCTGTTGAAGATGGGGAGTTAAGGAGGAGTGTAATGGAGAAGAGGAGGTGGACGCCATTCAAACCTCACTCGTTCCGAGACCATACAAGCAACAAGTTCATACCACAAAAACCGAGAACGTAAGTAATTGATTTTATATCAATTCCCCTAATTTAACCGTTTTTCCTCTAAACTTCTTACCTTTTTATTCTCCTTTTCATTACAGATTCTGCACTATATTTCTTCAATCAATCCACATTCAAAACTACGGCCAAAACGTAAGAATGTTCCCATTTAACCATTGGTATACGAGCTGACAAAATTTGTACAGCGGCACTTATTAGTTAACTTTTCACAACTCCTTCAACAAAAATACTGAGACCACGATCCCACTTCGTAAAATATGAGATTAATGGATTGATTGGACACAACTTTATAATCTACATGTGCCATACTACAGTTTCATTACGACTTTTCAACGAGAGAGGTTTTATGTTGTCTTGAGTGGCTATTGGATTCTAATTTGCTCTCCATTTAAAATCAGGTTGCTTCCAGCCGAATTTCATGAACCTTGATACGGCAACTTTAGCCATAGACTTTCTTATTATTTATTTGGTCAAGGCCTAGTTTGTACAGTTTTGTAAGATCATTTTAAGATTGCTGATGTAATTACCATACCAACTCTTAATTCTTCGCAAACATTTAAAATGATTTTTAATTGTCAATTGTCATTTAAGAACTCATGATTGCACATATTGTATAATATTCATTCTAATTTTTGTTCTCATTTTATATACTTTTTCTTATATCGACAATCAGGATCCTGATTTTTACCTTTAGCATGAGTGTAAAAAGGCTGATGATGCCCTTTTAAAGGGCAAAACGTCCCTTTAGACCATAGTTTAATAGGATGTAAGTCCTAACTTTGCAAATATCATTTGTATTGAATAGGTTGACTAATAAAATTTTAATAATCTTAATTGATGTACATTTTCAATACGGACCAAATATGAAGTTTGTAACATGTAATACTGGATACTGGCCGCACTTAAGCGACTGCAGCTATCGAGCTCGGTAAGAAGTGTAAGACAGGTGTGGGATTTCTGTATCAACAGCACACCAAATTATACAACAAGCCTTGGAAATGTTCAAGATATGTGTTCATTTTGTTTATAAGAAAATAATGAGTTATATTTACTTTTATTTCAATTGACCTTTGCTGTTAGTTCATGTACTCAAATCCAATTTGGTACTAGCATTCAGAAGCACATTCTCATAGCCTTTAAATGCATGTACTGTAGTGGATTTACATTGCTGTTGCTTAGTCAGAAGATATAACACACATAACCCTTAATTATATTCTGTTATTCATAAGTAGTAGTTATATTGTCACACAATCATCTACTCCTCATAGTATAATTAACGCATTCACTGCACATATCCACCTCTCACTTCTTTTCCTGTACAAGTTCGACAGAAAATTTAGGACAGCAAATGAAAGAGAAGAAGCACCATGCCATCACTTGTACAGCAAACAAAATCTAGGATGATGTACATGCTGTGTCTTCTGCATTGAACAGATCAGTAATATATTATGATAAGTATACATGCATAATCTTCTAGAAAATATTCTGCATATTATTTCAATTACATCTATTTACATATCTGACATCTTATTTCCTTGCTTCTTTCCCAAATTATACTAAAGTAAAGATCAACCCTTATGCATAGTAATAAATTACCTGAAAATATCTGCTTGAAAATACTGTATAAGTATCTTTTGGGCAATTCTAGAAAGTGATATTAAGTTCTTATAGAAGCAAACACACACAATTTCTTGCCTATGACTAGGAATACTATTTTAAAAGAGCAAACTTTAATACTAAAACATGGTATTTAAAGTCCTGATTACATACTTTGTTACTTCACATTAAATAATAATAACTGAGTTTAAAAACAGGGAGCTGACAATAGTGAGAAAAATGGAAGTAACTGTGACATCCACTGAATAAGAGGCTATACATATCAATTAATGAGAGCTAACATGCTCTTCTGTATACATAAAGTACTACACTGCATTTCCTTAATGTGTTCTATAGTATGTACTAAATGTTTCCGTTAAGCGTAATATATTTACCACAGACCAAGAGACATCTGTTAGTATGGTACCTCACAATGCTGCTATGAGTTATGCCATTTTTCAAAGTCCAATTTTCAATTACCATCAACTGAATATTTCACTCCAAGTTGCTTCCGTAACTTATCCTCCAGTTCAGCCAACAACAAGCTTTCTTCATGAGTTATCCTTGGACTTTCTAACAGACCTGAAAGAATACACACAGTTTATTTCTATATATATATTCATGATAAACTTTGAAACTGATATCAGTTTCATAAATATTCTACATAGGTACTAAGTATAAAGTACCATGATCCATTTTTCCTTTACATACATCAAGCAGAAGATCTTTTAGTAGTTTATGATCACATTACTAATACTGATTATACAATAATATTATTAAAAACAGATTACCATGTCCAATTAATTTCTAATTGCCTAAATTATAACTTGAACAGTCTTTCCATATAACAGATTTTCATAACAACTTGTCACATACAAGAATTCTGTGGCCTAATTACTTATTAGGCTGAATATTCAATGATATGAAAGATGTAACCACTAGAAAGTCTCTAATCTAAGGGTAATTATGTATGTTTCCAGTAAGTTATATTCGTGTTTTTCTTTGTGTACGGCAATCCTTTTAATACTTAAGCATTTAACCAAATGCAAGGTTTCATTTCTATTAGAGCATTGTAGGATAAAGTAATACTAAAGAAATAATCTGGCTACGCGTTTAACTTTGTTGGTAATCCTTGAGTATGGTAGTTCTTGCAAATTTCAAACTTTAGGCCTAATTGCAATTTTCATTTCTAGTTTGCTTCATAATAACCTATTGTAATTAGGATACATCTGAACGTAGTTTAAAAACTGTTGTAGTGTATTGTAGTGACTTATTAGAAATTAGAGTGCTTATTCTATTATTTTGAGTAGTCTTGCGAATTTCAAACTTTAATTGTAATTTCCATTTCAGTTTTTTTTTGTGTTTTTTTTTTTTTTTTTTTTTTTTTTTTTTTTTTTTTTTTTTTTTTTTTTTTGCAAGGGGCTTTACGTCGCACCGACACAGATAGGTCTTATGGCGACGATGGGATAGGAAAGGCCTAGGAGTTGGAAGGAAGCGGCCGTGGCCTTAATTAAGGTACAGCCCCAGCATTTGCCTGGTGTGAAAATGGGAAACCACGGAAAACCATCTTCAGGGCTGCCGATAGTGGGATTCGAACCTACTATCTCCCGGATGCAAGCTCACAGCCGCGCGCCTCTACGCGCACGGCCAACTCGCCCGGTCCATTTCAGTTTGTGCTTAGTACTGTGCCCGTCCTAGTCAGTCTGCGAACACGAGACACCCCAGGGGTGCTCAGTTCGGTAGCTGTAGGCTTATAAAATAAATGAATGTGGCAGGATTATCATAGGGTTCATCAAATAAGCACGTTCCAGGTATAGAACATATATGACACTTTTATTTAATTAAATGCAATATTGGCCATCCTGAAATCTATGATTATGATTATGATCGTTACGTTATGGAATTTAATATGGCTCTTGATGTAACAAACCTAGGCACAATCAAATGGGATGGTACACGACAGTTATTTCCCTGACATTCTAACAGAGTATTTACATTGTGAAAATTTTTTTTTTCGTCTTTAAAGTTATTAGATTATTGGTTTAAAGTTGAATTAAAATTTTCATTCAGAAAAATGAGGTCTGGGCCAAGCCTTCATCGATAATCTGGAAAAAATGCAGTAATTGTAAGAACGAGTATAATAAAGAAATATCCAAGATTCAAAAGTTAACACTCATAGCAAAAATAAAATTTACAGTCGTTATCTTAACAATAAAATGAAAAGTTGAATTTGCCTTGGTTTTCTCTAAGTTAATCCGGGACGTCGGATATACCTGTTCACGTCGTCTCACATCTCTTTCCGTGAGAATTTATACTGAACGTTAAGTATTTGACCAATAATTAAACAAAATAAAACGCCTCCTGGGCTTGCAAACGTAAGTAAATGGGGAGAATACCATCCATGTGGAAATCCTGTCCACTATCAATCGATAATATCAGTGTCACATATTTCAGAACAGAACACATAAAAAAAATAATCCTCTAAATACTAACAAATTATTACTTCTACAGCTAACTACGGAAATTGTCAAGAAGACTGTAAGTACCAAGAAGAAAATATCTACACTATGTACACGTCGACGAGTGTCGATCAACCGTATTACTCTCCTGTTAACGAATTTATTGAGTTACGGCAAGATTGCGTTATCACATGAGGGCGAAAAATTGCAGCAACGAATGAGCTGATATAGTCACGAATCAGATATTATTTAGATATTTCGTCGAAGACCTGTTCTTTAGACCTAAGGCCTTCTCGAACATTCATCTGTACCTTGAGCTTGAAATTACTGGATTACTTGAGAAAATTTGGGATATTCCCACGAATTAAAAAGTACATCGATTAACATGGACTTTCATTTTCTTCATCTGAAGACACTAACATTAGGCTACACTGCATTTATCGCGAATAATCCATTAACATGTGAAAAGCTCAGTTTCGCGAAGATTCGTGCCATGCACAATTATTCCATATACTCTACACGTACAGTGTACCACAATGACGACCCTAACTTGTCGCATCCTAATCTCAAATATGTGTAGCCGTGAAATATCAGGACCTACCATCGTCCTACAAATACATAATATCCACTTAAAAGTGTCTCGATGATTAATTACTCCAACTGATTATCACATGCTCCCAATGCACATGTTCACATTAAATTCGTACATAGAATTCGGACTCAATATCCCGATGACACGTTGTCTCAGACACGAGGTACAAGTAGAAGTTCCATTACAAGGAAAATATAGAAAATGTGGACGAAATATCCTACCATTAAATCCATCGGACATAAATTAATTCATATTCGTGACGAAATTTACTCAATAAGCAAAGATGGTGTCGATAACACATGGATAACTCTATCAGAACCCTCACTGTCAAATTCATGGCCACATGGTCATTAAGTAATCACATGTGTCAGTTTCACGACGTATTCGAGCAAATAAACAACCATAAAATGTGTCAAAATAGCTTACTAAGAAGAAAGAAAGAATAGAACAAAACTACATAGAACAGATATAAATGAGACGTAATCGACTTAACTTATAGAGAAATCTTCATGTCTGGAAGTCTGGGTTCTCAATCAGCCATGCCAGGATGAAAGAATCTGCATCCCGACGCCGCCAACGATGGTCAAAGGTTTAGAACTTCATGGTGAAGCACTGGTAATCCATAATGCGAAGTTCCATCCTCTTCTGGAAAGATTCACGTCCACGTCTTCCGCGTCCACTCGTGAGAAAGCTGAAACTTACACAAAATGCTTTAGAGTAGGCTCCAAACACACACGTAACTGTATTTTGGAAATGACACGTACTTAAGGGATTAATATCTGCACATTCGACGTCTGATCACAGCACTGTTCTAAATTGTATCCAATTTTCAGACGTGTAGAGCACAGGAGTGAAGCCAGTATTCACGACGTTCCACGCTGAGCGACTGAAGGTGATAGTCCAGGAACACGCCAGTGTGTGAGAATGAGTATTCGTATCACATGACTTAAATATCATGTCTGGTGCACATGCACGGAAGTAAAGTCAATTTAGGAACTAAATTCTTCTACTGTACGAATCTACAACTTCATCACCATTTTAGCCACAAGGTCGTGCAAATTATTTCAAAATTTCAGTTTTTAATTTATATCCTCCAAATGTGCTATTCTTTTATCCAGTTTATTTTACTATAGTTCTTGAGCCTTCCGTAATTATGCACGTCGCCACCGAAGATATTACGAATATTTCATTCATATCGTTCCTCGCAATTACAGGTGACACGCGCTGGCCTCCTTCTTTCACTCGCCAACCTTCATTTTTTTATTTTTATTCCGTTAGCCAGCCGGCCGCTCTCCGCACAAAAAAACTCGTTCTCGCCCTTGTCCAAGGTCGCGCGCACCCCATCTCGCCGACAAGCGAACACAAGCCGCACCAACACCTGTTCACTCATCGGTGGCCTCACGGTCACATCCACCTCTTACTGGGACAAAAATTTTTAAACAAGGTTAAAAATTTTTAGATCATGTTCATTCCTTAAAATGTGGTCCGTATGTTGTCTACTTCACTGTTTAATTTTCCATGGTATTTATAACTTCCAAGCATCTGTCAGTTGTCTGAACGGTAATCATTCTGCACGACACAAACTGGTATTTCTTCGACAGCCGACCTGGGTCTTTTCTTTTTTCTTTCTTCACTCTTCTGCTTTACGGTAGAGTCTTAGGTTCGAGGCATTGAATATAAATTCGTAGGAGAGTAATAGTTTGATCTCTTCACATTGGAGTCTTTCTTCTGGCACCCTGATTTTCAGGTTGATATTGTGGTGCCGAGGGATTTAATCTATCGTCATGAGGTGAATTCCGGTGTCGCTGGGACTGTAGGCTCTCGGCTCCCATCACATCTGGATCGGTGTCTTGATTATGAATGGCGTCCTTCCATTTTGAGCCTTTTTCAGTTTCCTTCCTTAATTCTTCAATGTACCTCATGCTTTCTCGATGACGGTTCTCCATTTCATCTCTGAAATTCCGGTAGTTACGATCCGAATAATATCTAGGTCTATCATAGGGCCTATTCCGTCTGTAGTCCTGTGGTCGGTCCCGTGTCCTGTAATTTCCCCTTCTTCGGACATTCTTCGGATCTTCCATCCTGTCCTCTCTGGGTCTCGTTCTTCTCTCTTCCCATCGGCGGTCGTACGCTCTGGGATGGTTTTTGTACTCTTTAGGTCCACTCTGATTTCCGTTTTCAGGCATTGGAGTCGAATTCCGGTTTTTCGGAGTGTCTATT
The DNA here is from genome assembly GCF_040414725.1 of Anabrus simplex. Lineage (NCBI taxonomy): Eukaryota > Metazoa > Arthropoda > Insecta > Orthoptera > Tettigoniidae > Anabrus > Anabrus simplex. Next base: position 377,385,895 of record NC_090268.1, on the reverse strand, counting down.
ACGTTGACCTGATAAGTATTGCTCCTTTGAGTTTTCGGTACTGTTGAGACATTCATGGTATGGTCGAGTTGTCTGAGGAAAGCCTCAGCCTGCACGGCGGTCTGAACATTAGCAGCAATGAGTAAACGCTGTACTTCCACAGGAAACTGCTTTGTTATCGCTTGAACCAACTCATTTTCAGATGGTGGAGTGTCGAGGTCTTTCATTCGTCGTACTTGATTACAGAAGTAATTAGCGTACTGCGTCTGCCCATCTATGGAATATTTTCGTGAATACAAATCCAACCGTAGTGCTTGTTGCAGATCCGCTCCCCAGTATCTCTGTAGGAATAAGCGCTTGAAACCTTCATAGTCTTCAAACGTATAACGGAAAGCATGGTACCAGTTGAGCACGTCTCCCTCTAAAAATTTCTCCGCTGTTCGCAGATGTTTTTCGGTAGGGATCTTCTGTTCACGAATATATTCATCAAGGTCCCTAATGAAATTTTTAGGTGTGACCCCGTTTAAGTTGTTGAATTTTCTAGGCCTGTCCTCGCTCATTCGGATAAAATTAATGATTTGAGGTACACTTTGGGCCGGTGTAGTACTGAGATTTACTGTGGGTTGTTCGATATGGGTAATATTCTGAGACGATTCAGCTACGGGCGATATTCCTTCTGTTACAGTAGATTTAGCCTGTACGACCTCTTCGACATTACTCTGTCGGTCCATTAATGATGTCACTAAGACTCTAGTGCTCCTATCCTGCAACTTCAAGAATCCTACTTCTTTTTCTAATTTTTGGAGGGCGTCCATATTTTCCTCCATCTTCTGTTTCCCGGACTTGACATCTCCGGCAAGATTAATAATTTGTTCGAGTATTTCCGACTTGTCCTTGTCAATCATGCTCTTGATATCATCGAACTGGAGTGAAATATCTTGTATCTCCATTTGGTTGACTGAGATACTGTCCTTTACGGAACGGAGATCATCGTCGACCTTCTCTTTTATTTTCTTTAAGTCTTCTGTGACCTCTCCTCTAAGATTTTTCACTTGTTCTGACATCTCTTCTTGTGCCGTAGAAATCTCTACCTTTATAACATCTATCTCCTTCCTCACAGATTCAATGTTATTTCTGACTAGGACTACGTCACTCTGAAGAGCGGTGACCTTCCCGGAGATAACCTTATTATCCTCTTTAATCTGGCTCGTCAAAGTAACAACTTGTTCCAGGGTTTTTTTCTGATTTTCCCTGCACTCTAACACGATATTGTCAATCCGAGAACTAGTTTCCTCCAGTTTTGCATATAGTTCGTCACGACCTTTTTTTTGCCTCTTCCTGTATCGCAGCACCCATAATGTTCATTTTTTGACTCAATCGTTCATTACTATCTTCCTGTATTCCCTGTATTTTCCTGCTCTCTTCCTGCATCTTCCTAAATTCCTCTTTATTCTCGTCCTGTGCTCTCCTACTCTCTTCCTGCATTTTTCTGAGTTCCTCTTTATTCTCCTCCTGTGCTCTCCTACTCTCTACTGTCATAGTCTCTAATAACTTCCTAATCTCCTCGAGATCCATTCGATTATTCATAAAGTGACCTGTGTCAGCAAACGCCGAAATGCAGAAACTTTCCCCCCAGACATGTTGATTGTGATAAGGCAAATTCAAGTTTCATGAAGAAAATTCCTAACCCTCATTTTTCCATGTGAAACACATCATCATAAATAAAATGCTCCGAAAATTCCGCGTACTCTGTTAGAATTCTACCTAACTGGGATGGCATTAAATCTGAAATGAACCTGCCGAACCTTGAATAATTAGTAATTTGAGCAAGTCAATTTAAACCACGTGGAGAAGCAATTAATCAAGTTCCACGATGGATTAAGCCACTTTTTAAGCCACAAATCGAGCCCCACGGAAGGGACTAGCCACTAAGGTGCCCCACGGATGGGAAAAGCCACTAAGATGTGCCCGTCCTAGTCAGTCTGCGAACACGAGACACCCCAGGGGTGCTCAGTTCGGTAGCTGTAGGCTTATAAAATAAATGAATGTGGCAGGATTATCATAGGGTTCATCAAATAAGCACGTTCCAGGTATAGAACATATATGACACTTTTATTTAATTAAATGCAATATTGGCCATCCTGAAATCTATGATTATGATTATGATCGTTACGTTATGGAATTTAATATGGCTCTTGATGTAACAAACCTAGGCACAATCAAATGGGATGGTACACGACAGTTATTTCCCTGACATTCTAACAGAGTATTTACATTGTGAAAATTTTTTTTATCGTCTTTAAAGTTATTAGATTATTGGTTTAAAGTTGAATTAAAATTTTCATTCAGAAAAATGAGGTCTGGGCCAAGCCTTCATCGATAATCTGGAAAAAATGCAGTAATTGTAAGAACGAGTATAATAAAGAAATATCCAAGATTCAAAAGTTAACACTCATAGCAAAAATAAAATTCACAGTCGTTATCTTAACAATAAAATGAAAAGTTGAATTTGCCTTGGTTTTCTCTAAGTTAATCCGGGACGTCGGATATACCTGTTCACGTCGTCTCACATCTCTTTCCGTGAGAATTTATACTGAACGTTAAGTATTTGACCAATAATTAAACAAAATAAAACGCCTCCTGGGCTTGCAAACGTAAGTAAATGGGGAGAATACCATCCATGTGGAAATCCTGTCCACTATCAATCGATAATATCAGTGTCACATATTTCAGAACAGAACACATAAAAAAAATAATCCTCTAAATACTAACAAATTATTACTTCTACAGCTAACTACGGAAATTGTCAAGAAGACTGTAAGTACCAAGAAGAAAATATCTACACTATGTACACGTCGACGAGTGTCGATCAACCGTATTACTCTCCTGTTAACGAATTTATTGAGTTACGGCAAGATTGCGTTATCACATGAGGGCGAAAAATTGCAGCAACGAATGAGCTGATATAGTCACGAATCAGATATTATTTAGATATTTCGTCGAAGACCTGTTCTTTAGACCTAAGGCCTTCTCGAACATTCATCTGTACCTTGAGCTTGAAATTACTGGATTACTTGAGAAAATTTGGGATATTCCCACGAATTAAAAAGTACATCGATTAACATGGACTTTCATTTTCTTCATCTGAAGACACTAACATTAGGCTACACTGCATTTATCGCGAATAATCCATTAACATGTGAAAAGCTCAGTTTCGCGAAGATTCGTGCCATGCACAATTATTCCATATACTCTACACGTACAGTGTACCACAATGACGACCCTAACTTGTCGCATCCTAATCTCAAATATGTGTAGCCGTGAAATATCAGGACCTACCATCGTCCTACAAATACATAATATCCACTTAAAAGTGTCTCGATGATTAATTACTCCAACTGATTATCACATGCTCCCAATGCACATGTTCACATTAAATTCGTACATAGAATTCGGACTCAATATCCCGATGACACGTTGTCTCAGACACGAGGTACAAGTAGAAGTTCCATTACAAGGAAAATATAGAAAATGTGGACGAAATATCCTACCATTAAATCCATCGGACATAAATTAATTCATATTCGTGACGAAATTTACTCAATAAGCAAAGATGGTGTCGATAACACATGGATAACTCTATCAGAACCCTCACTGTCAAATTCATGGCCACATGGTCATTAAGTAATCACATGTGTCAGTTTCACGACGTATTCGAGCAAATAAACAACCATAAAATGTGTCAAAATAGCTTACTAAGAAGAAAGAAAGAATAGAACAAAACTACATAGAACAGATATAAATGAGACGTAATCGACTTAACTTATAGAGAAATCTTCATGTCTGGAAGTCTGGGTTCTCAATCAGCCATGCCAGGATGAAAGAATCTGCATCCCGACGCCGCCAACGATGGTCAAAGGTTTAGAACTTCATGGTGAAGCACTGGTAATCCATAATGCGAAGTTCCATCCTCTTCTGGAAAGATTCACGTCCACGTCTTCCGCGTCCACTCGTGAGAAAGCTGAAACTTACACAAAATGCTTTAGAGTAGGCTCCAAACACACACGTAACTGTATTTTGGAAATGACACGTACTTAAGGGATTAATATCTGCACATTCGACGTCTGATCACAGCACTGTTCTAAATTGTATCCAATTTTCAGACGTGTAGAGCACAGGAGTGAAGCCAGTATTCACGACGTTCCACGCTGAGCGACTGAAGGTGATAGTCCAGGAACACGCCAGTGTGTGAGAATGAGTATTCGTATCACATGACTTAAATATCATGTCTGGTGCACATGCACGGAAGTAAAGTCAATTTAGGAACTAAATTCTTCTACTGTACGAATCTACAACTTCATCACCATTTTAGCCACAAGGTCGTGCAAATTATTTCAAAATTTCAGTTTTTAATTTATATCCTCCAAATGTGCTATTCTTTTATCCAGTTTATTTTACTATAGTTCTTGAGCCTTCCGTAATTATGCACGTCGCCACCGAAGATATTACGAATATTTCATTCATATCGTTCCTCGCAATTACAGGTGACACGCGCTGGCCTCCTTCTTTCACTCGCCAACCTTCATTTTTTTATTTTTATTCCGTTAGCCAGCCGGCCGCTCTCCGCACAAAAAAACTCGTTCTCGCCCTTGTCCAAGGTCGCGCGCACCCCATCTCGCCGACAAGCGAACACAAGCCGCACCAACACCTGTTCACTCATCGGTGGCCTCACGGTCACAGTACTAATCTGTTGTATTATAATTAGGATACGTCTGAATGTAGTTTAAAATCATTATACCGGTAGTGTATTATAGTAGGTATCTAATTATGAATTAGTGTGTTTATTCTATTACTGTGAAATATTTGTGTAGTATAGTATCTGTAGTATTTGTTTTCTCTGTATTAACTCTCTTACTAGAATTCTGTTGCAGTAATTAGGGTAGACTTAACTGTAGTTTAGAATTGTGTAGACCTAATTCTTGTGTATTACTTTCAGTTTTCAGTAATTAACAGCAATTTTCATTCTGTTAGGGCGTTTAGAAAAAAAAAACTCATACAACTAAGTAGTGTTGTAGTGTAGTAGTAGCTTATGTTAATTACCTTGTTGATGTGTGATCTTTGTGAACTATCCTAGACAATTTCTTTCCTTTCATTTTATAGGCAATATTTCTTTCCTTTAATTTTTATTTGCACAGAATAAGATATTTTATTTTTCCTTTTCTTCCCATTATTCCATAAATAATGGCTACGCAATGCGAGTGTAGGAACTGTGGGTGTGGCCAGGCATTAAGGAGTATGAGGGAGGAGTTGGAGAGTTTGGGGGAGATAATTAGGATTCTCTCAGAGGACAGGAAGGAAAGTATGCCTCCCTCAAATAATGTACAGGATACAGTAGGTGTAAAGGAGGGATGGTAAGGAAATGGGGGAATTGCAGAAGACAGGTGGTCTAATGTTTTAAGGGGAAGGAGATTGCAGGCTAAGGGCTCTGTTCAAGATCAGAATTCAGGACAGGTGTCTGTGAGAAATCGGTACAAGTCACTGCAGGTAGAACAACCGAGGGAAGATGAGGAACAGGGAACTGTTGCTGAGATGTGTGGAGGTAGGAGGAAAGGAAAAGGTAGGAAAGGGAAATGTAGTGTAGTGGAAAGGAAAAGACAGGTGGAACAGGGTCATGGGAAGGAGAAAAGGGAGGAGGAAGTAGCTTATGCAGCAGTGAGAGAAGATAGGGCTGGCCAGGAGGGGAGAGGATCAAATGAGGTGGGTAGGGTTGAGGCTCTGGTCATGGGGGATTCCATCGTTAGACATGTGGGGAAAGTATGTGGAGGAAAGGGAACAAGGGTAGAGTGTTATCCAGGAATTAGGTTGAGGCAGATGTTGAGGAAAGTAGAACAGAAGGAAGAGGGAAACAAGAAGGTGGTAGTGTTTCATGTTGGTACTAACAACGTAAGGCAAGCAGGTATAAGTACCAACATAAATGCAGCACGGATCAGCAGAATACTGTGTAGGAGGGATACTGACTGGAAGGTGATTGGGGATTTTAATGAGACTATGGAGTGGGTATGTGGGAAACTGGGAGTGAGATTTCTAGATCCTAATGGGTTGGTAGGAGACAGGGATCTGCGCTCAGATGGTCTTCACTTAAACCGCAGTGGTGCATATAAGTTAGGAAACTTGTTTATAAGGGTTATAGGCAGGTACATTCAGGGAAACGGGGTGGCCTTGGGAGTGGTGTTAAGTGAACAGGGAACTGGAAATCAAGTAGGGATGACAAAAAAATGTTAGTGCTCAACTGTAGAAGCATTGTAAACAAAGGAATCGAATTAAGAAATTTAATAGATACAGTATATACTTACCAGATATTGTAATAAGAGTTGAATCATGGCTGAGAAATGATATAATGGATGCAGAAATATTCTCACGGAACTGGAGTGTGTAACGTAGAGATAGGATAGGAATGGTAGGAGGGGGAGTATTCATTCTGGTGAAAGAAGAATTTGTAAGCTACGAAAAAGTTAAGGATGAAAAACATGAAATTCTGGGTGAAAGGCTCATCTCTAAAGATAATAGGCAACTTGATGTCTTTGGAGTGTACAGACAGGGAAAGGGTAGCGCTGATGCTGATTCAGAATTATTTGATAAGATAATCAGCTATGTTGAAAATGATACGGAAAGGAATGTGATAGTAGCAGGTGATCTCAATTTACCAAATGTCGATTGGGAAGGTAATGCGAATGACAGGAAGCATGAACAACAAATGGCAAATAAGTTAATATGGGAACGGCACTTAATTCAGAAAGTGATGGAACCAACTAGAGGGAAGAATATTCTGGATGTGGTGCTGATAAAACCAGATGAGCTCTATAGAGAAACCGAAGTAATAGATGGTATTAGTGATCACGAAGCTGTTTTTGTCGTAGTTAAAAATAAATGTGAAAGAAAGTAAGGTATTAAAATTAGGACTATTAGGCAGTACCATATGGCTGACAAAACAGGCATGAGGGAGTTTTTAAAAAATAAGTATGATCGCTGGAAAATGGTAAATAAAAATGTAAACAGACTCTGGGATGGGTTTAACGTGATTGTTGAGGAATGTGAAAAGAGGTTTGTACCTTTAAAGCTGGTAAGGAATGGTAAAGATCCACTATATTATAACAGAGGAGTAAAAAGATTAAGAAGGAGATGCAGGTTGGAACAAAATAGAGTTAGAAATGGTTGTGGAAGTAAGGAGAAATTGAAGGAACTTACAAGGAAATTGAATCTAGCAAAGAAGGCAGCTAAGGATAACATGATGGCAAGCATAATTGGTGGTCATACAAATTTTAGTGAAAAGTGGAAGGGTATGTATAGGTATTTTAAGGCAGAAACAGATTCAAAGAAGGATATTCTAGGAATCATTAATGAACAAGGGAAGTGTGTATGCGAGGACCTTCAAAAGGCAGAAGTATTCAATCAGCAGTATGTAAAGATTGTTGGTTACAAGGATAATGTCCAGACAGGGGAGAGATGAGTAATACTAAAGAAGTATTAAAATTTATCTATGATGATAATGACATTTACAGTAAGATACAAAAGTTGAAAACTAGAAAAGCAGCTGGAATTGATAAGATTTCTGGGGATATACTAAAGGCAATGGGTTGGGATATAGTACCATATCTGAAATACTTATTTGATTATTGTTTGGTTGAAGGAGCTATACCAAATGAATGGAGAGTTGCTATAGTAGCCCCTGTGTATAAAGGAAAGGGTGATAGACATAAAGCTGAAAATTACAGGCCAGTCAGTTTGACATGCATTGCATGTAAGCTTTGGGAAAGCATTCTTTCTGATTATATTAGACATGTTTGCAAAATTAATAACTGGTTTGACAGAAGGAAGTTTGGGTTTAGGAAAGGATATTCGACTGAAGCTCAGTTTGTAGGATTTCAGCAAAATACAGCAGATATCCTGGATTCAGGAGGCCAAATGGACTGCATTGCGATTGACCTATCTAAGGCATTTGATAGGGTAGATCATGGAAAACTACTGGCAAAAATGAGTGCTATTGGACTAGAAAAAAGAGTGACTGAATGGGTGGCTATATTTCTAGAAAACAGAACTCAGAGAATTAGAGTAGGTGAAGCTTTATCTGACCCTGTAATAATTAAGAGGGGAATTCCTCAAGGCAGTATTATTCGACCTTTATGTTTTCTTATATATATAAATGATATGTGTAAAGAAGTGGAATCAGAGATAAGGCTGTTTGCAGATGATGTTATTCTGTACAGAGTAATAAATAAGTTACAAGATTGTGAGCGGCTGCAGGGTGACCTCGATAGTGTTGTGAGATGGACGGAGGGCAATGGTATGATGATTAACGGGGTTAAAAGTCAGGTTCTGAGTTTCACAAATAGGAAAAGTCCTCTCAGTTTTAATTACTCGTTGATGGGGTGAAAGTTCCTTTTGGGGATCATTGTAAGTACCTAGGTGTTAATATAAGAAAAGACCTTCATTGGGATAATCACATAAATATGATTGTTAATAAAGGGTACAGATCTCTGCACATGGTTATGAGGATATTTAGGGGTTGTAGTAAGGATGTAAAGGAGAGGGCATATAAGTCTCTGGTAAGACCCCAACTAGAGTATGGTTCCAGTGTATGAGACCCTCACCAGGATTACTTGATTCAAGAACGGGAAAAAATCCAAAGAAAAGCAGCTCGATTTGTTCTGGGTGATTTCCGACAAAAGAGTAGCGCTACAAAAATGTTGCAAAGTATGGGCTGGGAAGAACTGGGAGAAAGGAGACGAGCTGCTCGATTAAGTGGTATGTTCTGAGCTGTCAGTGGAGAGATGGCGTGGGAGGACATCAGTAAACGAATAAATTTGAGTGGTGTCTTTAAAAGTAGGAAATCACAATATGAAGATAAAGTTTGAATTCAAGAGGACAGATTGGGGCAAATATTCGTTTATAGGAAGGGGAGTTAGGGATTGGAATAACTTACCAAGGGAAATGTTCAATAATTTTCCAATTTCTTTGCGATCATTTAAGAGAATGCTAGGAAAACAACAGAATCTGCCACCTGGGCGACTGCCCTAAATGCAGATCAGTAGTGATTGTGTGATTGTGGGGGGATCAAATATAAATGGGATTCTATTTTTTATTTATATTAATTTATTGAAAAACACAAGGCAATTACAATTTATTTTTCCACATAGTTTCCTGCTTTGGAAATACATTTGTCCCAGCGTATGAGCAGCTTTTTGATGCCCTCATCGTAAAAGAACACGGTCATGTCACCAGCCAGTTGCGCATGAAGTCTTCCACACTCTCATCATCTTCAAATCCTTACCCTCCTAGAGCTTTTTTAAGCGGTCTGAGCAAATGGAACTCGCAGGGCGATAAGTCCAGGCTGTAAGGAGGATGATCAAGTGTAGTCCAGTGCATTTTCTGTAGCCTGGGGACAGTTAGGCTGATGACGCACGGAGCGGTTTTTGCCAAGTCGGCAGCCGAATCGGCCGTCGATTCGGCGCATGTTTCTATTGTATCAGATGGGATGAAACAGACACAGCGGTGCTCGCCGATAGGTGGCAGATTTGCCGACTCGGCCTGTCATTTAGCTGGCGGTGCAGCGAACGTTTTGAAGACTTTGTGTGCGCTCTAGTGCCACTGATTTAATACATTCAGCTGAATCACGGCCGACTTGATGCGTCGCTCTAGCGAGGGATCCAGTCGGCCGTGGCTGAATTTACGTGGCGATTGCATCATTGGTAGGTATTCCTGTATTAGATATCATGAAGTATCTTTGAAATTCAATAATATACACGTAAAAGGACTTTTGGAATAAGAATAATAATTTATTTTTATATAATGTTAGCTAGCTTCCTCACCTAACGTCGCGCTCACTAATGTGTTTTGTCCACTGCCTGCTCGATACGCACCCGATGACTGCTTATATGCAGTCATTTTAGATGCAGATCGAGCAGGCAGTGGTTTCATCACAGTCGGCAAAAACCGCTGTGTGTATCAATCACAGGCGGCGGCCGACTCGGCTAAAACCGCTCCGTGTGTCATCAGCCTTAGAGCTGCAGTATGGGGCCGCGAATTGTCATGGAGGAGGATGACCTGTCGAATCGGCTGGTCTCGTCTTTTGCGGCGATATGCAACCCTCACCTTGTTCAACAGCTCCCAGCAGTAAACAGCATTGATTGTGCGTCGCTCATGTAAAAAAAAATCAATTAGCAAAATGCCTCGCCAATCGGGAGAAACGGTTGCAAGAACCTTGCCAGCTGACAGTCGAGTCTTGGCTTTCACAGGTGCTGCCTCCCCTTTCCTCTGCCACTCGTTACTGGCTTGTTTGGATTCAGGAGTGTAGTGGTGGACCCATATTTCATCACAGGTGATGATCCGACTCAAAAATGCATCACCTTCTTCCACAAACTTTGCTGTAAGCCTCTGACAGACTTCCAAACGTCTCAACTTCAGATTTTCAGTCAAAAGGCGTGGGGACCTATCTGGAACACACTTTATGGAACTGTAGGTCGTTTGTGATTATTGCTAGATAGCTCCCATAACTGATTCTGACTTGTTCTGCAATATCTGATACTCTCGCCCGTCGATCGTTGTCAATAATGTCTTTAACCATACAAATGTTTTCATTTTTAATGCTGGCCCGAGGACGGCGATCATGTTGCTGATTTTCCACATGTTCTCGTCCTTCCTTGAACTTTTTATGCCAGGCAAACACACGCGCCCTTGACAATGTTTGATCACCAAACTGTGCAGTCAATCTCTGGCAAATTTCCACCGCTGTAACTCCTTCATTGGCAAGAAATTGTATAATTATTTGTTGCGCAGTGGAGGGGTGCTCCTGTTACACCGACATCGTGAGTGTTACTGACGAAATGGCGGAAAATATCTAACAGCATGCTCTCCCCACTCCTAATGTTCCTGCCTAAGCATAGCAGAAACGTGGGGCCAGTCCTACCAGCTGTTGATATTCAGGAACAAAAATCCCATTTATATTTGATCGATCTTTGCAATATTTCCTCTAATGTTAAACAAGAAATTGAAAACTGTATATAGTAAAAGATGAATTTAATTTTCTGTTTTTATGCATTGAGCATTAGTTTGTGCCATGCTTTATAATCTGATAAACATGTCAAATGTCCGACTCGTTGGCTGAATGGTCAGCGTACTGGCCTTCGGTTCAGAGGGTCCCGGGTTCGATCCCCGGCCGGGTCGGGGATTTTAACCTTAATTGGTTAATTCCAATGGCCCGGGGGCTGGGTGTTTGTGATGTCCCCAACATCCCTGCAACTCACATACCACACATAACACTATCCTCCACCACAATAACACGCAGTTACCTATACATGGCAGATGCCGCCCACCCTCATCGGAGGGTCTGCCTTACAAGGGCTGCAATCGGCTAGTAACAGCCACACGAAATTATAACATGTCAAATGCCAAAAACATCTGGTTTAGTTATAATGTTTGTCACATGCTTCTCTAGTAATGAAGGAGGATTTTGCCTATATAAAAGTTGCCCAGACCAAATTCTCAGCCTGCAACTGATAATGGAATATTACAAGTGCACAAATAAACAGCACTTAATCACATTCTTAGATTTCAAGAAAACATACGATAGTATCCATAGACCCCATACTTTTCAAAATCCTCAGCTTATACGGTCTTCATCCCAAATTAATAAAAATCATCAATCTAACTTTAACCAACACAAATTTCCAAGGTATTTAGAGGAGAAGTGGCAAAAGCAAAACTGGCCTCAAATAAAGTGACAAATTATCTCCACTGCTTTTCAACATGGCTCTCAATTACATAAAACCTTGGCATCTGAGCACAAATCTCCATCTCCTACCCACCCTTAAGGATCTACAAATCTCTCTCCCAGTTTCCCAGTTTCCAGTCTCATTTAAATCCCCAAACAGCCTACAGTCAATATCCCTCCTACACAGTATCTCACTGATAAACTTCTCTTATGCTGCATTAATCAGATCCCACACATCCCCAACTGCATTTGGTACTTATTCCTGCTAGCATCACCTTACCTTGCGGGCATAAACATGAAAAACTCCACCTTTTCCTTACCCTCCTACTTCCCTTAAACTTTCTTGAATATGTACCTTAACCTCCTTCATGGATAAAATCCTACCCTGGGTCCCTTTCCTCCATACGCTTTCCCCATATGCCTAGCAATAGTTCCCCTATGACCATAGCCTCAAACTCACCCACCTCATTAGATCTCTTCCCCTCCTTGACTTACTTGACTTATTTCCTGTTGCTCCTCCTGGAGCATAGGGCTTCCGTGAAACACTTCCATCTGTTCCTATTGTTGGCTAACCTCTTCACTTCATTCCAAGATTTTCCCACTGTTAGACATTCCTCTTCGATCGTCCTTTTCCAGGTCTTCTTTGGACGTCCGCGCTTTCTAGCGCCTTGGGGGTTTGAGTTGAGCGCTGTCTTTTCAATGGCTCCAGTGGGCTTCCTTAAAGTATGTCCTATCCAATGCCATTTTCTCTCCCTTATCTGCATTTCAATTGGCTGCTAGTTAGTTTCTTCCCATAGATCTTCATTTGAAATAACATCCAGCCATCTTCTGTTGATGATACGTCTTAGACAGTGATTCACAAAGACTTGCATTTGTTTAGTTGTCTTCTGGGAAACTTTCCACGTTTCACAGCTGTAAAGCAGAACGGACTTACATTTGTGTTAAAAAGTCATGGCTTAGTTTTTCTAGAAATGTTCTTGTTTTTCCATATAGGATACAATTGAACAAAAGCACCATTTGCTTTCCTGATACCACTCTTAATGTCTTCTTCTGCTCCTCCAGTCGTAGTAACCATACTCCCAAGGTATATGAAGGAGTCTACTTGTTCTACCTCTTTATCTTCTACAAACAATTTATCATCAATTTTGGAATTGACCCTCATCTCCCTGGTCTTATTAATATTTATTTTAAGTCCAGCATCCTCTGCCTCCTCCTTCAACCGCTTAATCTTCTCTTCCATATCTCTGAACCGTAGAGCCAGTAGGCAGATGTCATCTGCAAAATAAGGTCTTCTAACCTATCTTGTAAGCCCCACTGGATCCCCCTTTTCCGACCTCGTTACACTCTCCTGAGCACACTATCCAACACAAGTAGGAAAAGCGTCGGAGAAAGAATACAGCCCTGTCGAACTCCTGAGGTCACATCTATTGGTTCAGTAAGATCTCCCATATGCAGAACCTGACATTTATAACCCTCGTACATATCCTTTATAATATTCAGAATCTTTTGTGGTAAACCATATTCTTCAAGTGTCTGCCACATAACTCTTCTATTTACAGAGTCAAAGGCCTTCTCAAAATCAATGAAAGTCAAGTAGAGGGTGTTCTGCCATTCTGCACTTTGTTCCAAGATGATTCTCAGAGTGTATATGAGATCGACACAGCTACGGTGTTTACGAAAACCAGCCTGTTCCCTTCCACAACATCCTTCACCCGCTCTAAAATGATCCTTGAAAGCACCTTACTTGGTACTGACAACAATGTAATTCCTCTCCAATTATCACACTTAGTAACATCCCCTTTCTTTGGTGTCTTAACAATCAGGCCTTTCTTCCATTCAGCTGGTAGCTTTTCTTCATTCCAGATCCTTTCCAACAGGGGGTGCAATAATTTTTCCGAGGTATCAATATCTGCTTTAAGTATTTCTGGCGCGATATTATCCATACCGAATGCTTTTCCATTTCTTATCTGTTTCAAGACCTTCTCTATTTCTGAACAGGTTGGAGGATGTAAATTTATTCTTGGGTCACTATCTACTGGTTCCATTTGTTGGTTACCATTCTGTTCTGTATCTCTATTGAGCAACTCTGAGAAATGTTCCTTCCATCTCTGTAGCTGTTCTTCCCGGGTGGTCAGTAGTTCACCTCTCTTGTTTTTAACAGGTTTATTCCTGATAAATCCTCTCCTTGACAGTTTCTTTGTGATACTATACAATTCCTTAGCATCTCCCCTTGCTGATGCCTCTTCTGCCATTCGTGCTTGTTCATCTACTCACTGTATATGATCTTCAAATCAAATCAAATCAAATCAAATCAAATCAAAATTTCTTTATTTGCAAATGAGGTGTCTACCTCGGTGGCAAATGGTACACTAAAATACATTATTGTCAAGCACTAAATTTTAAATTAACAGGAGACGAAGAAAATTTTCCTAGAATACAATATTATACAATTTACGCTAATAATTTTTTCTATTAAACACACACATCATCCTTAATAAATTTATATTGTTTACAAAATTCTACTTATAATATCTTACAAACATAGTCAACTCATATACAGTACGGTATGTGAAATTACTTCTAATAATACTATACAACTGGTATAAGATTAAAATTAACATTGAATTTATTTACATATTTATATTTTACCCATTTTGGAACCTAAGTAGCATAACGACCTGCTGTGTCTTAACCAGAGCCCCTTTTGCCACCACTTTTCAGAGTTCCTGAAGGGCCTTCACAGCTACCGTAGCGGTCCCAGGGCCCTCGAAGTCCCCACTGTACTTCACCCCTACAGGCAGTCCCCTACTTGGGCTCTCCAAACACCTTAGACCAGGGGATGGAATTAATTTAATCGCACACATTTATTATTTACAATATCCTGCACTGGTCGAATGCCCTCTAACATTTAATTTATTATCTCTGTTGTTGTTTATTCTCTTCTTGAATATCTGTACAGATTTTGGAAAAGGATCAAACACTACCCCTGGTAAACTGTTCCACTCCTTCACGCCCTTCCCAATGAAAGAAAATTTACCCCAATCGCTTCTGCTAAAATTCCTTCTAATTTTGTACTTGTGGTCAGTTCTACCAATATAATTATTTTCCAACCGAAGCCTCTCACGGATATCTCCCCATGCTTCTTCTCCTGTATAGGCTCTATATAATCCTATAAGTCTACTTTTCTCCCTTCTCTTACTTAAAGTTTCCCACCCAAGTTCCTTTAACATTTCTGATACACTACTCTTTCTCCTGAAATCCCCTGTTACAAACCTTGCTGCTTTCCTCTGCACACCATCTATTTCTTTTATTAGGTATTCTTGGTGAGGATCCCAAACACTGTTTGCATATTCCAATAATGGACGAACCATACTTAAGTAACTTTTTTCTTTTAATTCTTTGTTGCATCCTTTAAGTAGCTTCATTATGACATGTAACGATCTGTATGCTTTCCCAACAACGTCATCAACATGACCCTTCCAGTGCAAATTACTTTCAAATCTCACACCTAAGTATTTGCACTTGCCATCTTTTGGGATAACTACCTCATCCAAAGTATATTCAAATTCAGTTTTAAAGCTCCTGTTTGTAAATGTTGTAACAGTTGATTTGCCTCCATTAATCTTCACATTATTTTCTTCAACCCATTCCTGGATACTGTCAAGGTCCCTTTGTAATTCTGAACAATCCTCAATGTTGTTTATTTCCCTATAAACAATTATGTCATCTGCATACAATCTTATTTTCGATGTTATATTGTTCCCTAAGTCATTTGCGTATATTAAGAAAAGTAACGGACCGATTATACTACCCTGTGCAATTCCCTTCCAGACATTCTCTTCCTGTGATATATTATTTCCTACTTTGACTTTCTGAACCCTTGAATTTAGAAATGTTCTTATCCAACGTATAACCCTTACGTCCAATCCTATTCCCTCCAATTTCTTTAATAATATTCCATGTTCCACTCTATCAAAGGCTTTGGAAAGATCTATGGCTATGCAATCTAACTGGCCTCCTGAATCTAACTGATCTGATATGTCCTGCTGAAATCCC
Organism: Anabrus simplex; assembly: GCF_040414725.1. Lineage (NCBI taxonomy): Eukaryota > Metazoa > Arthropoda > Insecta > Orthoptera > Tettigoniidae > Anabrus > Anabrus simplex. Next base: position 377,370,093 of record NC_090268.1, on the reverse strand, counting down.
ACCAGTTGTGCCTCGCAAGAAAATTTCTTTCTAAATCCATACTGGCTCCTCATGAACCAATTTTTATCATCACATATCCCTCTGATGTACTTTGCTATTAAACTCTCCAGTATTTTACAAACTATACTGGTCAGGCTGATTGGTCTGTAGTTCTCAGGTTTCCTTTTATCACCCTTTCCTTTATAAATTGGTATTATTATAGATTCCTTCCATTCCTTTGGTATCACACTATTATTTATGACATAGTCAAAGAGAAATTTTAAATAAGGCACTATATACCACCCCATTGTCTTTAATACCTCCCCAGTAATTTGATCACTTCCTGCTGCTTTTCCTTGCTGAAGCAGTTGGATTTCTCTGAAAATATCTTCATTTGTGAATGAGAAGCTTCTTGTTTCCCTCTGTGTCTCTCCCTCTCTATCTTCTGTTACGGTTTCCAAGTCCTGACAATCTTCTACTGAATCTCGGAATTCCCTACTAAAGAGGTTTGCTTTCTCAGTATCTGTTAAATAGTGTTCACCCCCTTCTCCCACCATTGTAGGGATTTGGTTTCCTTTTCCTTTTTGATTCCTAATATATGAATACAGCTTTTTCCATTTCCCTTTGTGGTCATTACCCTCTTGAAGAATGCCATTCATATAATTCTCTTTTGCTTCCTTTTTCACTCTATTCAGTTCCCTCATTAGTTGTTTTCTAGTTTCTCTATTCTCCCTACCTTCTTTGATTTTCCTGTTTACTATTCTACATTTTCTTTTTAATTTTCTTATTTCCCTTGTGTAATAAACAGGGTCTGAGGTCATTTTACCCTTCTTAACAGGTACAAATCTCTTCTCTCCTTCCCAAATTATTCCTTTAAATTTAGCCCAAAGTGTATCCACATTATTCCCATCACTTATCCAACAACTGAATTGTGATTTAAGGTAAGTCCCAAATTCATCAACTTTAGTTTTTCTGTATAATTTCTTGTCTTTTGTGACCCTCTTATTAAGCATTTTTGGTACGAGTCCTACATCCATTATTACAGCCTTATGGTCACCTATTCCTTCAATTACCTCAGTTTTATCAACAATTTCCCATGGTTTAACCAAGAATACATCTAGCAAGTTATTGAGACGAGTTGGTTCTTGTACTACTTGTGTAAATCCTCCCTCCCAAATTAACTTATTTGCCAGTTTCTGTTCATGGGCTTCACTTGCAGCTCCATTCCATTCAACTTCAGGCAAGTTTAGATCTCCCCCAATTATTACCGTATCATTATTGTTTTTATGAGTATAATCTGGTATTTTCTCAAATATTTCCATATCTCTTTCCTCTCTTCCAGGCCTATATGTTCCTATAATTCCCACCTTCTTCATATTATCACAAACTAATTTTATCCCTAATATTTCATCCCTTTCATCAGTAAACCATTCATGCGAACAATAAGTTTCCTTCACCAGAATAAATACCCCTCCTCCTTTTTTATCTCCTCGGTCTCTACGATAGACTGTATACCCTTCTGGAAATACTTCTGTATTACCCACCCCTTCTCTCAACCACGATTCCACTCCTATCACCACATCCGTCTCATAAGATTCCATCAATGTACCGAATTTTAATTGTTTATTTACTACACTCTGACAGTTTACCAAGAGCAATCTCAGACCTCCTTCCTCCCTAAAACTTGACTGTTGCAATTGGGTAACGTTTGACTCATGAGTTGAGAACTTCCCTGGAACCCAGATCCTTGTACATAGATCTTGATTTAAGGGTCTGGGTTTTCTGGCAAGTTTCCCTGTATGTGCCAGTTTAGTGGTATGGGTTTTCTTAAGTACTGATTAGTTTGCAAATCTCTGTTGATAATTGTGGCAATTTGTCTACAGAGAGTTGCTTTTCCATTACCATTTAGATGTAACCCATGCCTAGTGAACATTTGCCTGCCAAGACCTAAAGTATCTACTACACAGACATTTCTAAAACTCTTACATAATCTCTTGATTTTTATATTTACATCATGTACAGCTTTGTTCACACATGAGTCCTCTAAAAGGTCATACCTGGGTGGCACATTTACTACAATTACTTTAGAGTCAGGTAGTTTGGAAATCTTACCTCTGAGAGTCGTAATTAGTTCCTCACCTTCATTTGCAGCAATGTCATTTGTACCACTCACAATCACCACATAATTGTCCTTCTCTAACACAGGATCACAACTTGAAAGGACGTCTTCAGTTTTGGCACCTGGTTTTATTAGTCCTAAAACCTCAGTCTCTGGATTCTGCAGCTCATCCTTGATGCCTTCTGCCATACCCCGCCCTTGACTGTCTGCATAGAGATGAATCTTTGGCGATCTTGACTTTCGGTTGGTTTTCTTACCTCCACTGGATTTAAAATTATTTGGAAAACTTGGTGTGTCTTCTTCTGGAACTTGCTGCAATAACTGAAATCTATTTTGGCACTGCAAAGAGTTTTTTCCCGGTTTTAAGTTGTACGTAGTTTCTCCCATATGTTTAACATTAGGCCTAAAATGGCCACGCGTCACTTCCGTCCACGGCGATCTTTCTTCTCCAATGTCTTCTTTATCTTCCAGTTTCTTTATTCTGTCCTTTAAGCATTCATTTTCATGTTTCAGAGCGCATAAGTCCTCTTGTAACACTCCTAAAATCTTAATTATAGTTTCGTAAGTCTCTCTTTCTTGTTGTTCTGCCTCACTATCAGTTTGTTTACACTCGGGACACAGCCACTCACTTTCTTCAATATCAGTCCTATTTACAATATTTGCACAACAAAAATGGTACCATTCATCACACTTATGACACAGAATCCCATTTTTAACTACTCTTCTGCATTTGCCACATTTTTCACTGCATCTTACACCATTATCTACTACGGATATCACAGACTCACACACAGTAGTCGCCATCTTGCTTGAATCTTTTCTTACACTTTTCTTCACACTCTTATCAGCTTCCACATATTCCTTTTGTGCTGTGGCTTTCTGTTGTCTTGTTTTACACATATTAATCTTTGTCTTAACTAGCTTTCTAGCCTCTATTTTTTTTTTCCAAGTATTATCAGACACCCATTCCTTCTTGAGATAATTGTGAAATCCAAGCACCTTCTCACTAACTTCTAAATATGTGTCCTTGACTTTCTTCCATGATAATTCAACATCCATCATAAGTTCTGGTTCAACAGCAAGAGCTTCAAAGCGGTTTCTTAATTCTATCTGGAATTCTTTCCTTTTACTTTCATCTTGCAGTTTACCTGAATCAAATTTCTTGTTTCGCCTTTCAAATTTCCTTCCACTTGCCACAATTTTCATTCTAAACTCTGCAACTACCAGGTGATGATCACTTCCAATATCTGCCCCTCTTTTATTTCTAACATCAGTCAATGATCTTGTAAACTTCCCACTTATGGCGATGTGGTCTATCTGGTTTTCTGTAACCTGATCTGGCAACACCCATGTAATCTTATGGCATCGTTTATGAGGCAATAAAGTGCCACCCACTACCAAATCATGGCTAGCACAGAAATCAATGAAAAGCTCCCCATTTTTGTTACAGTCACCAACTCCATGCACTCCCATAATTTGTTCCAGTCCCTCATTGTTAGAACCAACCTTTGCATTTAAATCCCCCATCACAATAATAATATCTCTCTTTCCCACTTTCTTAATAGTCTCATTTAGCTGGGAGTAGAATTCTTCCTTTTTTTCAATCTCTGACATTTCTGTGGGAGCATAACACTGGATCACAGTCACAGTGCGAACCCGGGTCTTGAATTGAGCTGTCATCAGTCTTTCTGAGATGGGTTTCCAATCCAGGAGGCTCCTCTTTGCAGTTTCATTTAATAGCAATCCTATACCTTCTCTATGTTCTGCATCCTCCCCCATTTGCCCGGAATACAGGAATGTGCACCTATTAAGAGTCTGTATTTCTCCAAAGTCTGGCAACTGTACTTCACTTAATCCAAGGATATCCAGCCTGTATTCCTCCATCCCTTTAGCCACTTGCTTCAATTTACTGCTCTCTCTCAGGGTTCTGACATTCCAAAAACCTATTCTCGTTTTCTGTTTCATGCTAAAAGTCGTCAACTTATTATCCATCCGGTTGTGTTTCACTTTGGTTTCTTTAATAGTTTATATTTAAGGCTGTGTGAGTTATTAGCCACAGCAACCCGAGCTTGGTGGTGGAACTGCCACCTAAGCCTCCAAGGCTGCTGTTTTCTGTAGGGGTTGTCTCCCTTAGCCTTTGAAGATCCCTCTTCACCACAAGGCAGTGGTTCCCTGTGTTTCTTTAAACCCCACGGGAAGAGGGTTGCCTCATCTGCCAGATTTGCCGTTCCAAAAGTATCTTTTTCTGCCGGATCTGCCATTGAGGACTTCACCAGAGCCCTGTTAGCCGTCACTTTTCAGAGTTTCTGTAGGGCCTTCACAGCTACCGTAGCGGTCATGGGGCACACACAGTCCCTGCTGTACATCACCCCTGTAGACAATCCCTTACTTCATGCCGTTGCCCACCTCCCACAACATGGACGAGGGGTTGGACTTATGGGAGGCTCTTCCCCTCCAAGTTGCCTTTATCGTCCTGAAAGCTGCAGAATCTATCTCCTCCTCACTTTTCTCCCTCTCATGCCACTGTTCCACCTTCATCTTCCTACTTTGTACTCTAAATTTACTGTTCCCTTTTCTATTACCTCTCCCCTTCTCTGTAACACTTCCCCGTTCCTCTTTCCTTGCTGTTCTGTCAGCATTGACTCATACCGATTCCTCACTGAAACTTTTCCCCTGCCTGGACCCCTTAGCCCTCAATTTCCCTCCTTTTAAAATATTAGCCCAGGTGTCTTCCACAAATCCTATTCCTGTGATATGTTAGAAGGCTATGAATAATATACTACTAAGGCAAGCGTGAATGAGGCCTATTGGACAGATTGTATTTCTATATTCATCTCAGGACTAACGCAGACAGGGAATTGTACGAAGATGAAAGAAACAGAGCAAAACAAATAATTGTTAAATCCAAGAAGAAAGCATGGGAAGATTTTGGTAATAACCTGGAAAGGCTAGATCAAGCAGCAGTGAAACCTTTCTGGACAGTAATAAAGAATCTTAGAAAGGGAGGGGAAAGAAAGCAAATGAATTGTGTTTTGGGTAAATCAGGTGAAGTCATAATAGATCCCAAGGAATCACTGAACAGGTGGAAGGAATATTTTGAAAATCTTCTCAACATAAAAGGAAATCTTTATGGTGATGTCATGAACAACCAAGCTCATGGGAAGGAGGACAATGATGTTGGTGAAATTAAGTATGAGTAAGTGGAAAGGATGATAAATAACTCCAATGTCATAAAGCAGCAGGAATAGATAAAAGACCTGAAATAGTCAAATATAGCGGGAAGGCAAGGATAAAATGGATTCATAGAGTAAGATCAGTATGGAATGTTAGTAAGGTACCTTCTGACTAGAAAATTGAATCTAGCAAAGAAGGCAGCTAAGGATAACATGATGGCAAGCATAATTGGCAGTCATACAAATTTTAGTGAAAAATGGAAGGGTATGTATAGGTATTTTAAGGCAGAAACAGGTTCCAAGAAGGACATTCCAGGAATAATTAATGAACAAGGGGAGTGTGTATGTGAGGATCTTCAAAAGGCAGAAGTATTCAGTCAGCAGTATGTAAAGATTGTTGGTTACAAGGATAATGTCGAGATAGAGGAAGAGACTAAGGCCAAAGAAGTAATAAAATTTACATATGATAACAATGACATTTACAATAAGATACAAAAGTTGAAAACTAGAAAAGCGGCTGGAATTGATCAGATTTCTGGGGATATACTAAAGACAATGGGTTGGGATATAGTACCATATCCCCAATTGAACTAGACAAAAGAGTGACTGAATGGGTTGCTATATTTCTAGAAAATAGATCTCAGAGAGTGAGAGTAGGTGAAGCTTTGTCTGACCCTGTAATAATTGAGAGGGGAGTTCCTCAAGGCAGTGTTATCGGACCTTTATGTTTTCTTATATATATAAATGATATGAGTAAAGGAGTGGAATCGGAGGTAAGGCTTTTTGCGGATGATGTTATTCTCTATAGAGTGATAAATAAGTTACAAGATTGTGAGCAACTGCAACGTGACCTCGAAAATATTGTGAGATGGACAGCAGGCAATGGTATGTTGATAAACGGGGCTAAAAGTCAGGTTGTGAGTTTCACAAATAGGAAAAGTCCTCTCTGTTTTAATTACTGCGTTAATGGGGTGAAAGTTCCTTTTGGGGATCATTGTAAGTATCTAGGTGTTAATATAAGGAAAGATCTTCACTGGGGTAATCACATAAATGGGATTGTAAATAAAGGGTACCGATCTCTGCACATGGTTATGAGGGTATTTAGGGGTTGTAGTAAGGATGTAAAGGAGAGTGCATATAAGTCTCTGGTAAGACCCCAACTAGAGTATGGTTCCAGTGTATGGGACCCTCACCAGGATTACCTGATTCAAGAACTGGAAAAAATCCAAAGAAAAGCAGCTCGATTTGTTCTGGGTGATTTCCGACAAAAGAGTAGCGTTACAAAAATGTTGCAATGTTTGGGTTGGGAAGAATTGAGAGAAAGAAGAAGAGCTGCTCGACTAAGTGGTATGTTCCGAGCTGTCAGCGGAGAGATGGTGTGGAATGACATTAGTAGACGAATAGGTTTGAATGGCGTCTATAAAAGTAGGAAAGACCACAATATGAAGATAAAGTTGGAATTCAAGAGGACAAACTGGGGCAAATATTCATTTATAGGAAGGGGAGTTAGGGATTGGAATAACTTACCAAGGGAGATGTTCAATAAATTTCCAATTTCTTTGAAATCATTTCGGAAAAGGCTAGGAAAGCAACAGATAGGGAATCTGCCACCTGGGCGACTGCCCTAAATGCAGATCAGTATTGATTGATTGAAGCAGTAATTGCACCTATCTATAAGCAAGAGAACAAAGCATTAATTGCACCTATCTATAAGCAAGAGAACAGGAAGAATTGCAACGAGATATTTCATTGATCAGTATATTAGACAAGGTGTTCACTGGCATTTTGGAAGGGAGGGAGAGGACAGCAGTTGAGATTAAGTTGGATGAAATCCAATGTCGTTTCAGACCACAGAGGGGCTGTCAGGATCAGATTTTCAGTATGCACCAGATAACTGAAAAATGCTATGAGAGGAATAGACAGTTATGTTTATGTTTTGTAGTTCTAGAGAAGGCATATGGCAGAGTACTGAGTGAAAAGATATTAGCCGTACAGGGGGTTATGGGATTAACAGTAGATTATTGGAAGCAATCAAAGGCATTTATGTTGTCAACTGGGCTACAGTGAGAATTGATGGTAGAATGAGTCTTAGTTCAAGGCACTTAGAAGGGTCAGACAAGGCTTTAATCTTTCACCTTTATTGTTCATGGCTTACATGGATCATCTACTGAAAGGCATAAAGTGGCAGGGAGCGATTCGGTTACGTGGAAATGTTGCAAGCAGTTTGGCCTATGCCGACAACTTGGTCTTAATGGCAGACTGCACTGAAAGCCTGCTTTCTAATATCTTGGAACTTGAAAAATAAGTGCAATGAATATGATATGAAAATCAGCCATTTAAAGAATAAAGTGATGTCAGTAAGTAAGAAACCTAAGAAAAGTGAATGTCATATTGGGAATACAGAGCTGGAACAGGTAGATCATTACAAATATTTAGGATGTGTATTCTCCCAGGATGGTAGTATAGTAACTGAGAGTGAATCAATGTGCAGTAAACCTAATGCAGTGAGTATTCTGTAAGAAAGAAATCAGCTCCCAGACAAAATTATCTTTAAACTGGTCTGTTTTCTGACCAACTTTGCTTTACGGGAGTGAAAGCTGGGTGGACACAGGATATTTTATTCATAAGGCAGACATCAAAGTAACGAGAATAATCACTGGTACAAACAGGTGGGAACAATGGCGGGAGGGTACTTTGAAAGAGGGGATAAAGGCTAAGTTAGGAATAGGAATGAACTGGATAGATGAAGCTGTTCTCATAAACCGGCTTCAATGGTGGGGTCATGTGAGGCAAATGGAGGAAGATAGGTTACCCAGGGGAATAATGGACTTGGTCATGGAGGGTAAGAGAAGAGAAGTAGTGGGAGACCAAGATGAATTGGATTGGATCGGATCCGATTGGATGGGATGGAGGGAGGGACGGATGGACGTATGTATGTATATGTTTTTTTAATGAATTCTAGATCTCTTTAATTGTATAATTTTAGGCTAGTTTCCTTGTGATTTTTCTTTACCTCCTGTCCTTACTCAGTTAAATCCATCAGACACATGGATGGTTCACACTCTGTGGATTATTATGTGATCATTGGAGGTAACAGGAACAGTATATACATTTAATATTTAAAAAAATTATATTTTGAATATGTTGGACAATTATTAAAAGATTACTTTCACCTCAGTTAAATGTCAAGCAGTTTTATTACAGTTCTGTCCTAAATTAACATTATACCTTGTCTAAGGCATCGTCGAACCTCCATAGCTTCATAACGCAATCCAGCACTATTAACAAAATTGAATGGCAATGATGCAGATGGCAGTATAAATTCACTGGACTTATCAGGAGTGGAAACATTACTTGGGCTCCAGAATGGACATGGAATCTAAAACCAAAGAACCACAAAAATAAAATGCACTCTTTCATTGCTTTAAAGTCTGAAGACTATCGTAAGCTGCAATATGAAGACTGTACTTACTCGAGCAATACCTTTTGTTCCAATGACAATGGCCTCATTTGGCAAGGTTATCCTACTATGAGTGCTGAGAACTGCAGTCTTACCACCTTCAAATGTCATTACACAGCTCATGCTGGTATCAACTCCTTCATCATTTAAATGGCCCAAAGCTACCATATTCTGAGGTAGCCTGGGACCAAATACTAAGAGGACAAACTGCAAACAATAGATTCCGAGGTCCAAGATAGTTCCTCCACCCAATTCCTTCAATCTGTAAAAAATAGAAACGAATGTTAATCCAAATCTTTAAACACAGGATAGGTAATTTCAGAACAATAATCAGAAGGCAAGTAAGACCGAATAATTACCATAATCAACAAACAGAATCAAAGGACCAAGGTGCAAAGTTTAAGTGAAAGAAAGGAAAAGACCACTGTGTTCTTCTACTGAAGTGTTCCTATGTGTTCTGTATACCTAGATTTGGAATTTTGATTGTTTTGTCCAAATATATTGTAAAATAGAATCTACATTTGCTAAACACTTGTTAGATGAAGAACATACCTAAATATGCGTACATCAACATTAGCATGAAAATTTTACATATCAGGACAAAGACATCGTTCTAGAAAAACATGAAGGGAAAAACCCAACACTCTCTCTACATCTCCAAGGACCAACATTCACAGTGAACAGACACAATTCAAATTATTTGCACTCTTACTTTTTACTCTCTACATAAATGACATTAAAAATATACTTAATTTTTATGAAAATTAACTTGATTGTTTAAAACTTCAAGATTTACATCATCTGGAAAAGTACTGTATTCAAAATGGGTTGAAACTTAATTATGAGAAATGTAAAATCAAATCAAATCAAATCAAATCAAATCAAATCAAATCAAATCAAATCAAATCAAATCAAATCAAATCAAATCAAATCAAATCAAATCAAATCAAATCAAATCAAATCAAATCAAATCAAATCAAATCAAATCAAATCAAATCAAATCAAATCAAATCAAATCAAATCAAATCAAATCAAATCAAATCAAATCAAATCAAATCAAATCAAATCAAATCAAATCAAATCAAATCAAATCAAATCAAATCAAATCAAATCAAATCAAATCAAATCAAATCAAATCAAATCAAATCAAATCAAATCAAATCAAATCAAATCAAATCAAATCAAATCAAATCAAATCAAATCAAATCAAATCAAATCAAATCAAATCAAATCAAATCAAATCAAATCAAATCAAATCAAATCAAATCAAATCAAATCAAATCAAATCAAATCAAATCAAATCAAATCAAATCAAATCAAATCAAATCAAATCAAATCAAATCAAATCAAATCAAATCAAATCAAATCAAATCAAATCAAATCAAATCAAATCAAATCAAATCAAATCAAATCAAATCAAATCAAATCAAATCAAATCAAATCAAATCAAAAATCAAAAATCAAAAATCAAAAATCAAAAATCAAAAATCAAAAATCAAAAATCAAATCAAATCAAATCAAATCAAATCAAATCAAATCAAATCAAATCAAATCAAATCAAATCAAATCAAAATCTCTTTATTTGCAAATGAGGTGTCTACCTCGGTGGCAAATGGTACACTAAAATACATTATTGTCAAGCACTAAATATTAAATTAACAAGAGAAGAAAATTTTTCCTATAATACAATATTATACAATTTACGCTAACAATGTTTTCTATTAAACACACAGCTCATCCTTAATAAATTTATATTGTTTACAAAATTCTACTTATAATATCTCCTGTACTACTTACAAATATAGTCAACTGATATACAGTATATGGAATTACTTCAAATGATACTATACAACTGGTATAACATTAATATTTACATTGCATTTATTTATTTACTATTTTTTTCTTTTTACCCATTCTGGATCCTAAGTAGCATAAAATAATATCGTTTTTTAAAAACGAGAAGAAAATATCATTTCAGTACAAATTTAGTAATAATAACATTCTAACTTCTGTTAGCCAAGTTAATGACCTTGGTGTTTTATTCAGTTATAACCTATCGTTTAACGAACATATTGAAAATATTTGTTAAGAAAGCATTTCAAAGATTGGGTTGCGTTACTAGATATTCTAGAGAATTTTCAAACTTAGCTACCTAACCTATCGACTGCTGTATGTGTCTATGGTACGCCCTATACTAGAATACTGTACACTTATTGGAACCCTTCTCATCAGACCTCTATCCATAGATTAGATTCAGTACAACATAAATTTCTTTGTATATATTCTTTTAGAGCAGGATTCTCATATGATAATTTTGATTATACATTCCTACAACAGTCCTTAAATTTGCATAGCCTCTCACAATGCCGTGAATTATTGGATACACTCTTCATTTTTAAATGGCTTCATTCCTTGGTGAATTGTCCACAACTCCTTGCAAAAATTAACGTACATGTACCAGACAGTTGCACAAGGTTCAAGAATACATTGTCTACCAATTGGCATAGAACTAACAGCACATTCAATGGCCAATTGAACGAATGTCAAGATCTCTAAACAAAGTGGATATTGATATATTTCACTGCTCACTGTCAAAATTTAGAAATCACTTACATAATCTCCAGAATTGACTATTACTTTCCTGTGATTACTTGTGTGTATATATCTGTACATATTTTCCTACTTATACTCCATTGAACTTTCTTTTTAGTGTGCTTTGTTTGTTTATTCTTCTCTACTGTTATGTAAAATGGTATTACCGTTAATAAAGTATTATTATTATACGACCACATCATACAAAAATGTCTTTCTACTGCAATGTTGATAAGAGACATGAAACAATACATGTTTCTGTTCTAGCAGTCAATTGTTGAGTATAACAATTCAAAAATTATTGAAAACTCTCCAATAATGTAATTTACACAGCAAAACCTGTTTATAATGGAATGGCACAATATCAATTTCACTTCCTTTGTGCACAAATTTCTGTTAAACAGAGGTAAATGTAATTTAAGACACCATTTACATAGTGTATCTGTGTTTTGTATTATGTTCTGGCAGTTCACGGAGTATTGTGAGATTATCTCCTACGGCTTTGATGAACCCTGGGCTACTCCTACACGAGTTACACTATAATGATTAGCTTTTCACTATTTGGCACCCTCAAAAGAGATTTATATAGTATGCAAACAATTACTGCTGCAATTAACTGCAAAAATAATTGAGGAATGATTTCTTAGCACGACAGGTATGGTTTCCTTCCATTATTCTTGCCCTTTATAAGTACTCAAAAAACTCAAAATAATTTCATCCAAGTGAAAAATGATCTAAATCATTTATATTGCAGGTACGTTATAATGTTATAAATGTTATATATTATGTTACAACAGACTGAAAAACTTAATGTTATATAAAATGAGTCAACATTAAAAAGAATGTCTTGCTTCTTAACAAACTAAATCCTTTACATGTTGCATAGCATTACAATACATTTCACTTAATTCTTCAGTAGTTCTTCTTCTTCTTCTTCTTCTCCTCCTCCTTCACCATAGTCATTCTGGTTCTGCTTGCTTAATTTGCCTTTCTCGATGGTTTTCAATGAACTGACGAACACGAGAGAAGCCTCCACGAAGGCTGTATATCACTTTCAAATTGTACATCTGGGTGTCTCCTGGGCAATGGACTAGGACATTTCCTAGACAGCTGATTCTCTCACACCAGAAGAAAATAAGTTTTCATTATGAGATCAAATCAACGGCACATTTCAGAGCCAACCCTAACTGTAATATATTAACATCGAAGGCATATCATCGTGCAAAAAACAATTACTACATGATCTATGCCGAAACAAAAGTGCGATGTATTGTGTGTTCAAGAAACCCATTTGGGATACACATCAGAGACGACCTAGAATATCTGGAATGAGACTTGTCGCCAAAATACCCTATGTTCAATATGGCAGTGCCATTTTTGTAAAACCCGAGCTCCATGTTGAGAGTGTCTATCAAACAAATTACAATAATAATGAGATCATCTCTTTGGAACTCAGTAGCTGTGTAGTCACCTCTGTATACAAGCCCCCGCAGCACAGTTTCGTTTTAATCCTCTTCAGAACTTATACAACTGTAACAAGCCATCCATCATTATTGGAGATTTCAATAGCCATAGTCATGTTTGGGGATACAGCAAAGAGGATAAAAATGGGGAAGCAGTTCTTTCTTGGGCTGAAACTTACAAACTTTCTCTAATACAGGATAGCAAACTCCCTTCCTCTTTGAACAGTGGAAGATGGCAAAGAGGATATAATTCAGATCTTTTTGTTAGTGAAACCATGGTTCAACAATGTTCAAAATTCATATGTCCACCAATTCCAAATACCCAACATAAACCAATAATGTGTCAATTTCTTCCCATTATAAGCCCATAAGAAGTTAATTTCAATTGCCAATACAATTTCAGAAAGGCAAACTGGACAAAATTCTCTAACTTGTTAGATGAGAAGGTACGAAGTGTAGGTCCACTACCTGGGAATTACAACTCCTTTGTTTATTTAATGAAAACCTGCTCAAGGGCATCAATTCCTAGAGGATGCAGAATGAACTACCTGCCAGGAATAATATCTAAAACTTCTGCCTTACTATAGAGCATTCAGAGTTAAAAGACCACAGGCCTTATGGACCTGCTGCCTTCTACTGTTGCCATACTCGCTCACTCACCGTGGCTCGGACACTGCTTGTGAAATACAGTGATGACATAAAATTATACATTGCTTGGTACAGCTGTTGCAAGACTAATAATAATATAAATGCCAGATTATCTCCAGTCATTAATGAAATTACAGTCATGAAATTTCGTTTTGCCGTAACATTTCTAAGGATAATAGCCCACTGACTGTAACATTCGAAATAGAGTAAGAGTTTGAACATGCAGGGATGCAAACTAAATAATAATAATAATAATAATAATAATAATAATAATAATAATAATAATAATAATAATAATAATAATAATAATAATAATAATAATAATAATAATAATAATAATAATAATAATAATAATAATAATAATAATAATAATTTTTTTGCGAGGGAGTGTGGAAAATCTTTCATAAAACGCTTGTGAGGGTCTGCACTCAACAAGTGTGTGGAGATTCTTACCCACTAAAAACCACACTCCCTTTTCCCACGACGTTTATCTCCGCCCCGGAAACTGCTCTCGCATTACTTCAGGGCGGATGTCGTGCTTAATGCATCTTGTGCTTCATCTTCCTTCTTCTGCTTTACTGTCTGTCGTAATTGTCCAGGTCCTTCTTCTTCTGACGCAGAATATGTTCTACGTAGACTGCCACCTGGTCCCAAGATTCTCGACTTCGTAGCATTACTGACACGATCCCTTCTGGCGTCAATTCTCCGTGCATAACTTCTAAGCATCTTCTTTGTGGCAGCCAATGAACACACACAAAGAAAGTATGTGATACGTCATCGATATCATCGCAGTATATGCACACCGGACTAGTTGCTAGCCCTAGCCTATGAAGAAATTTTCGGAAGTATCCATGACCTGTCAAGAACTGTGTGAGATAGTAGTTCACTTCACCATGATTTCGGTCAACCCATACGCCCAGAGAAGGTATCAGTCTTTTCGTCCATTTCCCTCTAGAATCATCTCCCCATCTTGTTTGCCATCGTTGCATTCTGCGACTATGAGCCAAAGCCTTTGCCCTTTTCCTTCCTAGCTCTTCTTGTGTGAGCCAAATTTCTTGTCTTTCAAAGGCCAACAAGTCAATGGGAGCTACTGTTGCTACTACTAGAATCGCAGGTTCTGATATTGTGCGATATGCGCAAGCAATTCGTAAAGCTGCTCTCCGTTGTACAGCCGCAATTCTTGTCTGATATTTCACAATTTTTAACGATTCAGCCCAAATTTCCGAACCGTATAGCAGTATCGATTGAACAATCGACATGAGAAGCCGCCTTTTACTAGATATCGGTCCCTTGATATTTCCCATGAGTCTACTCAGTGCAGTCATGGTTTTCGCTGCCTTATCTGTTACCTGTTGGATGTGGTCCCAATATGTAAGCTTAGTATCAAGCGTTACACCAAGATATTTTGTGCTCCTAGTTGTTTCGATGGCTATCTGTCCGATCTGCATCGGTACAACAGTATTAATCCTTTTCTTCGTCAGGAGGACAATTTCCGTTTTGTGATCTGCGAGTTCTAACTTGTGATTTATCATCCATTCTTTGACACGTCGCATCACCTGATTCAATTTAAACTGAACCAGCTCTAGGTTATGGGTTACTATCACAGCAGCCACATCATCAGCATAACCCACAAGTTTTACATCTTCTGGCATCTCCAGCCGTAACAAATCATCATACATGATGTTCCAAAGGTGTGGTCCGAGAATTGAGCCTTGCGCTGCACCAGCTGTGAGCCGTTTTCTTCTCTGACCGTCTTCCGTGTCGTATAACAATGTACGGTCTTTCAAATAGTCTCGCAGTATATACATGAGATATTCTGGTACCTTGAAAGTTTCTTCTAGAGCTTCCAAAATATCACTCCATCTTGCCGAGTTGAAGGCATTTTTAACATCTAGAGTCACAAGAAGCGTCAGTTTCCTAGAATAATGATTACCCGTTTGAGCTCGTTCTGCTGTCTTCACCACTTCCTTCACAGCATCTAGCGTTGAGTGACCTCTGCAAAATCCATGTTGTTGGTCGGATAGGTCGCCAGCTAATCAGACTGCTGCTAGTATTCTCGGTTGTAGGAGCTTCTCTAAACCTTTCCCGGCAGTGTCCAGCATACATAGAGGTCTGTAACCCCCAGTTTTCCCTTTACTGATCAGAACCAATCTAGCTATCTTCCAACAAAAGCTAAAAATTTCCGCTTTCAAGCAATGATTATACATTCTCAACAGCAGTTGAGGACACAATTCGACTGCCACCTTTAGTACTTCTGCTGGAATACCACCTGGTCCAGGGGCTTTCTTATTTCTAAGGGAATTAATTGCTGTTATCAATTCTTCAGTTGTAAAAGGTGGTACATTGTCTAGTTCTTTCTCGGCCTCATCATCAATCCTCTCTGCATGATCAGGGAATAGTGTGTGTACTATTTCTTCCATGGTGCGTGAGTCCATGATAGGGCTTGGTAGCATCCCAAATTTCTTCATGACAATTTTATACCCTAATCCCCATGGATTTTCATCCACTTCCTTAGACATTTCCCACCACTTGTCGGCTTTACTCTTTTTAATTGTATTTCGCAGTCTTTTCTTCATAGTCTTGAACTCTACTGAGAGAGCTTCATCGTTATGTCGTGCTCTTTGTGTCCTTCGTCTGAGTCGCAGGCATTGTTTCCTCAACTCAGCAATTTCTTCATTCCACCAATATGCTGGACGCTTGCCTCTCCGTTGTTTGATTCTGGTCATTGATGCATCGCATGCTTGCTGAAGGAGTCTCATGGTGTGTTCCACGCATTTGTTAGCAATAATGCTTCTTTTGCCTCCGTGACATGTATCCGTCATACAATCCATTCCATTCTGTATTACTTCATGAAATTTTTCTCTATCCATAGTGGCTATGTTCCATCTTTCTGGCTTGGGCATGGTAATCCTTAGATTCAGAGTCTCTTGAAGTACACGAAAAGTGATATACTGATGATCGCTTCCAGTATATTCTTCAATTACTCGCCATTCAGTTATCCTAGACGCAATGTCTTCAGAAGCAAAGGTTACATCTGGTATAGTTCCCTGACACCCTGGTCGCCGAAAGGTTGTCACATTACCAACGTTGATAATCATTAATCCCAATCTCGCGACCATCTCCATTGTACGCCGCCCTCTAGAATCTGTTTGAGGCATGTTCTATTCAACTGCTTGAGCATTAAAATCACCAGCAACAACTAGGTTAGTGTTCATCCCTTGCAGAGTATCTTCAAGCCCATCTAGTTTTGTCTGGAAGTCAGAAATAGCCTCGTTCGGGGTAAAATAACAGCTGACAAAAATTACCTTCTCAACTTGGACCCAGACGAACCCATCTCCGCATCCTTGATTTGTAACTGAGTATTTTCCAAGGTCTGGTACCCATATCGCAGCTGTCCCTAGATTGTCTGAAAACCAGCCTGGTTGATCTCTGTCTAGATATTGTTCGCTGAGAATCAAGATGTCTGCTCCTATCTCATAGATCATCTGCGTAAACAGATCATTGGCAGTTAGACTCCTGTGTATATTGGCTTGAAGGATCTGTACCATTCACCACTGCTTTTTGGCCTTTTCTAGTGCTTCACGAAACACAATACACTTGCCTGAGCCAAGAGCATGATGTCGTTTTGACTCTTCAACGCCCATATCTGTGCAAATTATGCATCGTGGATTCGCTTTGCATCCTACTGCCTTGTGACCAGCTTCTCCGCACTTAAAGCAGAGTTTACTTCTGTCCAATCCTTGACAGTTTCGTGCTTGATGCCCATATGACAGACATATAAAGCACCGAGGAACTACGGCCCACCGTCTTACTCTGCAGTATATCCAGCCTACTTTAACTTTGCCTATGTCTAACAGCTTTCGTGCCTCGCTATCTTCTATCTCCACGATGGCGATTTTTTGTCCCCTGCTGTTCGGATTTGTGATTGAGACCTTCAATTCTTGATTAAGATTTTCTAATTCTCGTCTTACAGCCTCCTCGATGTCGGAAATAGTGGTGGCACTGTCCATATCCCGAATTTCCACTCTAGTTCTAGGCGTCAAAACCTTTACTTCGCCATCATGTCCAAGAGCGCCTTTAAGTGATTTATTAAAATTGTCTCTATTCTCCTTTTCCGTGGCCTTATTAAATTCAAGGAGAACTGCTCCAGACATAGTTTTCCTGATCGATCTGACACTGGCACCACTGTCTTCTGGGTTCACCTTGCTGCGGATATCCTTCACAACATCTGCAAAAGTCTTGCCATTCATCAGTTTAATGAGTACGGCTTCTGGGCGGCTTCTTATAGTTGAACGTTTCCGTTGCTCGTTCTTTTTAACAGTTTCAGATACCGGTACTGGTTCAGGTTGAGTACCTTCATCTTCATCTGCCTTCTTCTGTCTTTGTTCCCTCTTCTCCTTCTTCTTCTTTTTCTTCTTCTTGGATAACGCTATTTCCCAGTTATCCTGTTCTACGTTTCTGTTTGTGGTGCTCTGTTCTACTTTCTCTTGATCGGGCAAATCCTTTTGCATTAATGCCCTAGTTGCTCTCCAAGCTTTTCTGTGCGTAGATCCCGCATCTAGGGCTTCCTCCAATTTCTTTAAACATTGCTGAATTTTAATCTTCATATTTTTCTGCTGAATTGCAAGAATACTTTTCAACAGGCCCCTGGCGATTTCCAGTTGTTCTTCCTCTTTTAGCATATCCTCCATAATTTGTTGAGTGATATCAAGCCTCGGATTCGTTTTCGCATTCTGCTCAATACTTCTATTGCATGTATCATGCGTGCGCTCCACGTCCATGATATTGTGGCCATGTTCCATAGATGTTGGATTCAAATCCACAGAGTCGCACTGGATTCCAGCTCCCGACATCGTGCCGTGAGTATGGAGTCCAGCTGGCCGTGACTCAGGTCGCAGAGATATATCTATTCCCTGTTATTTTCTATGACGAAACTAGGTAACCTTTAAACGCATTTTCACTAACACACAATGTCAATGTCTTGAACTTTTCACCCACTACCGTAGTTCATCCTATTAAATATTGAAAGCACGGATATTAAATATTACTTACACTCACTTTCCATGTCAATATACGGGTGATTTCCAACGAAATCTTCGATCATTTCATTTTCTATGACGAAACTAGAACTAGGTAACCTAAAAACGCATTTTCACTAACACACAATTTCAATGTCTTGAACTTTTCACCCACTACCGTAGTTTATCCTATTAAATGTTGAAAGCACGGATATTATATATTACTTACACTCACTTTCCATGTCAATATACGGGTGATTACCAACGAAATCTTCGATCATTTCATGCACAACAGACTTACTCTGCACAACAGCAATCTGCACAATAATAATAATAATAATAATAATAATAATAATAATAATAATAATAATAATAATAATAATAATAATAATAATAATTACAATTACTCTTTGAAGAAATCGGGAAAACTGAAAAAATTCCTGAGGAATGGAAAGTAGCCTTGATACATTCACTCCACAAAAAAGGTAATAAACAGGACATTAATAACTACAGAGGAATATCTTTATTAGCAGTGGCATATAAAATATTTTCCAATATTTTATTAAACAGAGTAGAAACAACACTAGACAATCATTTAGGTGAATATCAAGGTGGTTTCAGGAAAGGAAGATCATGCTCAGAACAAATATTTAATCTTAAGTCAATAATTCGCCACAGGTTACTTATTCAAAGGACATTGCAGTCATGTTTGTAGATTTCAAAAAGGCTTTTGATTCTGTTGACAGAGAAACTATATATAAAATAATTTGAGAATTTGGCATAAAGTCTAAACTGGCAAATCTAATCCGTGAAACACTTACAGACACAGTCTCTAAAGTGAAATTTCTGGGAGAGATATCACAGCCTTTCAAAATAAAAACTGGTGTACGACAAGGCGACGGACTATCCCAAATTCTTTTTAATTGTGTCCTAGAGAAAATAGTGAGAATTTGGAACGAAAAACTTATTGAACTCAACATTTCACCGATAAGGTTAGGAAGAGGAAACAAAAGGATCGAAATAAATTGTCTTGCATTTGCAGATGACTTTGCAATACTTTCTGAAAATGTGACATCTGCTATAACCCAAGTAAATGTCTTGGAAAGAATTGCCAGCAGAACTGGCTTAAGAATTTCTGCAGAAAAAACAAAATTTTTAACAAATATTTGGGATGCACCAAAATTTCTGAAAACAGATAATGGCCAAATAGAGAGGGTAAAAAAATTCAAATATCTAGGGGAAATAATCCAAGAAAATGGTTTAGAAAAATGTGCAGTAGAGGAGAGGGTACATAAAATGGAGAGAGCTTATGGTGTCACCAAAGATATCTACAATAAAAGATGCCTATCCAAAAATGCAAAAATAAGGCATTATAACACAGTAGTGAAGCCAGAATGCCTATATGCGAGCGAATGTCTGGCATTAAACTATAATTTAGATAAACTAGAAATACTAGAAAGGCGAATCATGAGGAAAATATTAGGCCCACAAACCACAGCAGAAGGTTGGAAATTATGAAGTAATGCCGAAATATATTAAAAAATAGAAAATATATCAGATGTAATGATGAAAAGGAGACTTATGTTTTTTGGACATTTATATTGAATGCAAGATAATAGATTAACCAGTAAGATTTTCAGATATTTGTGGGGTAAGAAATCAACGACATGCTGCGTCAATGAAGTAAGAAAGGATTTAGAAAAAAAATATAACAACAGAAGAAATAAATAATAGAGAAGGCTTTTGGGAAAAAGTATTGAAAATAGAAGGATTCCAAGGTAGGAAAGTAAAAAAGACTGGTTCAAAGTGGTCTGAAGACAGAAAGAAGAAACATAGTGAACAGATGAAAGCGTACTGGAAGAAAAGGAAAGAACAAAGAAGAAGGAATTGAAATTGGCACGTGGTCCTCTGGTGGCCCATTTGAAAGAATAATAATTATTATTATTATTATTTTCCAGAAGATCAAATTGTTCATGCTATTGTGGAAGGAATATCACCATCCTATAGGTCATATTTGTGTTTTGCGGCGCGCCCGCAAACCTTTTCTGAGCTTGAAGCATTGGCCGTATCAGCCGAAGGGGTTAGATATGCTGATACATTACGTGTCGCGAGGGAGCCACCTCCGTCATCAAGTACCTTTCGGTCTACTCCTCGCCGAACCGTCACAACCCGTAAATGTTATGCTTGTTATGCCTGACCATCTTCGCAATAAATGTCCATTGATCAAATCTAGTAGGACAAATAATGGAGCAGGTTCATCCCAAGGCTGCTTTAAATGCAGTGCGTTTTCACATATTGCCAAGAACGGCCCTAATGCTAGCAGCACTCCCTCCTGCTCAACTTCGGGTGCAACTTCCACCAACAATCAAAAATGACTAGTGGCTCCGGCTGAGTCGGTAGATTCCTCCTTTCAAGGCTCAGCACAAATTAAATCTGACGAAAATGCAGGAAAAAGTCAGAACAATTTTACATTACCATTTGAATGTCCCAGAGAATGTCTAACCTTTGGTCTCTTAGTGATATTCTACCCGAGACAATAGATCCTGATAACATTAAAGATCTTTGGAAGAAGGCTAAGGCCAATCTTAAAGTGTCTCATGAAAAGGTTAGGGAAAGGTATGATCGTGGACGGAGACCCACCCATTTGAAGGTAGGCGACTAGGTTATGGTCAAGAATTTTGTTCCCGCGGGCAAGCTTGCGCCCAGATTTCATGGGCCGTGCGTCATTTTAGATTTCCTTACCCTGGTGACGTTGTTACTAAGCAATCCAGCCACCGAGAGGATATTTTGGGTTCACCTGTCGCAGGTGAAACCTGTGTAATTTCCGTGCTAACTTGGTCCTTATAATTTTGTAAGAATCCTGAAGGTTATATTTTTAATTTCATTTTAAGGCCTTCTGCCCCTTATTGTTTTACATTTGGTTGAATCTGCCTTGTATAAATTGTGTGAAACCTTCCCTGAGGTTACTCTGCTGTCCTCTCCGTAAGGCCATTACCAAGCTCCCGTCTCCTGCTAAACCACACCAGTGGCTAATTAAAATGAAATAAAAACTTCCACGCCGCTGGCCCCTCAGCCTCACCACAAAGACTGTACCCTAAAACCATTATGGTCCAACAAAATTCTGCCGCCGAGATCTTAATGTTTCAGTGCCCCCGCAGCTGTGCAGCACCGTACCGCCACTGAGGTGGGGTACGGGCCCACTCCACTCCAGTGAGGTCAACCAGTGTACGGCGAGTCGGAGTCCTCCTTCCGGCCAAGGCTGATGTGCGGCGCACCACCTGCAAACTGCCCGCGGACTGTAAACAATCGTCGCGTGTGCGGCGTGCTTCACCACCACTACCCCTCTCATAGTAGCGGGAGAGGTGTATCTCAGAGTACTTGAGGGGTCCGAGCGGCCTCCTCTGAACACAAGCAGCGGCAGCTGGTCTGGCCGTCAAACTTAATCAACAGCTAAAGTTCTTCTTCAGCTACATGGACACCTTATTGCTACAACTGATAACTGTTTGCTTCAAATCAACCTTTGGTGGACTTAGAAAAGTTTTTTTCTTTCAAGAATTAAGAGACCTTTCATCAAAATCTACTACAAAAGTTTAAAAACTGGACTTAATCTAGTCGCACCCACCAATATCAAACCTATTAAGAGATCTCTCACTACTGAAAAATTGGTATTTTCTCTGCTAAATTTTTCTTCATCCAATCTACAAAAGACTTGGACTTTGTTTTAAAACAAATATTTTTGTTTTCTTCCGTGTCACCCCTTGGAAGGACTTTTAGGGGGGGAGGCCTGTACCGGGCGGTACACCTCCACGCCGCAGTTCAAATATTGTGCCAATTTAAACTCCTCTACAGGAGAAGTTTGGAACCTTGAAAACTGAACTAATTCTACTATTTTTTGGAAGATGTCACTACCGTAAATTTTGAAGTGTTCTGAACTATGTCTATTTCGATTTGTGTTTGTTTGCTCTGTAGCAAGAAGTGTGGACATTCTCTTCTAGATGTCACTACTTAAAAACTATAACTGTGCACCCTAGTGCGAAGTGAATGAACTGTTTTTGAAGAAATTTTGTATCTATAAGTTTGTTCTTTGTTAAATTTCTTTCTTTCATTTTTGGGTTGGCATTATTGATCTCTGTTTCCGCCAGTTTTGAATTTAACCAATCAGTAATTTCTGTAATTAATTTTCCTCCAATCATAGCTTTCTTCCTTAGGTTTCCATGTGTAATTCCTAGTCTACCAATAAAGTTGAAGGGGTGTGTCTATTCATTCTTGAAAGGTCTCGAATTTTCCATGAGGGTATAAAAACTGCTGATTTTCTTGTCTCCGGGCCACTTCAGTAACATCTCTCTTAGTGTGTGAATATGTAGCAGGGGGCGGGAAGCGCCTCTTTCTTCAAGCGGCAGTTCATCTACAAGGTAATGGCCTGTTAACATCTTTATTTCTAGCTAGCTCAGCAGTTTAACTCTCGGGGAGGGTTCGAAACCTTTAGTATGTAACCTACCTTCTTAAAATGTAAATTCTTTTCTGTCTATCTATAAATTACAAATCTGTAAAGCAGGGATAGAGAGTGCTTCACCCTCTTGAACTCCCCTTCATTTTTGAAAAAGGAGGTGACTACGCTGTCATAACCGTTCTGCTCTTCTTTATGTAGTAAAGTTTTCTCATACGTGTCACCTCCCTAGCTTGGGATTAGCCCCTGTATGATCGGCCTAGCGCCACATAGGTTTTAGTCAAAATTTGGTGTAGGAGTGCAAGTTATCGCCTCCATTCATTTTGTATTTTGGGCCATTTACTTAACCCATTTGTTTTGTTTTCCTTCCTGCGAAGGCCCCGTAGATTGGGTACTAGTTACCCCTGTTTTCTTGTGTGCCTTAAGGGCAGATAGTAATGAAGTTTGTTGTAGCCTTTGATAGGCTTGTAAAATTGAGAGTGGGTCTGCTCTTTCTCTCTTAACATTGTAATTAGGAGCAAGTGCTCCTCGTACTTAGGGGTTTTCTGCCCTTCAGCTATTGTGGTTGTGAGCTGAGAGCTCATGAATTAAACTTGGGGCTCGAAGCCCAAATCTTGTAATGACTGTAATCTGTAAATTCTTAATTTGTTGATCTGCTACTTGGTACCTGTTACACTTTTGTTATTTGTTGTCATTTGTTGATTTTGAAAAGAAAATATAACCTCTGTTAAAGTTTTAAATTAACTTTAATTCTGTAGTTGAGACCTATTCCAGCCCGCACCTTCTTTCACCTCTGCTGTTCCATAGTACCCTCGGAATAATAATAATAATAATAATAATAATAATAATAATATAATAACAACATGCATGTCCAGAAACCGAAATGATTGTCTTGTTTCTTATATCTGAGAAAGTTTCATGATCGTTGTTGCTTTAAGGGAGCGCAGTGTTGAGTCTATTAGGAAGCTGACAGTGAGATATCTCTATCTCGGTGATGTATCCTTCAGGTCATTTCAGATAAATTTACTCGTAAGTGACAACAGATGCAAGGGCTTCATGTTTATCACAAATACGATAACTTAAATATTCTTCCACAACATAAAATACAGAATACTGAATGACCTATTCGTATGATTTCTTAAAATCAGGTAGTTCGGGGTTGCTGTTTACGGAAGTGAGGATTGTGTTCATCTCTAAAATAGAATTCATGAACAGTGCGCCGTATTCCACTTCTGACAAAATCATCGTATTTAATGAGTCTGGAATTACTGCGAATTAACTTTTTCCTTTCCCGCTTCTTGCTGGGACTCTGGAGTGGCCCTTTGCTGGCTTCCTTCCTTATTTTGAAGACGGAAAACCTCGAAATTCCTAAAAACTTTGGGGCTTTATCTACTATCCAGTTTACACTTCGTCCTGGATGCTTTGTTTTCAAATATGAAAATGAATTAAGCACCATTTGCCGTTCCTTTCTCCTGACAACTTCACAACTTCTCCTTTTCACATGGTCAGCTATAATTTAAATGTATTACTCACTGATCGATTATATAAAATACTAAACAGACAAAAACAATACACGATACACAAAACCAAAAGCAATGCAATACATGAAAAATGAAACACATTATACTGTATTTATAACAAAACACTATGCACCCCAGGAAGACGATCACGTCACTCTGCTGAATATCTCCCTTACATAAGCAATCACTGTAATGATTGACACACACAAAAAGGGAAACATGCCGCACTGACCTCATCAATGATGATTCGCAGCGGTTAAGCTGAGTTATTACACGTGTTGGCTACTGTACACACTTCCGCACTACACGCTGAAATGTGGCACGCAATGCGACAAGCATGGCCGGCTGTTCTGTGTACTGAACCGCATATACGATATTTAAAAGGATAAACTCAAAAATATCAAAATGATTTTACGTATTCTTCAGTATTGTATGGCACAACCAATGCTTGTTTCATAAGAAAAAATATACATTTTGATAGGAATTCATTATAATTTTTATATACATGTAGAACTAAAGTGGGTAACACCAATAGAAGTAAAAGCCCATAAGGCCTGTAGTCTTTTCTTAATGCTGGATGCTCTATAGATGAATACTTGCTTGCTTGTTGTTTTAAGGGGCCTAACATTGAAGGTCATCGGCCCAGAGATGAATACTACGAATTCTATCAACAAATCACTTTTGGAGAAGAAACTAGTCATGTAGCAGACAGCATTATCGCTTCCCTCTCTGAGGCAAAGAGGGACCAATGGGTAAAGTTGCTATCAGAATGCAACATTCACAGGAGTAGCCAGAAAGCTTAGAAGCTTCTCCGGCATCTTGTTAACGATCCTACCCAATCAAACACACAAGCCAGTATCAAAGCAGATCAAACTGCACATCAGCTGCTACTAAATGGTAAACCAACTAACTCTTTTAAGATAAGAAAGAAGCCATTGGTACACCAATTTGAACTGGAGAGTAACAATTTTTTCCAACCTTTTACTCTTCTTAAACTCGAAAAGGCTTTGAATAAATTCAAAAACGGCAAGGCAGCTGATCTCAATGACATATGAATTGAACAAATTAAGAACGTTGGTCCTACTACGAAGCTTTGGGTCCTCAATTAATGAACAACTGCGTCCAGCCACTCAAGATACCAAAAGTTTGGAGAAAAGCTAAGGTTATTGCCATCTTTAAGCCTGGTAAAGATAAGAATTACCTGATGAGTTATCAACCCCATTTCATTACTATGTCACCTCTATAAGCTGCTTGAAAGACTCATCCTTCAAAGAATGATGGACAAAATCAAACTTTATCTCGTTCCTCAACAAGCAGGTTTCAGAGAATGTAAGAGTTGCACATCACAGATCCTCAAATTAACCCAACAAATCAAATATGGTTTCGAAAGGTGGAAGATAACAGGTGCTATTTATATCGATCTCTCGGCAGCCTATGACACTGTCAATATAATCTCCTTGTGGTAAAACTCTACGAAATCACACATGACTATCAGCTTACCTGTATGTTCAGAAACCTCCTCTTTGTGGAATTCCAGGGAAAGAGAAGCAGGTGGAGAGAGCAGAAAAATGGATTACCTCAAGGTAGTGTATTTGTGCCCGTCCTTTTTAACATCTACACAAATGATCAATCATTACCAAAAGAAACTCAGAGTGTCATCTATGCTGACGACCTTGCTCTCACTGCTCAAGCTGGCAGTTTTGAAGAGACTGAAATGACTTTAACTAGTGCTTTGAAAGATCTTACCACATAATACAGGAATTTTCAATTGAAGCCAAATCCTGCAAAAACTCAAACTTGTGTTTTCCATTTGAAGAGTAAACAGGCCACCAGATACCTGAACATCACCATGGGGAGGGATCAAGCTAGCACATTGTGAGATCCCAAAATATATTTGGGTTACTTTAGACAGCACACTTTCTTACAAAAATCATTGCCTGAACATCAAAAACAAAGTGGCTGCCAGGAATAATGTGGTACGGAAGCTGACTGGAACAATCTGGGGAGCACAGCCACACACAGTAAGAACCTCATCACTAGCATTATGTTACTCGGCAGCAGAGTACGCTTGCCCAGTATGGTACAGATCTTGCCATACCAAAGAAGTAGACATGGCAATCAATGAAATGTGTCGCATCATCACAGGCTGTCTAACACTTACACCATGAGAAAAATAGTACTATTTTGCTGGCATCACACCTCCTGATATCTGACGTGAGGTAGCAGCCTGTAAGGAGAAGACCACATCATTAAAATTTCAAGCTCATCCCCTGTATGGATTCCAACCAGCACTAGCATCATCACTGTTAACTTCACACAAAAGTTTCTTGAAGACCACATAGAAACTTGAAAGAACACATCAGCATGCAAGATTCACTTTGTGGTGAGCTAGGGTTGAGCATCTTGGATGATGGAAAACACCTTGTGAAGAATTACCCACCGGTTATATGGAGTTACTAGCTACTAGCTTCGCTACAGGATTCTCAGAAAGACTGAATTTGTGGTTTTATTAACTGAAGTCAACATAGGTCATTACAAAAACGTCAGTAGGAATGTAGCGATTAAGAGCAATGCTATCATATAAAATACTCGATTTTATCACTTTTATCACTTTTAACGAACAGTACTACGCTACTGATCTAAAAGTCCAAAGTTCCAGAGCTGGAATGACCAGGCCACAGAGTGCCATTAACACTGCTCAGCCATTATTCCGTTAAATATACACACTGCTCATTCCAATCAGTGCCTCAGAATAGGGACTGAATAGCTCGAATGCTATGAACTATGATGAACCAGTGTGTTAAGTACCAGTATCAGAAAATTTATGAACCAGAGGAATGGCATGCAAAAGAAGAAATTTATCTAACTCCCCAGCTACTTCCCATCAATATTCAGGCAGGCTGTTACACTCTGTACGACTGGGCGATTTGGGCATATGGTTAGGGGTGCACAGCTGTGAGCTTGTATCCAGGAGATAGTGGATTCGAACCTCACTGTCGGCAGCGCTGAAGATGGTATTCCGTGGTTTCCCACTTTCACACCAGTCACACATCACCTTAATTAAGGCCAAGGCCACTTCCTTCACACTCCTAGCCCTTTCCTATCCCATCGTCGCCATAATACCTATCTGTGTCAGTGCGACTTAAAGCAAATTTAAAAAATTATCGGTATGCAACAGTAATCCAATCTACCAGAGATGAGCGACAACAGAAGACACAAAGCACATCACAACAAACAATGCTCAAAGTAATGTTATTGTTTATCCATGTTATGAGCTTTCTGTATTTTGTAGGCCTTCACAATTAGTTTTCTTTCAAGTCTGTGATTTGTAAATTTTTTTATAGCGTAGACTGTAGTTCCTTATTCTCCAACTTTACATACCGATTTTCATTAAATTCTGTTTACCCATTTTCTTGTGACTCGGCGCTGATATGGACTTAGCAACAAAGCTTCAAATTCATGAATATCTTTGTGATCACAGCTGGTACGTTAACAATGTATAAGACATGAATGATCAGAAATTTAATACTATATACCCTTAGTTATGTAGTATTTATCGATTTCACCTCTAACAACAAATATTTGAGAATTAAATTTTAGGCCTTCCCCTAAACTACCATTTCACTCAGCATGAATGAAATTATTTATAGCCTGACTTTGTATACAATTTCTCATTAAGATAGGACCACTAAGAACATAAATATTTGAGAATTAAAATTTAGGCCTTCCCTAAACTACCATTTTTCTCAGTGTTAATACAATTATTTATAGCCTAGATTGTAGCAACTTATTCTCCAACTTTTCATATCGATTTTAATTAAAATACTGTCACTAATAACATAAATATTTGAGAATGAAATTTTAGGCCTTCCCCTAAACTACCATTTCACTCAGCGTGAATACAAGTATTTATGGCCTAGATTGTAGCGGCTTATTCCCCGACTTTGCATACCGATTTTCATTAAATTCTCTTCAGCCGTTTTCTCGTGATGCGTGTACATACATACATACAGACAGACAGACAGACAGACAGACAGAAATTATGGAAAATTAAAAAGAGCATTTCCTTGTTACTGTGGACATGACTGATACAGAAATATCATCCTTTTTAAATTCTGAGCAATGTACAGACAAAACTCTTATTTTATATATATAGATGGATGACTTGGAGATCTCTAAATACTTTTTAAAGGTACGGTACAATACTAAATTTTTTGTTTAATTATCAATTAACAAATGTTGGGACATGTTTCGTCCTTCTTGGTGAACATTATCAGCCAAAATACTTGTAATATAAGTAAAATAGACAAAGACAAATACACATTACAATACAATTCGGGTTACCGAATGTGTCAAGTTAAAATGCATGATAAAATTGGAGAAAGTTCTTAAAATGCTGGAACACAATTCTTGTTAAAATGAAGATAACATTGTTTAACACATGTAATAGTTCCAATAAAATATGATGATTGAGCTCTTCTTGTTAATAATAATAATGTTATTTGTTTTACGTCCCACTAACTACTCTTTTATGGTTTTTGGAGACGCCGAGGTGCCGGAATTTAGTCCCGCAGGAGTTCTTTTACGTGCCAGTAAATCTACCGACACGAGGCTGACGTATTTGAGCACCTTCAAATACCACCGGACTGAGCCAGGATCGAACCTGCCAAGTTGAGGTCAGAAGGCCAGCGCCTCAACCGTCTGAGCCACTCAGCCTGGCTGCTCTTCTTGTTGGTGTGATGATGTGTTGTTAATGATTCTTAGTTAGGTTATGAAACAGGTAGAATATTCGACTGTAAGTGTAAATGGAGAAAAACTGTGTCGTGGTTGAGTATTCCTAGAATGAAAATGACAGCTATTAGCAACGTTAAAAGTAGGCAAGGTTGAAGCAACAAGTGGAAGTGAATTAAAATGCGACACATCTGACTATGTACGTCCTTGTTTGCACAAGAGAGGTTAGGCTCGATACATGTGTTATTGTTGACGGCTGACTGAAGGTGAACTGTGGAGGCCGTGTCTGATGAAAGCTACTTTGAAGGGAGATTAGGGGAGGTTTGGATCCAGTGGGCAGGGGGCGAGTGCGTAAAAGTTTGTTGTGAGGCTTGTTCATGGAGAAACTGTTATAATGCCTTGAAAAGCACTTTCACAGTTTCCAAAATTTCATTCAAATTGTGAACAGGATTGCAGTTTTGGTCTATGTTAATGAAAATGTTTTCTAAGATGTTAAGTTAATTGCCCTTATTATTGTAGCAAAGAATTTTTAAGTCCTGCCCTAAGGAAGTGAAAGGCTGGTTGTATTCTGTTACATGGGTACTCATGGCAGAATATTTGTTGTGTCTGGAGGCGTTGACGTGTTCTTTATATCTAATAAACAAGTTTCTTCCAGTTTGACCAACATAACTCGCTGGACATTGGTTACAATTTAATATGTATACATCTGATTTGTGGTATTTGTTATTGATGTTATTGATTTTGTATTGGTTATAGAAGAGATTAGCATTGTTATTGATTGTTTTATAAGCAATGTTGATATTATGTTTCTTAAGAATGTTTGTGATTTCATAAATATTTCTATTGGTGTAAGTGAAGGTGGCATAGTTGTCTGCTTTCTTTTTAGTCTCTCTGATTGGATTTGTTTACAATTTGGAGTTTCATGACACTATCATAAATCTTTCTGACACCCAACTCAGCACCTCAGAGAGTAACATCTTGGAAAGGGGCCCTAAGATTAATTGGCCTATTACCTTTAAATTAAAAGATGCCATTGCCATTACAGCTGAAGCTGAGAATGCTATACAGAAATTGCCAGTTGATAATCAAACAGAAATTAGATTCAATATTCATTAAAAAACTCTCCAACCTAATTGAAATCAATAAATCGACAGCTCCTTTATTCCCCAAAATGCTCATTGATTCTACAAAACAGAAAATCAACAAAAATGATTTGATAGTCACCATAGGGGACAAGGGCAATGCTACAGTAATTATGAACAAGGATAACTATGTTAAAAAAAGTGAAACATTTTTCTTGGAAAATTTGTTTAAATTGATTAAAAATGATCCAACGAATATTATTCACAAGAAATTAAAACAAATACTTGAAACAAACATCCTTCATTCTTAGTGACTACAATTTTCAGAAATTAATCAACATAAACCCCAGTATTCCTACAGCCAAATCATTGTCCAAGGTCCATAAAGTAGACATTCCCGTAAGACCCATAGTTAACTATAGGAATACCCTGACTTACAAGACTTCTAAATTTATTCACAACTTTTTAAAAAAATTACAAATTCAAGAACCCCAGCTCTACTGTATTAGAAATTCTATAGAATTTTGTAAATTGAGCAAAAATTTAGTGTTACAACCACATCATAAAATGTATTCTTTTGATTTAAAAAACATGCATTCCAACATACCAGTAACAAAAACCTTAAAGATAATCAAGGATAATTTTCAGAAACATAGCTAATTGAGCACACAGGAAATTGAAGATTCTTAAATATTTTAGAATTTGTAACTTCTAAACAATTACTTCACTTTCAATGGTATATTCTATAAGCAAGATAGTCTTCCTATGAGTGCTCCAACTTCAGGGATAATGGCAGAAATTTACTTGAACCATTTGAAAAATACCAAGATTCATAGCAAAATCAAAGGAAAAACATACACCAAATACAGAATAATCTAGAGGTTACTCTAGATATGAAAGTAAAAAACATACTACAAATATAATTGATACTGTTAGGCTGAGCAACCAGAGCCTTCTGTTGGAAATACAAGCTCTGACATAAAAATTCTTGACCTGGCTCTGTAAGAAATCAAATACTTTACTTACCAACTAATGGTCCTTGCTCCCTTCATAAACGCCTCATCCACAATTAATACCCTGCTGCCAATATTGCAGATAGTTCTGGAGGCAGCCTTAGAGAGTTAGTATTGGTATGCTTTTCACCTCATGCTTTGCAGCCACCTAGATAGAAGTAATTTCCTGATGCCACCTTCTTTCCAGTGGGTTTTTTTTTTTTTTTTAAGCCAGAATAATAGGAAGAAATTAAAACAACACAGAGAATGTGGAATGGCTGAGAGGATGGGTGCCCATATCTGAGAGGCAAAAAGAAGCAGAAACCTTAAAAAACAAGAAGACGTGGAAAGTCTAACTTACTCTACTGGGGGTTTCTAAGGAAGTCAACTTTCTACCTCAATTTCCCATAAGTTGCAATTTTCACAATGACCTTTATTGCCAAACATCAACTTCAGGACTACAAGTTAGAAATCCAGAAAACCAGAAATTGGTTCAACATAAAACCTTTCTTCACTCATTTCTCATCAAACATCGGGGCACATCAGCTGAGTGTAACGCCAGCAACCTGACACAGCAGCGCCCAACCAGGTATCCAGAGCCTCCTACCAGACCAGTGCAATAAGTACACTGCTGCCAATATTACAGATGGTTCTGAAAGTAGCCTTAGAGAGTTACTATCATTATGCTTTTCACCTCATGCTTTGCAGCTAACTGGATAGAAGCAATTTCTTTTTGCCACCTTCCTTTCAGTGTCTTTTTTTAGCCAAGAAAATAAGAAATTAGAACAATACAGAAAATGTGGAATGGCTGAGAGGATGGATGCCCATAATGCACGATTTGGAGCTCAAGGAGTTTGAGAGCCCTATTCATACCTATGCTCAATAAGTTTTTGGAAATAAGACAAAGAGAAAATCATTGTAAAAAGGTTTAATATGAATAGAACAAATACATTTTGAACTCAGATGTGAAACACTCTCTCTGGTGTACAGACTTAGTTTGCGGACAATATTAAATATTACAACATGGCAAGAAGAGAGAACTATAGTATTTAATTTGTTCTTCTTCACTACTGTCAGCCCATTGTCTCCAATAGGATTCAGCTATCTAATCACTCCCAAATTCAAAGTAGACCTATCATACAGTAGCATAGCACTTGTCATTAACTACACCATTTATGTTTTTGCATCAGCAGCACAGTGGAACAACACTTTCCTATTTATGTATATAATCTGCTATGATATCATATATCTCAAGTAGAGAGTGTTGGCTAAGTGCACTCATAAAAATAACTGGAAGCAAAATATCCCATATATATGACAACAACACTGCACATCAAAACAAAGCGTAAAATATACATAAACAAAAATATTGTTTGTTCCTTCTAGAACAGATGTTCCATAAAATGTACTGCTACATCGTAAGTTCACGGGACCCATTTAGTTTTCAGTACTTCTTAGGGCCAGAGATGGGCTTTAAGGGCACACACATCCTTTATGGATAGACTGAAAAGAATATCAAAAGCAACATTATCAGGCTGCAACCAAAACCTTCCAAAACATCGGCAAAATTTTGATTGCGAGGGGACTGCTTTGAGAGGAACAGGGGCCCTTAGTAAGCTGAATATCTTTTCTTACAGTGGCAGTCTTAGAACTTTGATGACAATGTTTTTGTGTGTTTAAATATATATAAAATCTATTCACTATTATGCAAATCTACAGTACATATAAGTCACCTCATTCTGTCGATGCTTTCAAGGGGAGATCCAAAACTGACATTAACTTGCAATACTTCTCCTACAGCACCTGCTTCCAGTTCTCTTCGGAGTACATCATAGGCAGGGAAACACCGAGACCAGACAGCCTCCATCAAAAAGAGTTTCTTTTCCCTGGCCAAGAGAATAAGTTCCTCTGTCTGTTTCCAGTTCATTGTCAATGGCTTTTCACAGAGTACAGGTTTGCCATTCTCCAACATCAACTTGCTGATGCTTAGATGATATGGATGAATAGTTCCAACATACACCACATCTTTCATGAAGGAACAGAATAGAATAATAATATTATTACAAAAAGGTACAAGATAAATTACAAATTCAGTGAAATATAATAATCAAGCAATAAAAACACAAACTGTTAACCCTCTGAGCACCAACGTCCTTTTGAAAGCCTGTTTGGTTTTTATCTGAGAAATACCAATGTCCTTCCAGAAGGACGTTCAGTACTTTTATTTAATTATTAAAAATAATGGTAATTTCCTTTCAGAACTTCCCAATAAAATAACACTAGTCTGCAAAAAAAAAACTTTTTTGTGCGCTAAAAAGGAAAATAGGTGGGTTTTATGAATTTCTTAATGCAGAATTCGAGAAAAATATTATTTTTGGCATATCACGTCTGGTTTAGTAGCAATTTTACAAAACGTTATTTTGTTCTTATGTAAAATTATGATATTTAGTATTGATTAAATTTGATATATTAATGTAAATTTCAGCTTGCAAAACGTAATCATATTTTGCATGCATAAATACACATAAATGCTGCTTTGTAAGCAAGTAGATGGTATGTATTATATTTTTAATGTATACTGAAATTCGTGAAACTGAAGCATAAAGCGCCTATTTAGTTTCGGCTGTACTGTTGCTTTTAAATGCATATAACTGTACCTTGAATAAAAATTACACGGTTAAACATACATAGTTTTGTTACTAACATTATGTGCAGTTTAGATTCACACCTCTGTCTTTTTCCGTTTTCCGTGGAATTTCCAGGTTTTTTAAGTTCTTGAATGATCTCTAGAAGGGTCGTCTCATGCAATCAACCAACAGTAATCGGCCATCATATTCACATCCCAACGTCACTGATAGCGTCGTTCTGCATCTTTGAGATCCTGGTGAAACCTTTCACCTAGTTCTTCATTGACAGCTCCTAAATTCGGAGGAAAATAATCCAGATGCGAAGCTAAGAAATGAAGCTTAAGACTCATATTACAACCGAGTTCCTTAAACTTTACCAACATTTTCCTTACAATTTCTTTGTATTGAGGGTCCTTTACCCTTTCCGCTTGTGTGTCGACCTGAGGTTGACAGCCATCATTTAGCGTTATAGCTTGTGTGTCGGCCCTGAGTCGACAGAATGTTGCTAAGTTACCTAGGCTTTTGTACTTCGTTTCGTAAGTGCTGGTCCCTTCCGGAATCCGAAAGAAACCGAATAGTTGTGTTTTAGTTTCTCTTTGCTTGGCGAAATTGCTCCAATTCCTTGACAATGGAAAGCAGTCGCGTGAAGCAACATGGCGGCGCACAGTCTGACCAAAGCAGAGATACTTGAGTCTCTTTCGGCTGATTTTGATGATAGTGACCATCAAAGTGATAAAAATGTTGAATCTGGCCATGAAAGTGATATATCCAATAGTGATTCAAATGACAATATTGATATCAGTGTCGCAAGAAATCATGGAGGATGTGATAGTATGTGATAGTATTGTGACTCGTCTCGGTCCCAGTCATACCGTGCTGACTTCAAGCATACCTTGGAGATCGTGGAGAATGGGTGATGCAGAATTAGCCATATTTCCTTACAGATTAGTCAGTGATTCATTATTATTCATGAGTTGTGGCAATAGGCCTAAAATAGAACTAGAGTACTGGTAGCTATTTTTTACTGATCAGTTAACGTCTATTATCCATGAGACAAACAAATTTGCTGAAATGAAAATACAGCAAAATACTCCACTTCAGGAGAGCTCTATCTCGTTTTCTTGGAAAGCTGTGACTTTAGAAGAGCTGAAGGCATTTATTGCTGTAATTATAAACATGGGGATGAACAGTAAGGCAGAAATGCAGGATTATTTTAGTGAAGGCTGGTTGGATAAGCAAGCAGGGCTCCATCCAAGCATTTGCTTTGAATGCTTCCACACACTCCAGACATACCGTTAAGAAAGTGAAAAACATGATTTTTTGTCATGTAAATGACATACATTCATTAATTTTGTAGTTCATTCCTGTATATATTGTTACAACCAGTACTTAATGCTAGGTTTTAAAATATGAAGAATGCTGACAGAAATAAAATACGAGTTGGAAGAAATCAGGACTTACAAATAATTTGAGTGGAAAGGGTTAATGTTACCAAGGAATTTAGTCACTACATCTTTGAATGCGTTCCTTGCCTTTTTCTCA
Source organism: Anabrus simplex (assembly GCF_040414725.1). Lineage (NCBI taxonomy): Eukaryota > Metazoa > Arthropoda > Insecta > Orthoptera > Tettigoniidae > Anabrus > Anabrus simplex. The sequence continues at coordinate 377,334,700 of NC_090268.1, read as the reverse complement.
ATTTTGGTCATCGTGTCTGTGAAATTTTTATCCTTCATCAGTTTACGAATCTGTGGTCCATCAAATATGCCTTCTTTGATTATTGCATCTGATAATGAGGGAAATTTAGTGGATAAATATTGGAAGCATAGGCTACATTTATCTAATGCCTTGACATACAGTTTCATCAATCCTAATTTGATGTGCAAGGGTGGAAGTAGAATTTTTTTCACGGTCAATAAGACTTACATTCAAGGCATTTTTGGATCCTGGTTGTAGTTGTTTCCTTTCTGGCCAATTAACTGTATCCCAATGTTTATCCCGTGCCCTGCTATCCCATTCGCATAGGAAACAGGGAAATTTCGTATAGCCTTTTTGTTTTCCCAGCAACAATCCAATGATCTTCAAATCACCGCAAATTTGCCACCCATGCTCGTGATATTTAATTTTTTCAAGCACCAACTTTAAGGTCTCGTATGTTTCAGACATTTTTGTGGAGTGTGCAGGTGGTACAGATGCCAGAACATTTGTATTATGAACCAAAACAGCCTTTAAACTTCTTTTGAAAGAGTCCATAAAAACACGCCAGTTACTAGGATCATACTCTTTCTCTCCCAATTGACGTAGAAGATTTGGAACATCCGTACAAAATACAAGTTCATCTTCTTGAGTATAATACTTTTGGAATTCTTTGTCACAAATTCGGTACCAGGAAAATGTAACATCGTGTGCCAACATATTCTTTTTACGTAATCTTGAACCAAGTAATTCACTTTTTTCTTTGGTTAGCCCGAAGTCCCTTATCAGATCATTCAATTCGGATTGCGTGAATTTGTCTGAAGGTATGTCATATTGATGTGGCTCGAAATCTATTTCTTCATCGTCAGATTGCAATGAACTGCTACTTTCCTCACTCAAGTGAGTAGGTGGAGTAGGTACAGGTAAGTCAGGTCCATGAGGAACTGGTCGAAGAGCTGACTTGAGATTCGGGTATTTAATTTTGTTTTTACTTTTCTTATTGTAATCGACAACATGGGTCATACAAAAATAGCAGTCGTCATGATGGTTCTTTTGCTCTCTCCATTGCAAGGCATTGAGTTTCGTTTGCCCTCATACCAGTAACGTAGTCCCTCGACACAGGTATTGCATACAATATGAGGTGCGAAAGATTTGTCTTGATTCCCAACTTTCAATTTGAAGTAAGAAAAATAAAGTTTCTTTACAAACGAATCTATTTGATGCACTTTGGAATCGAACACATAAACTCCACAAATGTAACAAAACTTTTGAGGACTTTGTTTACACTGTCTTCTGTGCACCCCTGAAACACTAGCCATGATGGTGTTAAAACACTAGAACTTCACTTATTAGTGATCGATTTGAAATTAAATTATATTAAATCTCGCGCACACGATAGGCCGACAATTAAATGAATGTGAACTTTAAAAGACGCACTAAACACGTACCGGTACTTCTTCGAGCCCGTCTTAAGCAACACTGTTATCTTTGGAAGGAAACTGCTTTATCAGTCCATCATAAACATTGCATAAGGGCTGGGGCTTTTAACACATCTGTTTATTCAAGTGGTCTAAGATGAAAGACAAACGCTCAACTGTCTTATCTTCAATCCTACATACCACGCGGTCTATTGCGTATCTGGGGGAGTTTGTTATGAATTTACCAGGAAACCACCAACTACAAAATGAGCATTTAGACAGCAATACACCTATAATAAAATGCAGACAATAACAAATCAAATCACATAATTGTATACTAAAAAAAGTTGCGCGAGAACATCTCTCAACATTACATCTTACGAATTCATGCAGATACTAAAACACTGAATTGCGTCAAAACTAGATGTGATAGGAAAAAAAACCCATCATTTTCAGAATCAGGGCAGTGATTTCCATAAGAAGTTCATATTTTCTATTTTACCGCAAAATCATGTTGGGTAGTGTAATTAATATTTTTTTCAATAAACAGCCTCTTTTATTTTCAAGTCTATAGTTTCAGTAAACCATTGCAATCAGCAGGCATGTTTATGGCACACTTTTCTTGGTGCAGCATCAGCACGAACAGTCTCGCTGTGCATCTGCTTCACTCTGTCTCTCGCTATTCTCGATCTTTTACTTGTTCAGTATTATAATTGTGAAAATGAGCCGATCTCCTGTGAGTGAGAACACTATTTGTAATATGATTAAATAAGGAGAAGACGTTTTTTCAGTGACAGCGAGTTTTGTGATATTGTTTCAACGGAAAGTAGTACTAGCGATAGTAATATTGACATTACAGACACCGAACATAATTTTGATCCCAGATTAGCAAGTACTTCTGGTCTGTCACTGAATTCTTCAAATGCAATTAACAGATCAGTTTTGCTTCATCTGAAAATGATACATCCACACCACAGTCCAGGGCTACTGTAACCGGTACTTCGGCGGTTACACAAACACAGATAAAGGGAGGAAAGTAAATCAAATTACAAGGTACCTGAACACTACACACACCTTAATCATGTAATGAACTGTGGCGAAAACAGCAGAAGTAAATATCAGTGAGGGCAACTTGACGATAACAAACAAGGAACGTAGGACGTAACTGGGAATCTACCAGGGGCATGGATATGTCTAGTTTGCGGTTCGAAAAAATTAACAGTGATCTTTGATTTTCAAAATATTATTTACAAAATGGACCTTACAAAATAAATAAATTACAAACAGTTTCAGTCAATGTGGAAAATACCAATACACCTTTCGTAAGGTACAGATACATGTTTTTAGAGACACATAAGTTATATATTCTTTGACGAGAGCTTCCTACAAGTTCAAAGAGTTAAGCAAGTACATCTCAGTACAAATCAAATTCCACAATTACAGTCTTGCAGGTAAGAGGAAACACTAAATACTATAACATTTTAGAGTGATATCAAAACTAGCTTTTCACATCGGATCAAAAGAGTGGCGATTAGGGCACCGATGAAAATTAAATGGAACTTAAAACGGACCAAAAGCAACAGCGCTTACCCTTAGGCAACCCATGCTGGTACTGAGGAGACGTTCACGATGTCAAAAACTTCGGCAGGCTCAGCAGGTCAAGACCAAGACGGCTCAGAGACTTAAGACCTCAGACCACTCACGAAATGTCGCCTAGCCCCTTTTAAAGGGAACCGTGGCCTTGGAGTAGCCAATCAGAACACAGGAGCTTGGCCATATTGACCAATCACAACATTTTCTTCGGTCACGATGTTTAAATACTTTCTCGAATACATACGATCGCGAACCTTCCATTTCCAGAATAGTCAGAACATACCTTCTAGAATACATAACTAACAAAGGCCAACACATCCTGTTCAAAAATTCATGTCACAACTTTCTAGACAGTTCCAGTAAATATAGAAATGAAATCTACTAGTTACAAATACAATATGTTACCAAAATATTTACACTGTACAGGTTAGGTACCAGAATGGAATAAAATATTGTAGCATAACACTCCAGATCATACAGTAAGTACTACCAGTACTTAAAAAGATTTACACGTAAAATCTTCTACAAACTCTTTCCACTTCCAATATATTATTCTACACCTGTGTCATCTTCCTCCCCCCGAAAGTCGAGCCATGCTCGACCATTAACATAATATTACTGGGGGGGGGGAAAGGCGATCACTTCTGGAAACGTTTTGACTTTCCAACAATAAACAAAACAAACTGTCACTACACCAAGGGTCCTTTCAGTAGCCTGGAGTTTACAGTTTACCTATAAATTTCAAAAATAATAAAGGTGTTCACTGATCCACCTATTCAATAAATACCACATAAATGTCCACATGGATAGTCACCCTACACTTCAAAATGCCTTTTGACGCTTTTTCAATTGCTTTGACTATTTCTACTCTGTCCACCAAAGGATGTACACTCATTCCTTCTGCCCATTGTTTGTAATCCAAAACCTTCTCGCTTTCTTGTAAGACAGCGTTCAAAGCCTCCTTCTTAGCCAGGTTATGGACTAAATATCTTGCACCATTTTTTCACACCAGACACAGGATTGAGGTTGCTCAGCTAGGCCACAGGTTCTCGCTGTGGATGTGACTGCCGACACAGCCGTTTGCCGCCAGCTTCCATTCAATTTCAGTCCAAACCAGGTAGCTATGTAAGTTGCAGTCCAGTGGTATCTTGCACCAAATAAGCAGATGGGTGAGACACTGACCAGTCGAAATGCCTCCGCTAAGACACTCGTCACAGGATTGTGGTGCCGGATGGTAGCGCCCAAGGCACCCAGTGTGCCTCTCAACTTGGCACTTTAGGTTGCCGTTAGAAGGAGCTGGTCACTGCAGCCACTGTAACATAAACCAAAACGCAGCAGACAGAGGAATACCTGAGGCAAAACTTCGCTGCTGGGCTCAAAGATCTTGCATAGAGTCACCCAATGGGTGGCTCAATGAGTATATAGTAGGGTCTCCCCTCGCACACCAGGGATATTAGGGCACTTAGCCCCGGGGTAAGCACTATCTATAATCCATTCATTTGACAAGTTTACGGTGGGGGTGAAAGGCAATAAATAATAAGGGGAATAAATTCCAAGCAGTGACCCTAAACTAAAACCTACCTAACTTGTAATACTAAATCCATTACACTAGAGGATACCTGTTGTATGTCCGGCGCTCACTTCTCGCTCCGTCAGCCAGCTGCACGCGCGCCTGTGTATCATTCTGCTAGCTTCGACGCGCAGCCCTCAGTGCGCGTGCCTGACCATCGAGTGTAGTATAAATAGGAGCTCCCTTCCTGCTCAATCGCCCACTTGCCCCGGTGTCCAGCTCCAGAATACACCCTACGTCGAGCACGGAGGCTACTCCTCTTGAAAATGTGCTTCGACCAGGTGGACTGAATTTCTGGCAGTACGAGGTTTCACCTCTGGTCACCGCTCCCTTACCTGTTTCCGCTGCCTATGTTCCGTAATTCTTTTACAAGCCATTTTCATTCCCTAACTTATGCAAGCTCCCTTAGTTTCGCTAGGTGGAATTTCTTCAATCAATTGAACTTGCTTTTTAGGAATTCAGGCACTTCAACAAACAAGGACTCTCATGAACATTTATGTTAGTGTGCCAGATAGTTCTCGACTATCAACGTGTCAATTCAGAAAGACTATCTTTTCAAGATAGAAGTGTATATAAAGACTGCAAACCTGTACATATTGTATAAAGACAGACTTTTCTCAAGATTCAATATTCCTTTTTGCTTCAAAATAAATTTCAGTTATTTGTGTAAATATCATAAAGTGAAGCAAATAAAGTTGTTTTGTAAACTTCAACCTTGGTTACAACACAACTCTATGGCGACGAGGTAAAAAGCACCAAAATACAATTCATCAGCCCCAGTCGCCAACTCTATGGCGACGAGGTAAAAAAGCAACAAACTACAATTCTTCGGCCCCAGTTGCCAACTCTATAGCGACGAGGTCCACGAAACCAACACTACAATTCAACGGGCCCAGTTGTCAACTCTACGGCGACGTGTTAAACCACAACGACACTCCAACCAGTTCTGACACACAGCTTACCTTACTCTTTCTTGCACGCATCTCGCAATGGCTACTGCGGAACAACTCGCTACGGTCTTCCAAGCCTTACAACAGCAACAACAACAGTTTATGCAACACCAACAGGCAGCATTAATTCAGGCTATTCAAGCTATTTCTGTCTCTACACAGCCATCAGCTATTCCTCCGTTCTCTGCTTTTGATCCGGCTAAAGAAGAATGGTCAGTTTATTTAGCCCGCTTGCAACAGCATTTCATCTGCCATTCTGTCACAGATGATCAACGCCGCCGCGCACTATTTCTTAGTTCGGTTGGCAATGCTACGTGTGAATTACTACGTAAATTAAGTCCAGAAGAACACTTATCTGAGGTACCCTTCACGCAGCTCTTGGCCCGTCTCACGGAACACTATGCCAAAGCTCCTCACATAGTGGCTGCTCGCTATAAATTTTTTCAGAGCAGAAAGCAACCCCATCAGACACATACTGAATGGATAACTGAATTGCGTGGTCTAGCTAAACCCTGCCAGTTCATCTGCTCCAAGGACGGTTGTGGTTCATCCTACACTGATTCTCTCATTCGGGACATGATAATTTTACATACTCCTGAAGACAAAATACGTTTTGACGCTGTCAAGCAGAGTAACCCTTCTTTAGAAGACGTCCAGCGTATTGCTACGGTTTATGAGCTTACTACCAAGACTGCCGCAGCCATAGCTTCTCCACACGAAGTTGCACAAGTCTCGCCTCAGGCCCGCAAGTCCTCTGCTACGGTGAACCGTACGGATAAGGCGCTCTCCACCAAGCATTCGCGCCAGGTTCCCTCTCGTCATGCTACACGGAAGCCCAATTCTAAAAGCACCTCGAAACTCCTGCCTTCCTGCCGAGGTTGTTTCAAGCATCATGAACGTCGTGACTGTCGTTTCTTCAAAGCTACTTGTCAACGATGTAATAAACTTGGACACATTCAGACTGTCTGTCAAAGTTCGCTCCGCCCTGCTAAGACTACTGCAGCGCGCCGGAAGCATATACAGCCCCGCCAAGACATGGAAGTTGATCAGATCAATCTTATTCTTCCCACAAAGGATTCTCACAAAATCATCATTCCTCTCTCATTCTCTGCTCGATCTGTCGATTTTCAATTAGACACTGGATCACCTGTCTCTCTTATTAACCTGACTACCTACCACGACTTAGGTTCACCTTCATGCTCTCCAGCTGACATCCAGCTCGTGACATTTAACAAGAAGAAAATTGACATCAAAGGTCAAATTAAGCTTCAGGCTAGTTATAAAGGAATTCAGAAGGCCATTCCTCTTCTCGTAGTTAACAACTACACTGCATCAAACATTATGGGCATGGATCTATTTAATTTATTTGGTTTCCAGATACATGACAACATTAACGTCGTATCTACATTGCATCCTACTTCTGACGTTACCGCTCTTCTAGCGCAGTTTCCTGAAGTCTTCGACTCTCAGCTCGGAACAGCAAAAGACTATACAGCTCACATACAGCTGAAATCCGGAGCTAAGCCTCGCTTCCTCCAAACACGTCCAGTACCCCTAGCACTTCAAGACCAGGTCACGAAAGAATTAGAAAGATGGATACAAACTGGAATTGTAGTACCAGTTACTTCTAGTCAATGGGCTACTCCACTCGTGGTAATCAAGAAACCTGATGGTAATGTTCGACTTTGTGGCGATTTTCGATCTACAGTCAACGCACAACTCGAAACCGATATCTTTCCTATTCCACGTCCAGAAGACTTATTCCGTCGTCTCTCTGGTGGACAATTCTTCTCTCGAGTTGATCTTAAAGAAGCATATCTCCAGCTACTTTTAGACGAAGAATCTAAGAAATTTCTCACACTCAACACTCCTCTCGGACTGCTCCAGCTCCAGCGGCTCCCTTCGGTATTTCATCCTCAGCGGCTATTTTTCAGCGCTATTTGGCTCAACTCACCGCCTCCATTCCCGGTTGTGCTAACTACCTGGATGATATTATTGTTACTGGAAAAGATCATCAGGAACATCTAACCAATCTCCGCCTTCTTCTCCAGAAATTGAAAGACAATGGACTACGAGCGAATCTAGCTAAATGTACCTTCTTTCAGCCTCAAGTTCACTACCTCGGACATATACTTGATAAGAATGGAATTCGTCCTAGTATACAGAATGTCTCAGCGATAGTGAACATGCCAGCACCTCAGAACCTCAAGCAGCTTCAGTCCTTCATAGGCAAAGCGAACTATTATAATAAGTTCATTCCACGCTTCGCTACAGTGGCAGCTCCATTAAACGCTCTACGTAAAAAAGGTGTTAAATTTCAGTGGACTCCGCAATGCCAACAGGCATGGAAAACAATCAACAACGCCTTAATTCAAGCTATACAACTCACTCATTTTCAGCCCGACAAGATCATCACGCTAGCTACTGACGCTTCAGACTACGGTGTCGGTGCCGTTCTCTCCCAGAAGGATCGTCATGGACAAGAACGCCCCATCGCCTTCGCTTCGAAAACACTTAATGATCATCAACGTCGATACTCCCAGATAGAGAAAGAAGCTTTAGCCATCATCTTTGGTATTCGCCGTTTCAATGAATATCTTTATGGCAACCATTTCCTGATCATTACCGATCATAAGCCTCTCGTACACTTATTCCATCCTGGTAATAAGATCCCAGAGAATTCCCTCAGAAAGCTTCAAAGATGGTCCATGTTCCTTTCTGATTATTCCTATCAGATTGTATATCGCGCCACATCCCAGCATTGTAATGCTGATGCCCTCTCCCGCTTACCCGTTGGTCCTGATACTGCCTTCGATTCTCAAGAATCTGAATGTCTTCAGTTGGACATAGAACTTGAAGATACTGTATCCAGTTTTCCTATTGATGCTACCTGCATAGCTAAAGCTACGGATAAGGACAGTACACTTGCTACTGTACGTACTTACATCCGCAACGGTTGGCCTCTTCAGAGCACACTTCCTGCCCACCTGGCACCTTATCATCGTATGCAGCATCGTCTCACGACTCGTGCCGGAGTTGTACTACTAGAAGCAGGCACCATCTTCCGAGTGGTTATCCCACTTAGCCTACAGAAAAAAGTTCTCGAATTATTACACCAAAGCCATTGGGGTATATCCAGAACAAAGCAACTCGCCCGTCAACACTGCTACTGGCCCGGTATTGATGCCGCCATCGAAAAGCTAATACGTCATTGTGAGCAATGTCAAACGAATCAGAACGCCCCGTCTTCTGATCTTGCTTCATGGCCTCCTGCTACTACTCCATGGGAACGAGTTCACATCGATTTCGCAGGTCCTTTTCTCAATTCCATGTGGTTAATAGTCATCGATTCACTGTCAAACTTTCCATATGTAGTGGATATGCATTCGACTACTACAACCGAAGCTACCATTCGTGCTCTCCAGAAAATCTTTACTACAGAAGGTTTACCGCAAGTACTCATTTCGGACAACGGACCTCAATTTACAGCTACTGCTTTTCAGAACTTTTGTACACATAATGGCATTCGTCATATCCTAGCACCACCTTTTCACCCTCAATCTAATGGTGAAGCTGAACGCTTCGTACAAACATTTAAAAGAAGTATGAAGAAAACTGTCTCTTCAGGCTTAACTAAAGACCAAGCCTTGCTCCAACTCTTAAACAACTACAGAACTCTACCCGGCGCTGATAATATCACTCCTGCACAGAAGCTCCATGGACGACCTCACAGAACTTTACTTTCTCTGTTACAGCCTCTTCCGGCCCAGCATAAGACCTCACCAACGAAGTTCTCCCTCAACGACAAGGTCTACACCAGGACATTCAAATCCAACCCACTCTGGATACCTGGAGTCATCTGCAGATCTTTGGGTCATCGTCTCTACGAGATACAGACTACGGAGAAACGTATCTGCCGCCATCAAGATCAGATACGTCTACGCTACCGCCCCTGTCCAGCTATTGATGCTATTGCTAAACCAGATAAATCTATTGCTGAACGAGCTTTAGATCATTTAATAACAATGGGTTCCTTTCAGGACGAGACAGCGCCACTCCGCCCAGTTCCAGCTCCGGACAATACAACAGCGATATCAGCAGCTCCGCCCCAGCATCGCAGTCGCCGCCAGCGCCGCCGCCGTTTCACGCCGTACCGGCGTATTTAGGAGGGGAGGGTGTTGTATGTCCGGCGCTCACTTCTCGCTCCGTCAGCCAGCTGCACGCGCGCCTGTGTATCATTCTGCTAGCTTCGACGCGCAGCCCTCAGTGCGCGTGCCTGACCATCGAGTGTAGTATAAATAGGAGCTCCCTTCCTGCTCAATCGCCCACTTGCCCCGGTGTCCAGCTCCAGAATACACCCTACGTCGAGCACGGAGGCTACTCCTCTTGAAAATGTGCTTCGACCAGGTGGACTGAATTTCTGGCAGT